>NC_142042.1:57615459-57926530 GCF_982192425.1 Myodes glareolus | reverse complement strand
ATGCTGAAGCCTCCAGCTATGTCTCCTTTTGACATCTTTTCTTGTTTCAACCAATCCCTTCCCCTTCTGTACTTTTCTCTTTCCCTACAGCCCAAATTGAAAGACAGAAGGGGCTGTGAGGAATTCCAGTGTCTCTCAGCCTCTTTCTCCTGACACTTTAAGGCCAGAGTATGGGAGTATTACACAGGGATCCATAAAAAGTTCTTTCTTGCTGCAGGCTTCAGGGTTTTTCCAATGACATCATAGGCCATCTGGATTTGAAGACAGCAGCCACATCCAGACACATCCAGAACTAACTCTCTCTCTCTCTCTCTCTCTCTCTCTCTCTCTCTCTCTCTCTCTCCAGCCTGCTCCCTGTAGTCTGCCCTCTAGTATCAGCAGGACTATAACCATCCTGTAGAGCTGTTGTTTAAATACCCCAAGCTAAGCAGGGTATCTTTTGCTCTGCCTTCAGCCCATGGAACAGATACAGGGAACACTCGGCACAGAGGCCCTGGAGGACAAGGTGAGAAGTGAAGTTTGGAGGTTTTAGTGAAATTATCACATGGTCTCCTGCTGGGAAGCAGAAGTCATTTCCCAACAGGAAGCCAGCTTTAACCCTTACCACATAAAGGGTTTAGAATGTGTATAAGCACATGCATTTAAAGCTGAAATGTTTGAGGAAATGGTTTCCAAGGACTTTTAAAAGTAAAAGAAAAGAATTATACCTAATGACCACAGAGCAGGGGCTAATTGAAGGAAGGCACTGGAAGTGTCTGTTAGAGGAGAAAGGACTGATTTCTGTTCAGTCTCTCTGGAACACCCTCAAAAACAGGTTCCGAATAGTCACGGCCAGTCAACTGATTCCATTATGTGAACTTGAAGACATGGATTTTTTTTTTTTTAAATCTAGATGAGACATACCCCCAACCTTAGAATTTGCTGGTTCATGGCTCATCGGCTTCTTCATTGATGGGAGCCATCTTCTAAACCTCTCTTCTCATTTGAGCAATATAAACATCTTTAAAACTGCTCCCTAGGTTTCTACCTCAATTTCTCTTCTACCCAGAGATGAGAAAAAGTGTGTCTTGTCAGTTTTCTTGTCTAATATTATTTGCAAATCTCTGGCGGCTGCACATGTGGCTCATGTAGAATGCTTGACTAACATGCAAGATCCTCAATAAACAAGACTGGAGGAAAAAGAAAAGAAAAGAAATCCAGAGATCTAAATCAGAATGCAGTGCTTCCTCTGTATCCATGGAGATTTATTCCAGGAACATTGGTGGGTACCCAAGTCCATAGATGCTCAAGTCCCTTACAGAAAAATGGTTTAGTATTTGCTTGTATGTAACCTGTACATATTCTCTTTATATACTGAAACTCATCTTTAGATTATCGATAATACCTGATGCCATGAAAATTCTGTGTAAATAGTTGTTAGACTATCAATTAGGGCTTGGGGTCAAGGAAAAAACTACTTGTACTTATTCCTGGAGACACAATTATAGCCTTTCAAACGTTTTCACTTGTGGTTGGTATTGTTCTTAAAAAAAAAAAAAAAAGCAGGTATGTTCCCTGGCAGGCTCGCAGAGCAGCCGCTAGTCCGACGAGGATGGCTGTGGGTCCCTGCAAGATCTCCAGGGTGGCAGCGCCATGCAGCTGGGTGAGTCAGGTGGGCAGTTACGGCGGATAAAAGGCTCATAGAACATAGTAAATAGACATAAGGCTAAGAATAAGGATAAACATTTATTACTTAGAGAAGGAGAGAAAGAAAGGCAGAAATAGAAGAGAGAGCAGAGAGAGGAAAACACGTGTGCACATGCCAAGAGGCGGAAAACAGAGAGAGAGAGTTAAGATGGCGGTGAGGGAGGTCAGAAGTGGCTGGGAGTGGGCGTGGTTAGCCCTTAAAGGGACCAGACCATAAGGAATAACAGCTGGAACAATTCAGATGCACGGAACCCCATGGAGATGGACCTGCAGATTGACACTGTGAGGCATGAGGAAGAAGAGATCCAGGATTCAGCACTGCGCTACTTTCTTTTCCCACCAATGCACAATGGACCTGACAAAAGCCACGTAGGAAGGAGGGACTTAGGTCTCACAACTTGAGGATATAGACCATGATGGCAGGGAAGACATGGAGATAGGAACACAGGAAAGCTGGTCATGTGATATCTTCAGCCAGGAAGCCGACAGAGGTGAAGGCTTCTGCTCAGCTTTCTTTCTCCTTTCAGGTTGGGACCCAAACTCATGGGATGGTGATACCCACATTTAGGATAGGTCTTTCCAATTTACTCCTTATAGAAATTTCCTCACAGGCCTAGACTTCCAGAATTCACCAGTTTAGGTCCTAGTACCCATAGGGCTGTTCACAAGCACTTGTAACGCCAATTCTAGGGGATCTGATGCTCTCTTCTGGCCCCCACAGGCACCAGGTATGCATACGCACATAGACATTCACGCAGGCAAAACACCCATACACATACAATAAAAATTAATAAATAAATCTTTAAAAAATTAATCAAAAGGTCACTGAATTTTGACTCACAGCCAATATTATAAGAGTACATGTTCATGGGTATGTCATGCAAAGTAAGATGACTTGGAATTGATATCCCAGGGTAGTGATTACCATGCCCACCACAGAACCCTTCCTTATTTCACTGTTTCTGAGACTTAAACTGCTTTTAGGAATGCACAGTCTGTTCCCTGGTAGAGTCAGAGTATGCTTACAGTACTAAGGATGCACTTGACCGTGACCTCATCCTACTAGCTCGACACTTTTGGTTTTGTGTTCGTTTACTACAGTGGTTTTTTGAACCAGAGAAATAAAGAGCACCCAGGAGATGTGTGCAAAGACAGGGGAGGAAGAATCCAGCTAGCATCTGGTTTGTAGAGGTCAGAGACATTGCTAACATCAAATGACTCACAATACAATCCCATACCAAAATAATCTTCTCAATTCTTTATGTTCTGTAAAGTTGAGAGCCTTGTTCCAAAGTGGCCAGAAATTCAAGTTACATAATCACATTGTGTTGATAAAAGTACTAGTCCCGTCCTAAGCTGTGCTATGGGTTGAGATGGAGGCTTTGACATCCTGTCTCTTTTCACTTGTTGACTATGACGTAATTTGTTCCCTCAGCACTCTTTCAGGTATTGTCACCTTAAGTATCGAATTGTCAAGCATATGGTTTCTGTTGTACTTTCTAGAAAGACTCTGAAAAATAAATAGGATTTGTTTTTAAACTCAACATTCAGATTAAATCTTCACACCCACCCTGAATAGAGATTCTTTGATCACCTGCATGAAGAAATTGAGTCCTGTGGATATTAAGTAGTGTGTTCAGGATCCCAAGTGGTGGAGTCTAAATTCAATCCAAGAATGTTCTCAGAAGCTTCACCATGAGTCTCCAAAAGGTGTTCCATCTTATGGATTCAAAGAAAGTCAGAGGTAGGCCCTGGAGAGTAGCTACCTCACTGACGCCAGACTGAGGAATTAGAAGCAGCTGAGTGTTTCTTTCCATAGAACTCTGGGCTGCCAAAGAACAATAGGTAAACCAATGGGTTCTCCAGGAAACTAAGATCATCATTATCTGGTGGGAAATACTAGGTTTGTTGTTGTTTGCTATGGATTATGTTCATTGCTAAATAAAAGCTGATCAGCCAATGGCTGGGCAGGAAGAGACTGAGCATGAGAGCCAGACTAGGAGAATTCTGGGAAGAGTAAGGGCAGAGTCAGAGAGTCTCCAGCAAACGCAGAGAAACAAGATGAGCATGCTGTACTGGGAAAGGTAAAAAACCACGTGGCTAAACGTAGATAAGAATTATGGGTAAATTGAGTGTAAGAGTTAGCTAGTAACAAGCCTGAGCTGTCCACCGAGCTATTTGTAAGCAATATAGACCTCTGTTTGGTAATTTGGGAAGTGACTGCCAGGTATTTGGGTGCTACTGGCAGCACAGAAACTTCCACATAGAGTTGCTTGTTTGTTTAAGGGGACCCTAAAGAAGGCCTGCAAAACTTTTAGGTTTGATAAGTGTCATTTGAAAGTCAGCACCACGATTCAAGGGCATCACTTACAGATGAGAGTCATGCTGTAGTATAGTGCTATATTGTCTCAGTCTATACAGGTAGCTGGTTTCATTGGCTCTGCTAAGCTCTTGGACTTCCCCTTTTGATTGTATTGATGGAATTGACTATGTTATATTAGAAATTAGGATCCTGAGTCTATGAAAGGAATCATTTTCTAGAACACTGGTATCCTTTAAACTCATTGTTAGACCCACTCCCTGGCAATAATATGAAGAAGCTGGGCTTCTATATAATGGAGGTCGTACAATGTGAGATTATTCGTACAACAAGAGGGAGCCTTTCAGTACTTTAGTAATGACTGAGTGAAAAGCCTACATTGTGGCTGTGAACTGTTTTTTGAAAAAAAAAAATTCTTCCTAGAAACTGTCCATGCCAAACAGGTTATCTGTATCTCCAACTGTTCCTTTGTTGTTGTTTTGGGTTTTTACTTCTTGTCTGTGTCTGTGTATGTGTGTATGTGTGTGTGTGTGTGTGTATGTGTGTGTGTGTGTGCAGGTATGAAGGATGGAGGTCAGAGGAACAGCTTTGTAAAGCTGACTCTCTCCTTATGTGGGATCTAGGTTGTCAGCTGGGGCTCGCTGAGTTGTCTCACTACACTCAACGTGTCCTTCTATCTTTTGGCGGCTAAAACTCAGTGACTGTCATAAGTTGCACTCTCCATTTCACCTTGAATGGAGGGGGATTTGTGACTTGCTTTATTTATTCATTAAAATATGATAGGAGTGATGGCAAAGTCAGTTCCCCAAGCACCCTAGGTTCATGGTAAGATGTGATGCACAGTACCAGACTTAAGAACCTTGAAGAAGTAAATGCTTGTGTTATAGGCTAGTCTGAGACACATCTCTGTACCCAGGAATAGCAAGTATCGCACTCAAATACCTAACAGCAAGCCCCAGCTGACAGAACCCAAGGCTACAGCACAGGGATCGAATTATGCCAAGCTCCAAAGCAGCCTGGAGGTTCAGGCAGAATGCAAGGTAGCTGACACCTTCCTCATAGGCTAGTGGAAACCCGAGAGAAGGCCCCTGTTGAACCATGCCCAGACTCTTCACTTAATGAAACCTCTACACTATAATGAAGTGTAGCCAGTGTTTAGCTGTTACACCTTTGGCAAGTAGTCCATAATAATACAGAGCTGCTGAGCTTCCCTTCAGGCTGAGTCCAATCTTTCCTCAACTTTGCTTGATTCCATCCCATGCTGTTCCATTTAGAACTTAGTTCATTAACTATACTTTGATTTTTTTTACATTTGACTTTTCTTTCAAATTTCCATTTTATGCTTAATGCAAAAATTCTCACTCTCACCAATGGATTATATTTTTCCTAATTAAATGCATAATAACCACAAAACAAAAAAAATCCTTCCTCTGCCCTTCCTTAGGAAGAAGTTGGTATTTATTTTCTCCCTGGCTTGAAGGTCGCTACTTGCAAAATGAGTCTCTCAGCTTTTTACAATAGTCCTGTAGCTGCTGCTCACCCTCATGTCTAGTCCTGCACCCTTGAACCCTAAACATATGTATCACACTGCCTTATTTTATGTTGTACTTAACATCCCCTATGCACTCCAGGCAAGTATCAACAAAATAAACTCCAAGTGAGCTCTTAATTTGTGGTAGTTACTTATTCCATGAAAGATAATTTCATAACAAATTAACCCAAGATGTAGTAACTTAATATAATGAATATTTGTTATCTCATAGTTCTCTGGGTCAAGAAGAGGGGCAAGAATATGTGGGCAGAGCTTTCTTCCATTTCTCAGATGACTGACAGAAGGTGCTAGATGGCGCCTCAATAATCTTTTGATGAGAAGATTGACTTGCACGTTCACTAGTTGAGAAAACCTCATGAGATCTATAAACATGTTCACCCATGTGAAACCCCTGAGATACCTAGATCGTCATCAATTCTTTTGGAGAGACATGAGCTGCATGTTGTGTGGAGCTTGCATTGACTACTCAATATGGTAGCTGACTTTTCTCTGAATGAGGAGAGAGAGGGTAGTTGGAGGGGAAAATGGATCGAGAGAGGAATGAGAAGGAGACGTTATGAAGAAGACAAAGAAGAGGCATAGGAAAGGGATTAAAGGAAGAGGAAGAGAAAAAGGCAGGGGAAGAAAAATGAGCAAATGGGCTCATAGTCTTTCTGTAAGCTGATTCTGGAAGTGATTTCACTGATAGGACTGGCTGTTGGGGACATGAGAATCTCAGAGAGCAGAACTCTTTGTGAGTAATAAAAGTTGTCTACACAGAGCAAATCACTGTCCTCTACCAGTCCTGACCTCTGAGAGACCCAACCCTTCCACCTGACCCTAGAGAACCCTTTGACTAACCGTGGCTTTGCCTTTCACCCCTGTACTCCCATCCCCCTTCACCTTCTAATTACGGTGATTATATTATAATCTCTTGAAGCTGTCTCTTCTTTCCAGCATCATATGTATGTTATTTAGACTATCACCTGCCTTTTGAATGCATGCTCGTATGCACTGGTGACAAAGCTGCTAACATGAAGACAGAGTTGGTGTGTTCCATTCATCAATCTGCTTTGACCGCTAGTCCAGTATTTGAGACATAGTAGACATTCCATAAATATTGTGAAATAAATGAAGGAATGATCTCCAGGTTCACTTTTGGGCTGTTCCACAAATTATTTTCAATTCTTGCAACATTTGTGAAGTATAATGAGTTAATAAATGAAGGGATGAGGCTTAGGGATGAGACTTATGCAACAAGTAAGAATTATGTGCTATAAAACATTTTCAAGGCTGTTATCAATAAAGCATTCTATAAATATGAGTTACTATCATGGTTATCTTTGCTCTTGTTTTGAACTCCACATCCTCCCAGTCTTCTCCCAATTCACACATGCTTCATGTGGAAACAGGAGAGAAAATAATAATCTTCAATGGCTGCCAAGGGAGCTTAGCAATGGATTCTACAGGTTGAATCAGCCCCACTCACCAGGGTGGCCTGTCCCTGCCTGGGAGCTTGGGCTACTTTACAACCTGAGGGAGGTGATGACACAATTTAGTGTTGATGTTCCACCTCATCAAAGACATAGCAATGCCGTTATTCATCCTAGAGACCAGCCTGCAGCGCAGAAAGAAATGTCCGACAGAAAAGGAGTCTCGGCACAGCATTCCATCCCGAGGAGGAGACAGCAGAAAAGCACCCAAGCAAGCGTGCAATCCTGACATCTGCCTCTGCCCTCCAAGGCTGAGCCTGAGTTGTCCTGGTGGATCCCACAAGGAAGTCGCTGGCAGCAGGGGACCTTTTGACTCTTTAGTGGATTTGCCTTGTAAATTTTTTACACACATTTTTCTCACAACCCTGTAATTAATCTTGGAGAAGACAGGATGCTGTAATTTTATACTTTGATTTTATAGACTAAGACTCCGAGGCTCTGCAAGTTTGGGGTTTATTCAGCCACTTTCTGGTGCTTTGGTGTATGCTGGTTTCTGAGATATTTACAATAAAGCCCAGGAATTGCTGTTGCCCCCTATTTTACTAGTGTGGAAATGGAGTCTTACTTAAGACCATGGGGATAATATATGACTTGGGTAAATAAAAAACCAGAGGCATTTACCTCTATGTGCCAAACATTCTTTTCAAAGAGCAAGGGATGCACAGTATGTACTGCTGAATCTGGTGGTCCAAGAGAAAGAGGAAAAAGAAAAGAGAGACAAGAAGGAAGCTCTAGAGCAGAGGTTCTCAACCTGTGGGTCGTGACCCTTTTGCAGGTGCCTAAGATCATAAGAAAACACAGATGTTTACATTACAATTAATAACAGCAATAAAATTATAGTTATGAAGTAGCTATGAAAATAATTTTACGGTGGGGGGTCACCACAACGTGAAGAACTATATTAAAGGGTCACAGCATTAGGAAGGTTGAGAGCCACTGTTGTAGAGGCACAAAGCAGTTGAGTGGATCTGCAGAAATGTCACCAAAGCATCATGGTTTTTAATCTCTCAGGAGGCAATGGGAGAGCTCAAATCTCCAAAGGATGGTTGAAGGAATTCAGTGTGCTGCTCAGATCCTGAGTGGTGACGTCCCCAGGCCCCAGTGAAGCCCCCAGAAACAATGGGCCATGGCGACATTTCTTTCAAATGATCCCTAAAATGTATGAAATAGAACGTAATTCAGTTCCACTGTTTACTCAGCCAAAGCTGAGAATACAGTTATAGAGTTGTTTGTAACAAATAACGTAAACTCTAAACTTTATCTGGTTAATCTCCACAGCATTCTTTCCCCTGTGGTGTTTAAATCTAGCCCAAGACAAAGCCTCCAAGAAGAGACTATTTTGTTTTCAGACTTTTTAGACATCAGGGAAGACAGAGTGAACTTGTTCAGACTCCTTAGCCCTAGACTGTAATTGTGAAAATCAAACAGCACTCGAAATACAATCTCATGCTTCGAGCTAAGTGCCTGTCTCCTACTGGCTCAGGAGCATCTTAGAGAAGGAGTCTATGTGCTTCAAAAAACATTGCTCTAGGGTTGACAAGTGGTTGTCACTTGAGCCATTCGTGGTGTCTGAGTGCTGGAGCTACATGGCTTATGTGAATGAGCTTTCAACTAATTCAGCTTCTCTACTGGGGACCCTGAAGTCACTGCCGTGACCTCAACCATCAGAGCTCCTGGGAGTGGGAGATGATGCCCCCAACTCATGATGATAGACTTCTATTGTGTGGATATCAAAATCCCCAAGGCCATGTAGCAAATGTAGGGAGGCCCAAGGCCAGGTCTCAACTTTGTAGCCCACACTCCAGATAAAGTTAGATCAAACCTTACCTTACTCACCCCAAAAGGGAGTCTTTAGATTCACCTCTTTCTCAAGCATCTCCCCCAGAGTTATCTGACCAAGAAATGATTTTATTGACCTTATGAAACCAGTAGTATGACACATGCTGGTTAGTGTTAACATATTAAAATCACAGGAAGTATAATAGGGCCCTAGTCACTGCACAGGTAACCCTCATCAAAAAGAACTCAGATTTTCCATGATCTTTAGATCTAAGCTTATTGTGAGGGGAGGGAAAGCTTTTCCCAAAAGTGAGATATAGAAAGCTCAGAAGATATTCTTGAATGGAAAAAGGAAATGGACAAAGGGGGTGGTGGAGTAGTTGAGAAGTGTGGTCTCTGAAACCATGGTTTTAGGCGCTTAGGAGGGCACTTATCTTTCCACAACACTTGAGGTGAGCCCACTTAACTGATGTAACTATGACTCTTAGGAGGGCATGGATGTGGGGCTTTCCATGTAGAAGCCACCACTAGCCCCATTCCACAGATGGGAATGTAGCAACAGGCCACTTGTTCGGCCTGGCTGCCCAGAACTGAAATAGACACACAGAAACTGTATTAATTAAAACACTGCTTGGCCCATTAGCTCTAGTTTCTTATTGACTAGCTCTTATATTAATTTAACCGATTTCTATTAATCTGTGTATCGCCACATGGCAGTGGCTTACCAGCAAAGATTTGGCATGTCTGACTCTGGCGGCTACATGGCTTCTCACTCTGCCTTCTTTCTCCCAGCATTCAGTTCTGTATTCCCTGTCTATCTAAGTTCTGCCTTATCAACAGGCTAAGGCAGTTTCTTTATTCGTTTATGGTAATCACAGTACATAGAGGGGACTCCCACATCAATGGGAAGAGACTGAGGCACAGAGCAAACAAACAACTTGCCTAAAAATACCTGATAAATAGAAAACCAAGAAGGCTGTGTATTATTATGACAAAATACTTCCCAAAAAATTAACATAAAAGAGGAAAAATGTTATTTGGACTCACTTTTCAGAGATTTTAGCCCACAGAGACTTATTGACACTCAATAGAAGCCTGATATTTTGCAGAATTTGATTACACTCCTTGATTCCTCCTTTCTGCTTTTAGTTTATATCATCACTTAAGTCATAATTATCACTCTTAATAGTAATTTCTCATTTCTCTCATGTAATAAATCTCATGAAATAAATGTAAATGCATTCACTAAGATCTAATGATGTCATTGAATATGTCATTTTAATGTCAAACAATAACTTTGACTCTATATCAGCCCCCCAAATTTTAATCTAATTATAATGAGTTCCATATTAAGATACTCAATGACTATCTTGCAGATCAAGTGATATTCTCATATGGATCTCTGAAGTTGGGAATTTGTATTTTATATGGCATATTCAATAAATAAATTAACTTCTTATATTTCAGGACTAAATTGGTCATTACTGGAGTAGTGAGTAATCACCAGAGCAAGTTTTAAAGCTGCTTAATACATGAATACAATTTCCATAGCCACAGGACCATCAGAATTGGTTTTATACATACTGAAAAGATTGATAAAAATCAAAGACTGTTTCTTTTCACTAACATAACTAATACTATAACCCAATCAATTAGCTATATCCCTTTGCTTATTAGTCATCTCCTCAGGAATACACTCCTTTGTATGACATAATTCTGAAAAGCATACAGCCAGCAAGTCTTTCTCAAATAAACCTGCTGGTTGTAGTTTACAACAATACAGTCAGAATCTGAGATTCTATTCTGATGCTTAACACTGAATGCCAACCTCACCTAGACTTACCTAGTAGATAAACTTTTGGGCATATCTAGGAGAGTTTATCTATGATAGGTTGATTCAAATAGGAAGAACCACCCTAAAAGTGGATGGTACAGTTCCATGGGATGAAGTCCTAGTCTCTAGGAAAGGGAGAAAGTGAGCTGAGTGCTTCATTCATTCATAACTGCCTTCTGCAGACTGTAGATGCAGGGCGACAGTGCCCCAGATCCTGGAACAAGGACTTCATAAACATGACATGCTTTATACTCAACCTGTGACTCAAAATAAACCCTTCTTGCTTCAATTGTTTTTATCATGTGATTTTATCACAGAAAAAAGAAAAGTAACCCAAACACCAACCAGTCTCTAAACTCCATATTTATTAAACGTCTCTGTATACTTTGGGACAAATAACGAGACAGTGTAACTGAACAGCACCTACTTTCATTTAACCAAGCAATAATTTCAGCATGCTTTGATTATTTAGCTATCTCGTGACTGTAGTTTACTTCTTCCAAATCCATTAGGATCATAGTCAACTTCCATGGATTTTCTGGTACCAGCATTCCTGCTCTACCTTAATTTAAGGTCTCCAGTTCCTCAAATGCAGAGTTTGAGTCCTGGAATGCAGACCAGCACGTGTTATCTAGGAAACAGGTGAACAACAGCTGGTAAATGATTTTGAGTGCCCGCTGTAGTGTGGACACTGATTTCAGCATTTAAACCTTACAGGGCAATACAGCCACAAACATAAGGGATGCAAGTATTAGAAAGCTAACACTAATACACGATCAGAAGGTTATGTGCTGTGTACTATGAGGAACCAGGAAAAAGGAATTTGACTGAGAGGGAGACTGGGAAGAACATCTCCAGCAAATGAGCCTTTGTGAGGGAAAGCCTTGAGGCAGGACGGCAGAGAGCACTTCTGGTGTGTTAAGAGCGATCTTTTGTGAGCCACTGTTCAATGTACTTAATGGGTACACAGCAGGAAATGTGGGGGAAGGAACCACATTGTTTTCTTGGTGTAGAACTTACATGGCAGTGTGCTAGCATTGGTATGTATACACTGAATGCTGAACACTAAAGAATCTTGTAAAGAATTATTAAATTTCCAGGAGTTTGAAACTGGCCGTAAGAAGAGTGTTTCTACTACCAAAAATCTTAAAATGTTTCCAATTAGCGCTTGCCTACTTTCTTGAGTACATTCAGGAAGGCTCCCTCTCCTGGATAACAGCAAATGTCAGGTGATTATGATAGCACAAAGAGCTGATTTGGTTACTTTTCAGTTAGGTGAGAACCATGCCTCATGAGTGCCATATTCAGGCCAAGGTGTCTCTCCTGGGTCTCACAGTTTGCAGATGAAGATATGGGGCTCTGTAGGAGAAGAATTGATCTGTCCTCAGGATCATGAACAAATTGATGTCCACACTTGGAGGGTCAGGGGAATCCTGACTGCTTTCTCAGTAATAGGGCATTAGTGCTGTGAATGGGAGTGGAGTTGCCCTCAGCAACTGCAGAAACCAATGAGAGCAGAAACCGGAAGTAGTCCGTAGCAAGTCCAACAGTTAGAGAGATGGAGAGGAGACAGAGACAAGAAAGCAGTGCCGATAACCAGAGAATGAGGATGGACTGCAGTCCCGAAGGAGCCAAGGATTTGAGCTTAAACTTGTGGGTGAACTCACATTTTAAGTGTATATGAAAGGGGGAAAGTAATATCATTCTATAGGGGAAAGGTCATACATCAGTAATTTAAAGCAGAGGCCTAAATATTCTTCATACAGTTTAAACTCCAGACACTTTAGGTTTTAATTATGTTAGTGGGAAGATATGATTGGGAAATGTAAGGAAACGCAACTGAGCGCCTGTGACTTCCTGTCCGTGTGAACTTTAACTGAATTGGTGGATTTTATATTAGAGCTCAATGTTGACATGTTAGCCACATATTTCTGCTTATATTAAGGTATATAATTATATATCTAGAGTTACTATAGAAATTAAATGAAGTAAATTGCACTTCCCAGATTTTCCTAATGATCAGCACTGTGTATCTGTCATAAAAAGTGAAAAATAACTTGTAATATTTATTGAGGACACTTATTCCTGGGTCTGCTCTGAGGCCTGTCTCATGAAAACGTCTTTGAAAATAGTCAAAGAACATGGAAAGGAATCTTAGTATCAAGGAATTTTAAAGAAAAAGGATTTACATCAGTCAAAATCCTATGCCGGTGATAAGGCCATCACGAGGATAAGGTCGGTTGAGTAGAAGAGTCACTGAATGAGGGAGTGAGGTTCAGCAAACCATCCCAAGGTTCTGTGTGTACAGGAGGATAAAGCCAATGCCTGTTACCTTCCAGGAGTTGGGGAGGATTAGAGTGTGTCACTAGAAGTTGCTCTGGGCTCCTTGAAAGGAAAGTACTGTGCAAATTGCAGCACTGAGATTTATGGGATCTTCGAAGGCAGGCAGACAGGGCTGAGGCCGGCAGGGCTGAGGCAGGCAGGGCTGAGGCAGGCAGGGCTGAGGCCGGCAGGGCTGAGGCAGGCAGGGCTGAGGACTGTTTGTTCAGAAAGCTGTTGTCTTGGAGAGGATATTGTGCTTAGGTTGTGGCTCTAGCGATCAGCACTGTTGAGCACAAACGCAGTAGGAAAGAGCAAAGCCTGCAATAACCAGTTATACATCTGATTCTCAGAGATTCATGCCCCAGGTAATGAAGGGGGCAGAGCCATCCTGGAGGGCGCTGGGTCCTGTCTTGTTGACAAATGCTTGCAGGAAGAAAGGATGCTTGATTTTCCAAGTGAAAGAAAAAATCTAGTCCCCGGGAAGAGGATCATTTTTTACGGTCCGGAACACCTTACTGACAGGTCTCTCTGGGGAGTCCTGAAGAGGGATGAGCCTCAAAGACAGGCATTCCATGGCCTTCACGTTTCCACAGCAGCAGTATATGATGGAGTCAGCAAAGCTGAACCCCTGCCTGGGCAGGGTGAGGACAGCCTACCCCAGGTTCCAATAGGGTAGTTCTCTGTTTTCAAAGAATTTCTGGAAATATCGAGCCCTGGGGAGAAAGCCTGTTTTGAGCACATGTTAGCCTACTGACTGGATCAACACCCCCATCCCTCCCCCAGCTCTATGCTTTCTCACATGCCCCCCACCATCCAATTGAGAACTTGTTTTGGTCCCTTTGAGTTTCTATAGCAAATACCATAAAGGGACCCCTAATAAAAACCAGAAATTTACTTCTCACAGATCTGGAGATAGGAAGTAGAGATTCTGGTTTGTAAATGTCACCTTCATACTGTGTCTTCATGTGATGGGGCAAGGCTCTTCTCTGGACTTCATTCATAAACATCAAACTCAATACTGGAGTCATCACCTCATGATGTATTAACTTCTTAACATAACCCTCCTGATAGCATCCCCTTGGAGGTTAGGGCATCTATATAGGAGACGAGGGCATACAGACCTCAGATCATCCCAGAGCCTGGTCTGAGTGTGTTCTACCCTTCCTTCCTATGTTTCTTTCTCTTCCCTGGATTCCTCTTCAGTCTTGACACAGAGCAATGAAAGAACTGTTGATTGGAAGTCAACTTATTGGGTTCCAGGGGCCACTGAAAATTTCTGCTTTGAGCATTTAAGTCAAGAAATCTCTCTCTCTCTCTCTCTCTCTCTCTCTCTCTCTCTCTCTCTCTCTCTCGTATATATCTTGTCCATTATTATTTTAATGAAAGATTCTGCGTGTGTTTTTCATTTTGTTTGGTAATTAACTGATTCCTATAGACTATGTCTTTTTCATTTGCATTTGCTTATCAACTACTAAAGTAATAGTCTGGTAAGGTTTATTTTTCAAGATCTGGAAGATGCTATGTGTAAGTCCTAAATACCAGACAAGTCAAAATGAAACGATGATGATGATGATGATGATAATGATGATTTGTGTGTGTACATATGTGTTTGTGTGAGTGTGTATTCCTGCAAGAGTATATGTATACCACATGTGTGCAGGTAGCCTCAGAGGCCAGGAGAGGGCATCAGATCCCCTGCAGGAAGTTGTCTGATGCTCATTGTGGATGCTGAGAACTGAATCCATGTCCTCGTCAGAACAGCACACGATTTTAGAAGCTGACTCATCTTTCCAGCTCCAAATGAGATGTTAAAAGCTCTGTTTAACTTGGTCTGATAGTAAATGAAGAATAGGTACCAGACATCCACTGTAGACGTAATCCTTGATCAAAAAAAAAATGCAATTGAAAATGCCTGTGAGGTAGGGAAAGGTCTTAGACTGAGAAATTCACTTGATATGAATTTCTATTAAGAGTTAATAGCAATGTGTTGTAACTTCCTTTGGGAATCCTCTACTAATGAATAATTTAAGAACATGGGAAGTAATTCCCATTCCCTCGAAGAAACATCTTACATGTTACTTTTCTCAGGGGTAGAACGTAGTACAATAAAATCCCCATTACTCAGAATTTACGACTATTTTCTTGGGAAATGGTCTCACATTCACCTCTGCCCTCACTTATCGCTGACAGACATTTGAATACAAATGCTGTGTGATGGGAATGTCACCTGGAAATAGTCTCATTGCTTCTCAGAGTATTTTTTCAGACACATTCAACCAGACTTGACTGTTTATGCTAAATTGCTCTTACTAATTAGGCTGAAATCCTTAGGAATATAGATGGCTGGAGCAATTCTTTACTTTCCAATTTTATGAGAACGAGTAACATGCTTTTTGCAAAGCATCTGCATTTTAATTTCCATATTATTCAGGTTAGCTGTCCCCAGATTCTCCTGGCAATTTGAAGTTAATAAAAAGAAATAATGCTAGCAATGCTAGCAATGGTGACGAAAGAACTAACGTGGAGTTAGTTGCTAGTTTAGCTTGACTAACTGTGCTTGAAATCGGCATGGGAATTATTTAGTCCACTTGGTGTCTTTGGCCCCTCTGACGCTTAGGTTGGTTGCTTTAGAAGAGTAGCACCAGCCTGCAAGGCTGTACATGCACATCTTGAAGCCCCTGTTCCTATTAAAGGATTAGTGAATTCTCTGGATCCCCGTGGGCAGAGCTGCTCTGACTCATGTCAGCCTTGATAGAAGCTTGTGATAAAGAGGGTGAAGGAGGAAGGGATGTAGATTTCAGCGTTGCCCAGAATTAGCCGGAGTGAGGGATGACTTACAGTGCGCAGCTAACCAGAGGTACCAAGATCAAAGGCAACAGCCATCCATGCAGGAAGCGCGGACTGTTGGGAAGAAAGGGGAAAGCAGATGTGGAAATCAAAGAAAACTGAAGGACGTTTAGTAAATGGCTCGAAATGGGCCACGTGGGACATCTTCATAGGAAAAGTCAAGGGGAACCGTGACAGGTTTGGGGGCTGAGCTGGCTTCCTTTTTCTCATCTCTTCCTATGTTCTGTGCTGGTCTTGTACTCTCCCTGCTCCCCAAAGGTGCAGCAATTAATTGACAAAACCACAAGAGGCCCCTGGGTAGATGCTGACTTCCACCACTGTGCCTTCCTCCTCCATCAGTCTGGTTGAGGGCAGCTGTGGGTGGAAACAGAGAGTGCCCTAAAAATAATACAAAAATAATAATCCAGTCATCAAGAAAGAATACAATGCAATGCCATGGAGCTGTAACCCATATAGTTCTTGTCACCCAGCTCCTCCTGATTACTGGGAGTGGGTGGTACCCTCTTTTGTATTTTCGCCTTCACTACCACTTCATCCCTCCCTTGCCTCTGAAGATCTGAAGATGCAGGCCCTGAACACCTGACACCGAATCCCAGCTCCCACATTGGTTAGCCATATGACCTTGAACCCAATAGTCATAGGTGACTCTCCGTGTCTCTGTGTCCACATGTTGTCTTTGAAGCTGTCAGTGGGAACTAGAAGCAAGTAAGGGACACTGGTGTGGTGTCTGAAGATAGCAGCAGAACTTGGGGAAGGGAGATACTCACTGAAAGCCTCAGTTTTTCCTTCTGTAAATAGCAACGGTGCTGCTTCTTCCCTTACAGGTTGACTGGGTGGATGAAGAGAGTGACAGTGTGGCCCTGTATCAGCTCAAGGATCAGACTGCAGGTTTCCATCCTGTCTCTATCCTCACCCAGTCCTGGATTTTGTGCACAATGTTTAATAGCTCAAAGCTTCTGTCTTCCAGTCTGTGGCGTGGGGCTAATGAAAGAATGTGACTCTTAGTTTACTGGGATTAAATTGGGTTTTGCATTTTTCTATGTAACTTGTCTGTTTGTGTAAGTGTGTGATTATAGGCACACATGCACCATAGCACACATGCAGAGGTCTGATGACAGCTTGCTTGTAGGAGTCAGTTTTCTTCTTCTACCATGTGGGTCTCAGGAGAGAGCTGAGGTGGCAAGCGCCTTTACCTACTGAGTTCTCTGCTAGCCCTAAACTAGGCCTATCCTTATTTTGTAAAAAACAATTGCCTGTTCAGTAAAATTAAAAAAGGAAAGATAATAAATAAAATACATTTCCAAAGTAAGTCATACATAATCAAAATGTTTGATGTTAGTAACCCATAGCAAAAATGACTAGAGGACGTAAAAATAAACACATATGAAAAATTAAAAACAACCTGGGAGGTGCTAGGGCAAAACCCTGGGCCCCTCCCCTACCCACTTCAGTAGCAAGGGTAAGGCTCCAACACTTCCTATCAGACCCCACAATCTACAAGTTTTACTCCACTCTCAAACCCTTCCTCTCCCACTCCCCCTGTAACCTCAGCAGCTCCCTGAGACAAAGACTTTGACTGCACAGAGTGGACCATGAGGTAAGTGTCCAGCCTCTCAGCTGGACAGCCCAGTCTCTAAGCCCTAGGCTTTGTGGGAAAACCCTAAATCCCTCCCTGGCCCACCTCAGTTGCCAGGGCAGCTACAGGCAGGCTGCTCCAGCACCCCTCCATCAGGCCTATTCCACCCCCAAACTCAACCATCAGACCTCAGTGGCTCCCTGAGACACAGACACTGACAGAAAAGATCAGAGACAGAGACACTGCCTGCACCAGTTGGAGTAAGAGATGGGGAGATGCCAATGCAAGAATACATTCAACAACCCAAAGAGCAATATGAAACCACCAGAACCTCATAGTCCTACAACAGAAATACCTAAACATCCCAATCCAGAAAAAGCAAAAGAAAATGACATTAAAGGTAACTTCATGAAGATGATAGAGACACTTAAAGAGGAAATAAAAATTCCCTTAAAGAATGGAGGAAAAGACAAACAAAAATTGGAAGAAATCAATAAACATCTTAAAGAAAGTCAAGGAAAGGCAATTCAGGTAAAGGAAACAGTTCAAAACTTGAAAATTGAAACAGAGACAATAAAGAAAACACAAACCAAGAGAATCTTGAAAATGAAAAGTCTGGGTAAATGAACAGGAACTACAGATG
This sequence comes from Myodes glareolus, assembly GCF_982192425.1. Taxonomy (NCBI): domain Eukaryota; kingdom Metazoa; phylum Chordata; class Mammalia; order Rodentia; family Cricetidae; genus Myodes; species Myodes glareolus. Next base: position 57,908,499 of record NC_142042.1, on the reverse strand, counting down.
CAGGCATAACCAACAGAATGAAAGAGATGGAAGAGAGACTCTCAGGTATTGAAGATATGATAGAGGAAATAGACTCATCAGTCAAAAAAAAACATTAAAGCCAACAAAGACATAACACAAAATGTCCAGAAAATCTGGGACAACATGAAAAGAGCAAACCTAAGAATAATAGAGATAGAAGAAGGCACAGAAAATATATTCAACAAAATCATAGAAGAAAACTTTCCCAAATCAGGTAATGCCTATGATGATATAAGAAGCATATTAATTGGCATATAGTAATTGCCCCATGTGTTTTAAAAAGTCATGTCAAATTAAACCTCAGTAACAGGGAAAGGGTAGGCAGGAGGTACCACAGAAAGCTTTGTTTTTATCACTATGGCAATCTTGGTCTTGTCATTCATGGTACCCTCTACCATGTTGAACCCAATGTCAACAACAATTTTTCATTTTTCAACCAATTCTACTGATGTCATTATTTCATCCTGATGCCCAGTATCCTGAGTGCACCTCCATCACTCCTCAGCCTTTTGGCCATGATCAGGTGTAGTATCTCTTCTTACCAGTTTTTTTATTTGGCACATTCTCTACCCAAATATCACACTCAGGCTTACAAATTGCAGTGAGTCATTCTGGCAAAGAAAATCAGATCAAGTCTGGTTTCTTTTGAGTGTGTGTGTGTGTTTGTTTCTTTTTCTTGAAACCTAGTGATTTCCAGTCTTCTCCCAGTCTTCTGGACTTTAACCCAGAGTTTATGCTGTTGTCTTTGAGACTACATTTCTTCTATATTCTTGTTCTCTTTCTCACCTCAGTACCCCATCCCCACCCTTCCCTTTAGCCAATTCCTCCAGTGCTATGGCCTTCTTGTACTTCCCTATGCTTGCTAGTCCTGCTCTGGTGACCTGAGCCAACACATTTATGTTTTTATATCCTCTTCTCAGCTCAGATTCCATGCTTCCTTCCTTTCTTCAGTGTTAAACTGTCACTCATGTGGCCACTCTCTCTAAAACAACCTCTCCCTCTCTAACTCATGGCTTTATTTTCATTTCCACCTCTTGCCTTTCAATATCTTGGTGTTTATCACTCATCTTTGCCAATAGAATGCAAATCCTGTGATCAGTGAAAGTTGGCCAGATTTCTTCACTGTTATTTCCCAGAATGCTCAAGGGATGCATTTTAGGCTTTCTTAAATATCTGTCATGTAAATGAATGGACCTAAGTCTACCAAACTCCTGCTATCATGTAATATGATTTAAATGATCCTTTAGTCTTAAGCCTTGGCCTCCCACAGTATCTTAATGTTCACAGTGCTCAATCATGGAAAGGGAATAAGTGCACCTGAACTTAAGTCTCCCCGGAAGAAGAAAAGAAACTCATTTGAGTTTCAATATTACCATTAGGACAAACTGAGGATCATTGGAGAAAAGAGTATGTCAAGGGGCTACAATCTAAATCCATATGGAGAAAGGGGCGGGTCTCTAATGCTGGGTGTTGATGAAGAAAAGCTGGTGAGGACCCAGCCTGGGACAGCAACTAGTAGCTTCCTCCCAGGTATCTTACGTAACTGCTGTGCTTAGGGGAACATATCTGAACTTAGGTGAGGTAGATAACTGTAACCTGTGAGCACCAAACAAGCTCTTGGGTGGCCTGGAGAATCAGCCCGAGACAGAAACTCATCAGATGAGGGGGTTGAGGCAATGGAAACCAAAGAAAGTAAGTGGTTCAATTCTTTGATAATTAGAAACAAGACTGAATCCTTTGGAATAAGTAAGCACTGAAATTTCTTGGAAGGTCCGTGTGGGGACATCTTAAGTGATGATGAAATGGATGTGTTTTTATCTTCGCTTTTCTTTTCTCCAATAACTACCGCCAAATACTTCAAATATTAGAATCAGTTGCATCTGCTGGTGCATTAAAAATCTTTGTAACCCTTTCATTGTCCTGTTCTTCCTGCATTTTGATCTATAAGCCAGTTTAATCCTTTCGAAGGCCAACAGAATCCAAGCACAACACTTGATAGCCCTAGCAATTTTTCCATTTTATGATTCTTTTCCCTCTGACTCGAGCAGAAAGTCACCATCAGAGAGAAATATCTAATTTTAGGCCTCACAAAAACAGTTTGAATGTCATGTATTTTCTGATGTTTTTGTATGGACTTCCATGTTTATTACAAACAGCAACTTCTACTTGCCACGAAACATTTTATTATGTCACCAGTCAAAGCTGCTTAGAGATGGATAACGCCTCCATCAATGCGGAGTAACAGCCGCCATAATCGAAACACTGTTTATTGTTGGCAATAAATCTTGAAGATTTAATAATTTCAGAGGTGTGGAGAAAAATGGCTTTCCATATAGTTCTTAATGTGGAGACCCACAGTTAATGGCTCATTAAGATGGGGAATGTCAGCCTGCTAGGGCAGACTATCCTGAATGAAAGCCCTCCATAGAAACAACATGGTTATGTCTGTGTGTTTCAACAGAGGAGGTCATTGACGAGTACGTTGGAAACTCAAACCATCTTGTTGCTAGATTGGGGTCAGCTGGTGGCATCTGATAACTCATGTGACCCCCTAGGCCTCCTATCTCACCCATAAGTCTCTGCTGTTAGACAGTTGCAGTCTGAGTAAAGCAAAGATATGCTACCCATTGTAGAATGGTAAAAATAAGCACAAGATTTTGCATCAGTAAGAAGCAAAGCAGAGAGAGAAAGACATTATAAAATTGCATTTGGTCACGAGTTTTAAAAAGACAGATGTCTGTATTCTGAAACATGATTGTTCAGCTATGTCTGAAAGATAGACTAGAAAGGCATTCCATGTGTTTTAGAAAATCCTAGCTATTGACAAAGAACAACAAGCTTGGTAGCTTTATCAGTTATACCCTCGAGGTAATTAGTCTCACCATTCTAATCCTGCTTTTAATCTAGCTTCCAAATTCTACTTCTGCTTCTAGTTTAACGCCTCCTTCATATTTATCAGTTCTGATAAACTTAGAAATTTATCAGTTTTTATCTCATTTGATTACTCTGTTCAAAGTTCGTCCCACAATGAAATCATTATTTAAATGATTAAACAATCAATTATCAGCAACATAGCAATTAATAGATTGTTTAACTGTGTCAAAAATGCAGAAATAAAGGGGAAATTCATTCAGGCGAATTTATGTTAAAGAAAGTAGTGAAGAGATAACCTAAACTGAATGGGACAATGGGGGATGGTGCCAGGGTCTGGCATATCCCTCTAGCAGCCCAAACCTATCCACTCACTTGTTAATTTTATTATTTGTACACAATTCACTTTATAACAAAACAGGGTTGAGTTCCAAAGGCTTCCAAACTATGTCCTCTGTCCAATGGTCTTTTATATAGTAGTTGAAGCGAACCCATAAGTCAAGAAAGGTAGCAGAAGACTTTGCTCATCTAGATACATTGGAAAATTTTTAAAAAATGTGCTTTTCAAAATAAATGAGCTGTTTAACAGACACCAATAAAACCCATTGGGAGTGGAACCCAGAGTGTTGGCTCAGGGGTTACCAGCATTTACTACTCTTGTGTATTACCCATGTTCAGATTTCAGCACCTGTATGAAGGTTCACAATGACCTTGAACTCAGTTCTAGGGAGTCCAGTGCCCTCTTGCAACCTCCGCAAGCACTGTGCATGCACATGGTGCATATACATATATCAAAAAGCAGTCGTCCATACACACAAACTAGAAATTAGCAAGTCACAAAAATGTTAAAGGTAAACAGTCCCAGCCCTGTGCCTCAAAGTTTTAGTAGTGTTTAAGTTTCGAAATATCAAAATTAAATTGAATATTGCAGAGCTGCCGAACAAAGAAGTGCTGAATAAGAGTTTGATGAAGTAACCAGTTTCATCCTTTCTCAAGTACTAATGTCTCTATGAATTATGTTCTAGTTATGTAGGTTTTGATTCTGATCATAGACTGGGACCTGAGATGCTGTGGGTTTTTTTGTTTTTTTGTTTTTTGGTTTTTTTTTTTTTGAGATAGAGTTTCTCTGTGTAACAGTCCTAGTTGTCCTGGAACTAGCTCTATAGTCAGGCTGGCCTTGAACTCACAGGTATTCGCTTGCCTCTGCCTCCTGGGTGTTGGGGTTAAAGGTGTGCACTTGCACCACAGCCCAGCCAAGATTCTATACTTCGAACAGTCTCCTCAGAGGTGCCAATACTACACAGTGATAAGAATGTGCCCCAATACAGTAATGATGTCATAGAAAAGGAACAAACTCCATACTCCTGCAATCTCCTCTATTTCTATTTGCAGATGATCTTGGGAAAGTGACCCTATTTGAATCCTAATCTTCTAATGCTTTAAATATGGGTAGTCACAGCAATCAAATGATACAAAGACTGGCGAAATTTTATGACTTGAAAATGTGCTGCACATCTAATCATTTTTATTTTATTAGAATTATTGTGAACAGTGCTTAACGGGAGACAATTGGAAAGGAAAAACACTCCATGAATTCATAACTACTTTACTGGTAAAGCAATGCAAATGAATTTTCACTCCTAGATGAAAAACCTTATCAAAGTGATTATTAAGGCCTACAGGCATAAGCATGTGTGCCAAAGCAGCTAAATAATGTGCCCTGATTTCATGATTTACAGTGGGGATTTTCTTGCATTGTCCTATATTAATTATTATTTACAAGAGCATTGTAAAAATGAGATGTTCTTTAATAGCAAAGCCCCACAGTCAATATTTTATAGGAAACATACGAGAGGTAGGATATTGATGATCAGGAAGTAGCGGTTAATCAACTTCCCCCATGTCCCAAGCTATAAAAGGTAGTTTTGTGTCACCTTTGCTGGTCAGTGCTGTTTGTATTAATGGTGATACTCTTGCAGAGTTGAATGGAACACCCGCACTCTCAGAGGTGCGCCTGGAGACTCTCTTGGCATGAGTGGACAGCCATAGTCAGACGATTGCTGCCCATCTGTCAGAAGCATCGTGGATGCCAACCTTGTAAGCAGTCCATGCCATTTCCTGCCAGAGGAGGATCTTAATCTACTCCTACATACTGATGCCCAGCAAACACAACACGATACAGACATTTATACAATGAATTTTGTGTTTACTGTCTAGATATTGGACTTGGTGGGAGGTTAAAGGCTGGGAAGTAGCTTCAGAAAACAGCTGTATTTAAATTTTTTTTGAGAAATGAGAGACTGCAGTAGTGAGAGAGGGAAAGCCAAAGGTACCTTTATCGTCGTACTTGAAATATTTGTAATCCACATCTATAATCTGCGTCAGATCCAATTGCTTTTGTTGCTGTCATTTCCTAAAACTTTCATCTTTTTATCCATTGTGCAGCATGGATTTCAGTCTGATGAGTGTGAAGTTACTTCATTTCATGCATCAGTGTACCCGGATATGTGAATCACCTGTCCTTGCTATTTGGTAGAGCACTAAAACAATGCTCTCTTTCAGTAAATAGTTATTGACTAAGCAAATGATACATGACTGACCTGCCAATGAATATATGAAGCTAATATTGGCTTAGGCGCTCCTGAATGCCAAGGATGTTGAGACTGTGGGAGACCCATATTGTCTAAAACTAGCATCAAAAAGTCATGGTGCTCTCAGTATGCAGAATAACATGTGATTTTGATTATTTTCTGAGAGAAGTTTAAATTTTAGCTTGCCAAAATCTTTATGCATGCAAATTGATATGTACCAATAAGTCAAGAATTCACATTTATGATAGACCATGTTTGCCACTGCATGCCATGTATCTCTGGGCATATTGTTTTTCTCTTAAACAAAAACATACTCTTATAATACATACATGTGTGTGTACATACAAACCACATGTGTATGTATCTCTTCAAGAGAGCCTGCACGTGTGCAGCTAACTAGTTGGTTATCAGTAGACTCTGGGGAAGATAAATACTGAGACACATGCCAACTATTTCCATGTCTACCCCTTGCCACACTGAAACTGCTCTACCCTTGGTCCCTGGGTCATCCCGTTCTTGCTAAGCCTTCGGAGCACCTCTGTGAGTTGATCTAAGGCGACACGGGCATGACAGTCCAGCTAACCACTCTCTTCTTGAATGTCTTCCCTCAGTTCCTTCCTGGAATATGTCCTCCTACTTTTCCCTCTTTTCTTCCTGCCGCCTTCTCATTGGTTCTTCCTCTGCTGTCCTTGTTAGTTCTCATTTTTGTTTCCTTGTCCTCCCTTGATCTCAATCTGCACAGCTCCGTCCCTCTGTGCACCCTCATTTCATCTGAAGGTTTTAATCTGTCTTCATATGCAAAGTTATCTCAAGATTTAATCAATACTGCATTTTAAATTTCTAAAGTGAAACAAATACATATACGAGGAAAGCTCAGTGTCAAAATCCTTCCAATAAAAAAAATACATGCATGTATGATTTTGTGCCTGGAAAACACACATGTTCTTCTAGCAGGCTATAAAAATCCACATAGACTCGTTTGAAGACCTGCCCATCGCCTCTCATAGCTTGCTCTTTCCTTTACACTCCCTGAGATTGTCTCTGAACTTTGCCTCTGCTTCACTTTGAAAATAGCTGACAAGCACTTCTTTCTGGCCAGAAGAAGTTATCATCAAATTTCTTACAAATTTCTCGCCATTCAGAAAGAGTTTATGTTTTGCCAAAGAATTCACCTTGGGGCCCTTTCAAATAACCAGCTCTCCAAGGAAATTTAGTATCTGATTCAGCTAATCAAAATTAGATTTACTCACATTTGGAAAACATATCTGCAGTTTTGCCTCACTGTGTACAGTTCATGTATCCTTGAAATATGTGCAAATCAGATCCTTATAAGTTGATTGATGGTTCCAATGCATTAATCAATTTGCTAAGGAAAACAAAAACACTTTTGTAGTCAGTCACAGAGTTGAACATATTGGTTGTGTAAATTTGGATTTCATGCATCAAACATACTTATTTTGAAGGCATGTTTATGTGTACATCTCTACAAGACAGCGAGAAAGAGAGATCAACCCTAAAGAGGCTGCCAAATGTGGCATGAAGGTGGAACTGTGGGTTCTCATTGTCAACACAATTCAAGTTTTGTTTTGTTTTGGTGGGTGAGATTGAAGGTCAGAAAAGCAATGTGCATTTTATAAAACCTGAAGTTTTGCTCCTCATCGTCAAATGTCTCTTGAGTTTGCTTTGTTCTTGCTGCTTTTATCCACAAAGTTTATAGCAAACAGTCCTGGGAGTGGATACTATGTCTCCCATTCCCTACTCACTCTTCACCATTTTCTGAAGTAGTACAGACGTCAGCTCTCAGAGCCAAGGCTTTTTTGTTTATTAGCTGAATCATTGATACAGAACCATCTGATATAGTGGGAAAGAGAAAAGAGAGAGAGAGAGAGAGAGAGAGAGAGAGAGAGAGAGAGAGAGAGAGAGAGAGAGAGAGGGAGAGAGAGAAAACAGGAGGAGGCAGAAGGGAAGGAAAAGGAGAGAGAAAGCAGAGTGTGATGAGTGTTAGTTTTGTTTCTCTCTCTTGAAAATGTAACTTGGTTTAAATGTTAAACTGAGGCCAGTTTGGTACTTATTCTGTCATAGTCTGAAACTACTGTTCCAGCTTCTTCTCCCCAAATCTGGTTGTTGAGACAGCACAAATGAGCTTGTTATAGAACAGGGGCCTGGCCTGTGGACACAGGGGTTTCTTACCTGGAATTTTAATGAGGTAGGTGAGACCATAAGAGGCACTTAGCAGCATTAGCATTCAGAGAACTCAGAGCCCGCCCTCCATCGCTGATGGTTTCTAGCCTTCTCCTACATCATGCACACCCCAGGCTCACATGGGCCAACAGATATGAACAACAGCCCCAGTGTTGATAACTTGGTGGCTACAGAAAGTCAGACACCAGGAAGCAACAAGATATTTCCCTTAGGGAGGCCTTGGCTTGGGGCTTCCCTCCCTTTCCTATGTCAACAAAACCTTCATTTCCTAACTGGCAAACCACAGAGTAAGCCAAATTCCTCTTTTTTCACCTTACCTTCTGGATGGAAAGAACTCTATTAGACAGAATTTATATAGTCAGGTCATGTTGATTTTACTCTCATTAATGGCTCCAATTCATAAAAAGTATTGGAAGAAAAATTTAACTATCTGAAAAATAAGCAAATACACGAATTCTAGTTCATATTCCAGAAAGGGGAACAAACAAAGCCTGTGAGAAGAAGTGACCAATGATGTTTCACATCAACTGTGAATCCACTGCATGACAACTTCATCAGTGCCTGTACCCTGTGTGGTAAATGGTCAACAAATCCACAGCTTATGTAAATGAACATTTACTTAGGAAATAACAAGTACTCTGAAATGATACAACATAGGTTGTCCAAAATTTTCAGTAGCATAGAACTAAAGACTTTCTTTTCTTTTTTGAAAGAATGGCATAATAGGACAAATTAATGAGCAAGTATATATATTCCATATTGTGTTTCACTAAAAATCTATATACCCAACTGAACCAACAGTACACATACACACAGGGGACCAGTCTCAGCATTCTTCAGCTCTACCCATCTTAAAGCACACCAAAATCACTTGTATTTATACAAGAATTCCTATGAACTATCAGGACAGTTTAAGAACATTGCCATTGTAACATTATGGAGTTTTCTAAAATATGAAGGTGAAATTATTTACTTAAGTTTTCATTTTTTCTCAACAAAGATTAGTATTTTTTATACTAATAAACTATTAGTATAAAATATAAAATTTCTTTTGTGAAATTGCTCATAAATACTTTCCTTTTGATGTCACCATCAGTAAAGTGCTTCTTTATTTCATTTTGTGGCTACTTTGTGTAGTATTTAGAAATATAATTTGTTTTCCTCTTGCCCTTGTATGTCCTGGCCCTTTAAAATTCACCTATTAGTTCTGTTACCCCAGTTTGTTTTTTTCCTCAGGTTTGCTCATGTAGACCATCATGCAACCTAGGAAAAATATCTACTTCATCTTTCTCAATATGGATGCATTTTATTTCCTTTTATTATCCTAGTAGTTAAAGACTCCGATGCTGAACAGAAAGGGTGAGAGTGAAGGTCTGTCATGCTCTTGGTTTTAAATGAAAAGCATTCATGTATTTGCTGTTAAGTATGATGCTGAAAGGGAGGTTTCTTCATTTTTTTCTCCTGATGAAGGCTGATAGCTTTCTGTATTGATAACTTCTAAAATGAATAAAGATCAAATTTTATCAATTGCTTCCCCTGTCTATTGAGACGACCATGTGTCTCCTGTTCTTTATTAATATGGTAAGCTACATTGATTTTCAAATATACACCAATATCTTACATACCAGGGATAAATACGCTTAGTCCTGTTGTATAATTACTATGTATTGTTGTGTTCAACTTAACATTTTATAAAATATGTTTGTATTTCTGTCCTAAGGACTTAGTCTTTGTTTTCACTTGTGATGATCTTGGCTTTGAGTAATCCTGTGTTCATGCAATGAATTTGAAAGTGTTTCTACCTCTTCAGTTATTTGAACAGGTTTGGATGGGATTGGCAGATTTTCCTTTAAGTGTCAGGAGAAAAGTTACTCGAGACTGAAGGTGTGACTCGGCATTGTAGAAATACGCGATGTTTTTCCAGAGAATTAGAGTTTGATTCTCCTCATCTACATCAGCCAGCCAGCCTACAACTGCAGTTAACTCCAGATCCAGGGGAACCAATGACTCAGATACTGAATGAGTTCAAGTCCAACCTAACTTACCTAGCAAGACCCTGTCACAAAAACAAAACAGCAAAGAGTTGAGGTCCCACCAGTGGTGGAATATTTGCCTAGAATGGATGAAGCATCAAGTTTCATCACCAAATCAAAATAAATAAATAAATAAATACAAAGAAAAATATTTTCAGCGTGCCGTTTTAATTTATCTGTCTTCCATAATTTCTTATCAAAAGTAAACATATAACAACTCTGGGTTCTGACTGTTTTCCTGCTTTCTTTTCTTTATTATTTTTGTTGTAAGGATGACTTATAGTCATAAAATTTACCTGATGTATAAAGGTTGCTACATCTATATATGTGGTACTAAAGCTTCTGAGGTTTCTTTAATGTAATTTTTAATTTTAAACTCCTCTCTTAAATATAAATTTATTGAAAAATACACGTCATGAAGTGTGATGAGTTTTCATAACAAGGAAACATATGGAACCCATATTAAACTCAAAAAAGCAGTCTTGACAGCATTCAGGAAGTTATTTTGTGAGTCCTTCTGAAAGCCCCCATTTCCCTACACACCAGTGGTGACTTCTCATAGAATGGATTCATTTTTTTCTTGATTTATATTAATGAAGTAGCATGGTATGTACTTTTTTCTGCACTGCCTCTTTTTCTCACCATGTCCCTGGGTTTGTAGGTTCATGTGTAGTGCCAGAGGGATCATCAGATCAGTCATTCTCTTGCTGTGAGGATAACTCACTCTGCAGTGTATGAGCACATGGTGAGTTTGAACACTGTAGCACAGATCTTTGGCAGATATATATTAGGTTCCATGCCAAAAAAAAAATAGTACAACAGCAAGGTGAGAAACTACGCACATGTCCAAATCTAGTATACATTCACATTAAGTGCTTGTAACAACTGATATTTCCACCAAAGTGTGATAGCATTCTAATTGTTCTGCTGTCTCTTTAATTCTTGCTGGGCTTTTTGCTTTTGCAATGATTTTTATCAGCATATATTCATATATAAATTGGATTCACTGTGACATCATAATAAATTCATATAAGATACATATGTATTTTGGTAATACCCACCCTGTTACCTTTCTTGTCTCCCTCCCATTCCCTTTACTCTACCAAACTAGTCCCAGGCCTTTTGTGTATGTGTATGAAAGAGCCAATGAGTTCATTGAAGATTTTAAAGTTCATATTTGGGGGCAGTAGTAGAATACCTGTAATGCAAAAGTGTCAGTGGGATACTGTGGTGTAAGGTCTAAGCCTGGAGGGAATGTAAGGAAGATGGAAGAGAGGAGAGAATTGAGGAGACTCAATAAAAAATTAATAATGTATAAAAAATCTGTAATGAAACCTGATACTTGGTGGTAGGCAAGCTAATTGAAAAAAAATAAAGACAAGGAGTTTGAATCAGGTCCCTATTTAGGTGGATTAAACTGTTCTCAGAATATATATGTTATTAAATAAAAATCTTAACACTGGGGTGGACTGACTTTTTATGAGTTGATGACCCATAAGGACTTCCAAAACAACACATGAAATTGCTCCTATATTTAGTTTGCTCAAAGAACTAGTTGGTAAAGCCTTATTGCTTAAAACAACACATGCTTTAGTCCGAGGACGTAGAAAAATCACTGGAACTGGGCTGGAAGTTTCTTCCCTGTTGGCTCTCGCTCATAGTGTCAGAAGGCAGTAGGTTGATGGCAGGGGAGAACTGTGATCTACAGTCTTACTCAGTTGTTGGCCTTGTGTTCAGAAATGCTCACTGCTCAAACAGGACTAGCACACAGTGCATCAGTAGCAAGTTTACTAAGGGGATAACCATCCTCTTTCTAATTGGATTTAAGGTTTGCTGCCCAAGAGTGTCTCATCTGGCACTGTAAATCCAGTTCAAAGGCCCCTGGCTGGGGAGGATAGTCCCTAGTGCAGACAAGACTGTCATTTGTTTGGTAAATTAACTTAACATACCTGTCAAGTTGCCTTGAGGATAATTATATTATTTTTATGCCTATAGATCAGTGCTACTATCAGCTTTTGTAGGAGTGGCGGGCTGCTTTGCGTCCCGCCCAGCTCCTGGCCGCCTGGCTAGCTTTGCCCCCAAAATAATTCCATGGAAACTGTATTCTTTTAAACACTGCCTGGCCCATTATCTCTAGAGAGTTAGTTACTGGCTAACTCTCACATCTTGATTAACCCATTTCTAATAATCTGTGTAGCACCATGAGGTGGTGGCTTACCAGGAAAATTCAGCATGTCTGACCTGGTGGCTGGCTCCATGGCGTCTGCCTCATTGCCCTCTTCCCAGCATTCTGTTTTGTATACTCCGCCTACCTAATTTTTTGTACTATCAAAGGGCCAAGGCAGTCTCTTTATTAACCAATGAAAATAACACATAGACAGAAGGCCCACCTACATCAAGCTTTGACAAAAGCTTCTTTTACAATGACTAACGATGACTCTACAGATGTATAACTGGTCAAAGCAGAGATAATAATGACTCTTGAATATCCAACCATCAAGGGTATATCTATATGACTCTTCTTGTCCCAATACTTAGGGAACCTCACAAAAGAAGGGAATTAAAAAATGTAAGAACTAGAGAAGAAAGCAGCGATATGTAATACTGACTTTTGGATATGACATAGGTATTAGACTCATGTTACCTACACAAGACTGAGCCTATTAACACCCTACTGTAGAAAGGGGGAGATTTCATAGGACTCCCATCCCTTTTTGAAGATTTATACACTGATAACAGCTGGCAAGGGAAAGAAAGACATTTTCTTCAGTGGTATAACCACTGATAAGGTGCCCATGTTTTTGTTATTTTTATGTGTTAGTCTTGCTTCCAAAGGATTACTCCTGTGCCTAAAGAGTTTAATCAACAGTCAATCAGTGATAAGAGATTTAATTCAATGATTTACCTCCAATAAGGTACCCCCTTTCTGTTAGTAGATCTGTGTGATGTAAACTGTAGAGAAAATGTGAGCACCTTTCAAGTCGCCACTGCTTCTGTTTTCTCTCTCATCTCCTTCATGAACAGTCTGCCTGTCAAACAGAAGTTTTGACATGGTCCTCGCCCCTCCTATTACTCATTTCCAAAATCCCCCTGATAAGAGTCTACCTAGACATCTGTCCTGCCATCCATTCATTTTGAAAGGACTGGATCTGCTACTTAGGTCTAGAAGGGACATAAGCCATCTCTGTCTATCTCCCATCCATCTCCTAAGGTTTATAACTTTTACTGCTGATATTTTCAAAAGAAGATCTTTCTGGAAAAGAAAAAAAAAAGCTGTGAGTTCCAGCTGTGGTGATTCACCTCGCCAATGAACTAGAGAAGAGTTAAGTATAGATATGCTTAAGTCTTGAATTCAATTCCTATTTTCTCACTCAAAGCCTAGTGCTGTTACAAAAATAAACACTTTGCAGTTTGTTTATCACCTTTGGTCATGTTCAAGAGCCATTAATAGATATTTTGGTCAGAGTTATACTGTTCATTTAAGGGGGTACTTGCAGGGTTCCTCGATCCCATCAGACAGAGACTCTGCGTGTGTGTGTGTGTGTGTGTGTGTGTGTGTGTGTGTGTGTGTGTGTATTTCTCTTACCATATAATACTGGCTAGGACTACTCTATAAGACTAACACAAGAAGACAAACTTCTTTAGGACTACTACATAAGACTAACCCTAGCAGACAAACTTCTTTCAAGCTTGCAGAAAATCTTTGAAACTGTTGCCATGAAAGATACTGGATTGTTTTATTTTTTTTATTTTTTTACGTGGCCATATTCATTACTAAATTTCACTGGTACTTCTTTTTGGTTTGTTTGGCTTTTTTCGAGACAGGGTTTCTCTCTATAACAGTCCTGGCTGTCCTGGAACTTGCTCTCAAACTCACAGAGATCATCTTGCCTCTGCCTCCCAAGTGCTGAGATTACAGGTGTGTGCCACAACTGACTGACTTACTTATACTTCTAAATGAATTTTTGTCTTTACTGAATATTGAATTTTATAATTTTTCCTACAAACATTATGAACATGTTTTTTCCCCTTTAATCAGTTTTGTGAGTTACACTGCTTGCTTTCCAATGTTAAGGCTCCTTTGCATTTCTAGAGTAAACTCACGCCATATTATCAAATGGTATATATAATTGAGCTTAGTTATGACTCTTTAAATAAATATTTAAAATAAAAATAATTAAATATTTGAATAAAATTTTTGTATTTGCATTTGTGAATAAGATTATCTTATATCTATCAGTTAATTTTGTGAACGTCAGGCAAACCTAGACATACCTGGGTGAAGGGAACCTCCCTTAAGGAATTGCTTCTGTTCACTTGGCCTGCAGGCCTGTCTGTGGGGCATTTTCTTGCATTATGATTTGTGTGGGTGGACCCATCTCTGGGCAAGTGGCCCTGGTTTAGGAGAAATAGAGCTGAGCAAGCCATGGGAAGCAAGCCATTGAGCAGTGTTCCTCCATGACTTCAGCCTTTGCTCCTGCTTGTACTCCTGCCCTGATTTCCCTCAACAGAGTATGCAACTGAGATATGTGAGCCAAATAAATTCTGTCTTCCACCAAGGTGGTTTTAGTCAATATTTTATCACAGCAGCGAAACTGCTTAATAACTGACTGTTATTTCTCTGTTTTTTTTTTTGTGAAGGACTTTTATCAAGCATGTCTAATTACCTTTTCTGGCAAAGTGGTACTCAGATTTTTCTAATGCTGTGACCCCCCCAACCATAAAATTATTTCATTGCTATTTCACAACTGTAATTTTGCTATTTTATGAATTGTAATGCAAATATAAGATATATTTATTGGGTCGAGACCCACAGGTAGATAACCACTGTTCTAGCATATGACTGTGTAACCAGTATGGACTCTTTGCCTGTATAATGGAGCTACATGTAATGGGGTTATATTTCTGAGATCTGTATCTTTGTGTTATTTATTCTGGACTTTTAGACTGATTTCATTTCAGAAAGCTTATGATAACTCATGAATGTTATACAAGTCAGTACCCATGTTATTCCTTTACCCTGAGTGAATATTTACGAATTTGAAGAACACTTGCTTCTTTTAATTATTTCCCTTACAGTCTTGCCCCTTCAGTCTAGGTTTCCCCAATTCATCTATAGAGATTGTTCCTTTGTCCCTGTGTTGGGTGCCATCTACCTCGCTGTTTGTTCTAGAGTCTGGTGCCATGTGCCTGACTGACTGGCGAACTGAGATACAACAGACCAGGAACCCTTTACATGCTTCCGTTTCGTCAATTTGGAAGGTCATCCTTCCTGAAATTTAAACGACCAGAACTAGGTTCTATCTAAAAAAGAACCGGCATAGAGATGCCGGAAGTCGTGCCAACAGTGTGTGGTCTTGAACGCATGGTTTGACCAGTGCAGGAACCCGAGAAGACAACAAAAGCTTTATCTAAACGGGGCCTGGCTTCTGTCCCCGGGGAAAGAGCGCAGCCCCGCCGCCCCAGCTCGTCCTCTGATCCCATACACATGCTCTTCGTTGTGCTAAAGCTGTGGACCAGCGCAGTCGTGATTTATGAGGGCTGCCTTTCCTCCCTGATCCAGGCTGCCACATTGCTGGAGGTTTGCTTTTAAGTCCACGTCAGGGGCAACTGGCAACCAGCTGTTGGAAACTGGTTTAAGAAAAATAATAAAAGTAAAAATACCCACGGACTATCCTGTCATGGAAGGTTTCTGGTACCTGCCACCAGCTTTGGAATGAATAAGAGAGATTTTCCCCCCTCGGAATGAGACTTCTTTAATGACAAATAGATTTATATTGTGCTGGGATGATTGCTAGGGACCAAGAGGTCTCACATACGGGCTAAGTTAACAATTGAGATCTTCAGAGTAATAATTCATATGGCTCCGCCCCCTTTAGCCTTAATGGGTTCCCAACTACTACATATGTATCAAGCTCCCAAAACATTGGTTCCTCCACGCGTCGTCCTCTCTCTGGGATGGAAGCTGATAGGTGGGAGAGACTAGAGACGATACCACCTCTCTGCCCACTAAGACAGTATGATAAGGCAGTAGCGCACAAGAAAAAAGAATCCACTAATTGTTTAGGGCCCTTCACATTTATGGGCCAGAAACAGAGAGAAAAAAAGAACTCTCTTTAGGATCTATTGGTTCTTTGGATTTCCAGGTACAGGATATTCATAGATATTTTATGAACTGTGTTTTTGCACAAACCCCCAACTACCTCAGAACATTTAGTGATCTGTTCGTAAATTATCTGTGGCCCAATTTCAAGAAAGAACAGATGTCTTGCAGCGAAATGCAGGCAGAACAAGCAAACTAACAAATAAATAGAAAGCATAAGTTATGCCAACTAAGGGGACAGTCCACCTATAGAAGCCACCAGCCAGAATTTGTGAGCCTAAAGAGTGAGTTAGTGCAGCTGTGTGAAAATAGTTTGTTTTGAAAGGGTAGTCTTGTAATTAAACAGATAAAGAAGCTATGGGTGGAGAAAAACTGAGCTCCCCAGACTTTGCTCAGAAGCACTGTCAACTCACACGGGGAAGACACAGCTGCATGCTTTATTCAAGGTAGTTCTTCAGGATGCTTGTGAAGACGGAACAATGTGAAATAGTTTCTTGAATTGAACAAGCATCTCTGATACAAAGTAAAGAAAAGAAATACTCTTTCTTCCTTTTTTAAATGAGAGTGTCCCTGGTGTTCTTACTTTCTTACCTATTTGAGGGGGAACTTGAACAAGTATTTACTGATTACACCAGCAAGTCTACTAAAAGCCGGTGGTCTAAACCATCAGACTCATCCTGTGGCCTAGACTCAGCGCCCATCACCACACGGGGATCAGAAAGCCTTCCCTCCCCTGCAGTGCGCTGGCGGGGGTCTACTGTCAAATCTGTCTTCATGAGCCTGCCTCCAGGTCTCAGGAGTCAGGTTCTTACCTTCGCATTTCCCTGGGAAGTCATCTTTTAGGTCTTCTGGAGTAGTCTAGTCTCAGCCTTGCAGCTCTCAGGGGTCAGTGGTCAGCATTAAGGAAAAATGCTCTGTTGGCTGTCATGGGCCAGCAAAAATTTTATGTTCGAGGCTAACTCCCATCCAGTATCCATCACGCCATCTCTGCACCTACAGTAGAATATTAACCATTTCAGCCTTCTCTGCTACCTGTTGAAATGAGAATGCATGGTCTCTGGGCCCCTGCAGCCCTTCCCCTTCCATTAACCTAAGTCACACCAGATGTGGGTCTTTAGTGCTTAGGAAAACTGATGTCACCAGTCACAATACTTCTATTGTTATATGTAGTTTTTAAATACAAATAATACTGGGATGGGTTTTTCCCCTCCTTCTCCTTTTCTCCTCTATCTGGATGAGGCAAAGATTATTCAATTAGGCATCCAGAAACTGTGATGAAAAATTCATGGATAATGTCAAAAAAAATGAAGATGAAGCAAAGAAAGGAGGAGGATGCTATACTGTGGGCAAGAGGAACGGTGACCTTGGGGACCAGCAGTTAGTCTAATGGATGGCTGGTGTGTGCAAGACATTATTATATGTTATGTGAGTGTAGGGAGATGGCAGCCGAGCTGAGCAATACACCTGCTGGGCTCCAAGAAGCTGAAACAGCTGCATGTATTGATTTAGAAGCTTACTACTTGGGGCTCCAGGAACGAATCAAGCGACAGCTCATAAAAACAGAGGGTTTTATGATCCCCCCTCTCTCTGTAAGCAAACAGCCACATCATATGTTTTCCTAACGTGGTCATAACTCAAAATTAAATCCCAGCCCAAAGTGTCAGCCTGTTGCCGTGTCAGGACTGTAATGGCTTGTTTTAGAGGTTGCCATGGAGACGGTGGAGGAAAGATGGGGGTAGGTTTGGGGAGGTGGCAAGGGGCACAAGGTGTTCTTCCCCTTGGTGTGCCTTCGGCACTTAAGAACAATTAGGTGTTTTGTTTTAAGGCAGTAAGCAAAGTTAAGCAGTGTTTAGCCGGCAATTTCATGGCTATCACAACCGCTAGCTCCCCGTTTTCAGACACCATTTGCTGTTTCACTGGAGAGCATCTCCTGCCAGTGTGGGAAAAGGTGACCTGTAGGGAGATTGCTCCCAAGATAGGACTCTGAGCCTCTCTCACTTCAAAGCCAGTCACTCGTTTCTTGGAATGAAGTGGAGTCGAAGTAATTCTGCTAAATGCTGAAGGAAAGTGGGTGCTAGAACAGTTTGTCAGAGCACCCCAAGCCTGCAGGCTGAATATGCAAACTGAAATGCTGTGGGCCTCCAAGACATTAGACAAAATCTCCCTGTGGTGCTTGCTCAGAAGGTGAGCAGAGAAGCAGGTAGCTGCTCTGCGGGCCCAGGCAGCACCAGTTACTGAGCATTAGAGCATTAGGGAGCTTGACAATTGAATGCAAATGAATGAAAGAATGCTGGGGAACCACGGATATGTGCCTCACTGCTAGTAGATTTGTAGCATTGTAAGCATGGCTGTTCTTTAAAGTTGACATCACCAAACCTCTGTATAATGTCCAGGTTCTGACAATAGCCTAACCTCTTAGGCTGGCATTTTACCCATGGCCAAGTCATCCCTCAAGCCCCTACCATTTCTCTAATCACAACACCCCCCTAGGTGACCTCCCTGCTGAATGGCTCTCTCTGTCTTTCTAGTTTCCCGGAGTGCACATCACTTAAATGTCATCGCATAGCCTCCTCCTTCCCTATAGCAGTGTTTCTGCTCATTTTCAGCTTTATATTAGTCTCAGTTCCCAGAACTCCAAACAGCAGCTGCAGTTTGGGCTTCCCTTCCTCTATGCAAATAGATACTTTTCCCCTCTCCTTTCTCTTTTCTCTGAAGTCCACAGCTTTTTCTCCACCTCCGTTTTCCTTTCTGAGGGCAGGCGGGCCAAGCCTCTTTATGCATCAGCTGCAGCCATTGCTTCTCATTCTGTCCCCCTTCCTCCAGTTTCCCAGTTGCTATCATCCAGTTCTATTATTATCATTTGTAGCATGAGAGGGGCCGGCTTGTTGGGGTTTCTGTCCCGCCCAGTACCCCACAGCCGGCAAATCCCAAAGAAAATCACTCACAAGACTCCATAAGATTATAAACTGATTGGCCCATTAGGTCAGGCTACTTATTAGCTCTTACAACTTATGTTACCCCATTATTCTGATCTATGTTAGCCACACGGGCTCAGTACCTTTCTCAGTGTGACAGCTTACATGTTGCCTCTTCGGTGGTCTGCACAGGAATGTCGGAGGGACCTTCCTCCTCCATAACCTTATTCTATTCTCATTGCCCTGCCTCTACTTCCTGTCTGGTTGACCCGCCTATACTTCCTGCCTGGCCAATCAGCGTTTTATTAAAATACATGATTAACAGAATACAGATAATTCTCCCACACCAATCATTATTATTATTAATTTTTTATTTATTTTTCTAAAAGAAGGTCTAGTTCCTTGCACAATGAAGCTAACCCTCCCCAATTATAGTATGCTCTCCAAATTTCCCCATTCCCTACTGAACACAATTCTAACATTATCATTTGATATTTAAGAGAAAAACTTAAATTTTATTACCTTACTTCCTTTGGTAGATAACACATACAGATTTCTGACTCAGTAAAAATACCACTTAATAACCATAAATACAATATCAAGTGAGTATATCTAAAACTCTACTGAACATTTAAAAATCTTTATATATGTGTATGTATCAAAATGTATCATTTAATGATGCTTTATGTTTTTAAATTTCAAATTTGGGTGATTTATCCATCTGAAATTATTTGTGGTAGCATGCGTGCTACGGATAAAGTACAAATTTGATGATTGACCTTGATCAACAACTTGATTGTGCAGAAACATTTTTGCCTTTGTGTGGTCCCTTTATCCACTTAAAGTTAAACTTGTGTTGCTTGTAGTTTTGAAGTTTCATCAAGACAAAGCCTTTATCAGACAATATTTTCTCCTTCTTTATTTAGCGGTTCCATAGTTTCAGGACTTTAAATACTTTGGGAGTGAGGCTATAAGTGTTGGGCTTGAGTCTTCTGAAGCGGCAACCCTTCCACCAGTTTTCTTAAAGGCTTTGTTAAAAGCCAATTCTCTATAAATTTGTGAATTTATTTCTGGAGCCTCTATTCTGCTACACTGGTTCCCATGCCTGAATTTATGCACATACCAAACTGTTTGGGTTGTAATTGCTTTGCTATATATTTTAAAATCAAATAGTTTGGTGACTCGAGTTTTTTGTTTTTGTTTTGTTTTGATTTTCTTTATTATGATTGCTTTGGACTTTTGGGATGGCTGGTGGTTCCATGTGGTTTTTTGCATCCTTTTCTTATTTATATAAAGAATGTCATTGTGAATATATGGAGTCCATAGATTCCTTTGACCAGTACTTACATTTTAATAACACTGATTAATTAATTCATCAATCCATTAATACAACATATCTTAATTAATTTCTTCTGCTTTCTTCAGTTTCTCTCATCAGTTATACAGTTTTCATTTTAGAGGTCGTTTACTTTGTGGTGAACTTTATTCCTGGTATTATTTTTATTAATTGTTTCAAATATTGTTACTTCCTTGGGTTCCTTTTCAGTTAGTTCACCTTCCTCAGGGACACTGTTGATTTCTGTATGTTAACGTTGTAACTTGTAAACTTACTGAGCTTGTTTATTGGGTTTAACAAATTTCAGTACAGTCTGTAGGGTTTCCTTCATATAAGATCCCTTCTTCTGTAAATGGGGGTTAATTTAACTTCTTTTTAACTTAAATTACTTCTATTTTCACCTTTAGTCCAATTCCTCAGTTCTGGACTTCTAGTATTATTTTGATTATAAGTGGGGAAATAAGTAATCCTTACATTATAAGTGACTTTTCTAGTACCACAGTCAAATACTGAGAAGTGGAATTAAGGGAGAGAGAGTTTATTTTGCCTCACAGTTCAGGGACATAAAGCTCACCATGGTAAGGAAGAATGGAGGTAGAAGCAGGCAGGAACTGGTCATATTGCATTCAGGAAGGAGACAGGAAATGTGGAGTGTAGCCTGGCTATAAAACCTCTAGCTCTACCCCATTGACACTCTCCTTCAGTGATGCTTTACTTCCCAATGATTCCACAGGCTTCCCAAACAGTATCACCAGTTGGAAACCAAATGTTCAAACACATGAGTCCATGGAGGACATTTCACATTCAAATTACAACTCATACCATGTTCTAAATTCTAGAAAAAAAATCAACTTCTTGCAGTTCAACACAGTATTAGTGATGGTTTTTAAACATCATTCACTATGCTGATGTTCTTCCATTCTATACATAGTTCGCTGAGAGTTTTTCCATTGGGAATATTGAATTGTGTCAAATGATTCTTATTCTATTGAGATCATCACATACTTTTTGACCTTGACTTTAACCTGTCGATTTCTAATGGTTTTGTCTTTAAGCATGAGGTATGCTTTGAACATAGATAGCTATACTTCATCTTCTTAAGGAAAATTTTGTCTGTTTATATTCTGTGTGGTAGGTGAAATACTCAAGCTGATTGTTAAATACTATCAAATGGTAGATTAGCATCCATTGTGGTGATGGGAAAATAGCATTATCTCTTGATGATTTTGGAGATAGTGTCTGATGGCAGGTATTTTCCAACTTTCAAGAAGTACCTTACTGCTTAGTAGGTATAATCCTGGACAAGTTTCAAAACTCTGAGCAGCAGAGTCTTGCCTTATGAAATACAGAAAACAATGATCTTTTCATGTTAACTACCTGACAAGCAAGCAGGTGAATACACATGAATTGCTGAGAATAAAATCTGGTACGTAACAGACACTGGAGCGGTATTAACTATTCAGGTTTTCTCACTGAGTAGGCTTGTATTATAGATTATGTTACTAGGTTTTACCCCATCACACATTTTGCATTTTCAGAATCAATCTCATTCAGTAATTTGTCTGTAACTTTTTAAATATTTCATCTGGATATTTTTATTGATATCAATATTTTACTTTGACCAATGGTTTCCTGAAGCTTCATACCCCTCCCCGAGTAGAGTACATGATATTGAATAACACTTTACACACTATGAGGAGTAAAGAAACCATCAGTATCACCAGCTACACACCCTATAACCTACAGCAGAGACCTGCCTGCAAGATATATTGGTGCAATAGTGGTACAAATATTATGGGAGTCGCCAACCACTTTTTGGTTGAATTTAAGGCTTACTCCATGAGATGGAACCCATACCTGATTGCTAAAATGTCCCAAAACCTGAGATAATATAAGTCACAGGCCTAAGGAAAAACTTATTACTACTTATTAGTCTACCAAAGAAACATAGAAATAAAATTAATCCTAATTTATATGCTCATAGAGAAAACCATCACTCAGCCCTCATAAAAGAAGCTTCTTCTTGAAGTACATGGTAATTAACAAGCAGATCCACACCTGGAAAACATACATAGAGAGTATAAGACTTTTGAGTACTCCACCATAACTGTCTTTATCAAACCCATCCCTCAAGGTTCAGGGATCTACGAAGAAGAAAGAGGAGGGATGAAGATTGTAAGAGAAAGAGGTAGTAGATGGTTTTTCTTAGGTATCCTTTATTTTATGTTGTCATGATTAATAAAACACAAGCATTTTCTACACTCACAAACAGATAGAAATTCCTCCTGTAACTGAATTTCCTAACAAGGAGCTAGATGTAGATTCTTTCTGGAGGGGATATCTCTCTGACTACTTCTATCTATTCCTTAAACATATTTTATATTTTTAATTAATTAATTTTACATAACAACCACAGCTTTCCCTCCTTCCTCTCTTCCCATTCCCTCTTCCACCTCCCTTCAACTCTCTCCAGCAATCCACTCCTCCTCATCTCCATTCAGAAGGGTTAAAATCTCCCATGGAAGTCAACAAAGAATGGCATATCAAGTTGAGACAGGACCAAGACCTTTTCTCTTGCATCAAGGTTGGGCAAGGCATCCCACCATAGGGAATAGGTTCCAAAGAGCCAGCTCATGTGTCAGGGACAGGTCTTAGGTCCAACTTCTGGGGACCCCACAAAAGACAAAGCTGCTCAACTGTCATTCAGATGCAGAGATTCTTGGTCCATCCCATGCTGGCTTCCTAGCTTTTGGTCCAGAGTCTGTAAGCTTTTCTAAGTTCAGATCAGCTGTCTCTGTAAGTTTTCCTGTCATGATCTTGACACCCCTTGATCATATAATCCATCCTCCCTGTCTTCAACTGGTCTCCCAGAGCTTGGCCCAGGACTTGACTGTGAATTTCTGCATCTGCTTCCATCAGTTACTGAACGAAGGCTTCTGTTTGTCTTTCTGGGTCTGGCTTACCTCATTCAGAGTGATGTTTTTTTTTTTCTAGTTCTATTCATTAGTCTGCAAATTTCATAATGTTGTTGTTTTTTCCCTCTGAGTAATACTCCATAGTGTAGATGTACCATATTTTCTTTATCCATTTCCAATTGAGGGCCATCTAGGTTGTTTCCAGACACTGGCTATTACGAATAATGCTGATGTGAACATAATTGAGCAAGTGCCCTTGTGGTGTGATTGAGCATCCCAAGAATGGTATCACTGGATCTTGAAGTAGGTTGTTCCTCAATTTTCTGAGAAACCATCATGCTGATTTCCAAAATGATTGTACAAGTTTGCATTCTCATCAGCAGTGGAGGAGTGTTCCCCTTACTCCACATCCTCTCCAATATAAGCTGTCATTCGTGTTTTTGATCTTAGCCATTCTGGCAAATGTAAGATGGTATCTCAGAGTCATTTTTTATTTGCATTTCCCTGTTAGCTCAGGATGTTGAACAATTATTTAAGTGTATCTCAAACATTCGAGATTCTTCTGTTGAGAGTTCTCTGTTCTGAGAGTTATCTTGAATTGAATCTCGTATTTATTAGGTCAATATCCATTTTAATAGCTTTTGAAAGATATACGCATAATATTAACTAGTACATGGAAATTTTTATTTACCATCAAATCTATGATCATTTCCTCACAGTAATTTTTTTCTTTTCCTATAATGTTTTCATTTCTATATTGTATATGTGCATGGCTCCATCATATTTTTGATTGTCAAAGGATGAATTGTGGGAGTTAGTGCTTTCCTTCCATCATATGGATTCCAGGATATAAGTTAAGACATTCAGGCCCTTAGACTTGACTACAGCACCTTCTCCCTCTGAGCCATTTCCCAGCCCCCTACTTACAATCATTTCTTTCATATCCCTTCTCTTTTCATGTTTTCACATTTTGGTTAGCAAATACAATTTTGTTAGTGGCAAGTAGCTTTCCTCAGCTCGTCTTGCTACTTTTAGCCAGGTGGCTAGGTTAATCTTATCTTTCTGACTGTCTCTCTGCACTGTTTCTACCTCATTCCACCATTGATCTATTAAGCCATCCTCTCCCATTTCCTTCTGCTCTGCAAACCTCACTTTGCCTAGATTTAAAGAGTCAGTTGTATCTTAACATCATCCTATTTCAATTTTTTTCTTCCTTGGTATGTTTGTATAATTTGGCCTTAAAATGATGCAGAACATTAAAACACTCAGATCAGCCAAGCTTTGCTTGACGTTTATGGACAAGTGGGCAGTTTCTGGACAAAGTATCTCAGAAGTAGAATATATTAAACTGTCAGTCTGAGATAGATTTCCAGTATAATTCACTGATATAATGTATGCCCATATCCTTTTTATCCTAACGCACACTTGTGTGTATGTGTGCACATGTAGGAGCATATGTAAAGATGCTAGGGGGACTAACAACTGAACCAAGACCATACAGGGAGAAAAAGAACATGAAAGGAAGTCCAAGGGAGAAAGTATCTAAAGACAGATGCTTTTCCAGCCCGTAAATTTGTGAGCATGTCTGTGAAGTTGTCTATTATACATTCATGTTTTATCAGTCACTCAACATGTGTTTATTGGGTGCCTGGAATGACACTCACATCATGCTCAGGGTTATGAAGTTGACCCCAGCGGTGTATTGCACGGCATTTGATTCTATCCCTGGCCTGGGATAAGAGTCAGGCAGGCATAACTGGAGGTAAAGGAAAAGAGACAGGATGCTCCCTTGTGGGGCCCTAGCTTATTGAAACCATACTCATTCCTGTGAAATGTTCATTCTGACTTTACTGCCAGGAGATAAAACAGTCTCTTTTTCCCCTTGCCTATGTGGAGATATGCAACTGTCACTGAATGGAATCTAAGTGTAAGATGGAGACTCTGCCCCGTGGTTCTCAAGCATTAGGACATCTGGGTGATTGAATAAACAGCATTTGGGGAGGGTTGCTTGGAGGAGCTTGAGAGCCAGTGCCTCATTTGAGAGCAAAGAGACAGAGTGTTACATGAAAACCAGGATGTCTTGTGCTTTCAGAGCATGAGAATCAGCTTCAAAACTGGGTTGAATGGACTTGTCAGGAAGATGTGCCTGGACCTAATATAGTGAGCCAATTCTCTTCTTACCATGGAGAAGTATCACTTTTTGTGAAAGCAGATGGAAGAAATTAGTTGACACTCAGCCTCCAGGGCGCTCTCTCTCACCTGAGTTCTTGGTTGTCATTATTAAAATGCATCACTAGCATTTTGTTCTTCTGTTATATGAGTGTAGTCCTAGATAGCTTACTGCTTTATTTAGTGCTCAAAACAAGTTAGGTTAGTGGGTATTCTTGCCTCGCATTTGAAAATTAATAAAGCCTATCAAGTTTGATTGGTCTGTGCATTTCACTGCCATCATCTGATGTCCATCTTGGAATTAATATTATGCATTTGACTAGAATCTATAAATAAACTGATCTAACGCCTAGGAATCGATTTTTTAAACACCCCTGATAAAGATCTGCTTGGCTTTTTATTTTCTGAATTTATCTCTGAACAGAGGTTTGGGAAACACCTGGTTTTAAACTCAAAGGCTTGAGCTAAATTTCAACCTTGCCTATGTTATGCATTAATTAACTTTCTTCATCTAAGAACATAGCACCTAGGTGGAGAGTTGCCATGATTATGAGGTGAAATAATGGGTTTAAATAGTCATAGAAAGATCCACATTTCACTCCACAAATGAAATTTGTTACTTTTTTCATGCCGATCATTTGGCTTGCACAGTGGGTGCAGTAGTGAACAGAAGAGGGACTTGCCTCTTCTCCCATGATGCTCACAGCATATCAGAAAGAGAAATATCCTCAGGCTGGAACAAGGGGTAGGAAGATAGGAACTCATGTTCAGTCCAAAGACTAAAGAAATAACAAAACATTCCTTAATTGAGATCAGCAATGTTTAAAGAGAATATTTTAAACATTCAAACTAATGTAATAAATCCATGGTAAAAAAATGTTAAATATTGTCATGATCAATATTACTAAGTTTTCCTTTCCCTTCAGCTATAATATAGCTAAGAGAGGTCTTAAGATCACAGATATGCATGAACTAACTAGAAACACGTTGGTATGGACAACAGTCAGAGATAATTCCACACATTTGATGACTAAGAAAAGGATTTGGGTTGTATCTTAGCATAGTAACAAACCATGGAAAGGTTTTTAGCTGTCGAATGACTAGTGTTTATTATTTTTTTAAAAAATGTTGTTGTGGTTATCAGTAATGAGGAGATGATAGGTAAGCAAGAAAAAGACATGCCAGAACCCAGCTCAACAACTGTCCGGGCCAGAAGGGAAAGTCTCAAAGTGTGCCAGCTAGTTCTTATGTTAATTTGACACAAGTTAGAGTCTTTTGAGAGGAGAAAACATCAACTGAGAAAATGCCTCCACAACGTAGAGCTTTAGGCAACCCTGTAAGGCATTTTCTTGGCTAGTGATTGATGGGGAGGGCCAAGCCCATCATGGGTTGGTCCATCTCTGGGCTGCTGGTCCTGGGAGTTGTAAGAAAATAGACTGAGCAAGCTGTGAGGTGGTGTAGGGTATTTTCGCCACTCTCTGACACTCCAGAGGCCGTCGATGACGTAACCTGGAATCAAAGGGCGAAGTAAACATTCAGCTGCCCATAATTAACCACAGAGTGTTTGGCAGACCCAGATTAGGATAGAGAGACACAGGAAGTTATAGGGAGGAACTAGAAAGATTCACAAGCTTTTCCGATCTGGGAAGGTGGGGAGCCAGGGTCAGCTGATTGTTTATCATTCTGTGAATTTATCAAGTTTCTACCCCAATATCTAACTCCTGAGTTTTTATTAATAAAGAAATAACTTAGATAAATGCTCATCTGGCACCTTACATTGGGCAACAAAGGTAGTTGACCTTTCCTTTGGGTTGTCAGCTCACAAACAATGACACATAGACTCACTATTAATTATGAAAGCTTGGTCTTAGCTTAGGCTTTTTCCCAGCTAGCCCTTATAACTCAAGTTCACCCGTTTTTCTTAGTCTATGTTCTGCCACATGGCTCAGTTACCTCTTCTCTGTAGCATATGTCCAACTTCTTCAGGGTCTTCCTGGCACCTCCTACACGCCCAGATTCTCACCCTGAGTTCCTCTCTCTTCCCAGAATTCCCACCTATTCTCTCCTGTCTAGCTAGTGGCCATTCAGCTTTTTATAAAATCAATCACAGTGACACGTCTTCACACAGTGTAAACAAATATTCCACAACAGCAAGGAGCAAGCCAGTAAGCAGCACTCCTCCACGGCCTGTGCATTAGCTGTTGCCTACAAGTCCCTTCCCCCTGTTGGAGTTCCTGCCCTGACTCCCTTTGATGATGAATTGTGATGTGGAAGGGTAAGCTAAGTTTACTTTGCTCCCCAAGTTGCTTTTGTTTATGGTGACTATCACAACAATAGAAAACCCAACTAAATCACTCAGTCTGTACCTTATGATTATTTGTATATCAAGGGAGGTATTAAGGAGAACTAAAGGTGGACTTTTTTCATTCTCTGTGTGACCTTGAATAAACTAGTCTGTCTCTCTGATCTTTGGTGTTCCCATGTGCAAATCATAGAGAAGGTTTTTAACTACTGTGAGGTTGTGAGGATTTCAGTTAGATAATGCATATAAAAGACCAATGGTAAGTGTTGAAATACACACGAGAGAGAGAGAGAGAGAGAAAGAGAGAGAGAGAGAGAGAGTTTATGTTTATCTCTGTATTTCTCTCACTGCCTGAAAGAACTCGTGCTTTCTTGTAAGTTCTAAGCAGAGATACATTGATGTAAAATTTCACTGGAGTACCACCAGTGGTTTATGTATGCTGTGCTGTTTTTCTCTTTAGCTGGAATGAACCCATTAATTATACTTTCTAAGTACATATTTCTCAAAGTTAGCCATTGCTTTTCAGCTCCACCCTAACCCTGGTTTTCATAAACTCTTGCAATAATGTATAACTCATCCGCTTGGCCCTGTCTCTTTCCACCACATGCTACTCTACATATTACCAAAGCCTTGTTTTAAAAACTAGTCCTCTAACTCCTCCTTTCCAAACATTAAGTGACTTAGAGCAAACTATTTAATCTATCGGTTTCTTTAGTGTAGAAGGCAACGTATACCAATCAAAATGATTTTACTATGACTGAGACATGGAACACTATATCCACAACGACATCATGATCAGTAATCGCTATTACTGGAGAATGTTTTACCTGCTGGATATGTCTGAATTCATATCACTCCGTGCAAATCTCTAGGAGACACTGGCTGCCACTGTTGCCTTTCTACAGATTGTGGAGTGACACAGAATTGTAAAACCCACTCACGATCAAACAGTTGACAAATTATGAAGCTTGTGTTTAGGACCAGACAATCTATATTCAAAACTCGATCCCTAGTAATAAATAGAGAAAGCAATTGGCTGCCTGGAGTCTGCCCAAGTCTAACGAGTGCTGTGCTGTAAGAACAGCTAATGCCTCCTTCTTTCCATTCTCATGGCACACCCTGTGTCAGAAGAGAGCAGACCATGCTCTACTGAACTCTCTCTTGGCAGAAAGCACCATGCTTTATAGATGACCGTGCACCAGGACTTGTTTGCCAATTTTGTACTTCTCTTCCCAACTACACACACAGTAGTGTCACATTGGTAGCTTAAAATTTACTACGGGAACTAGTTAAAAAAAAAAAAAAAAGGACAAGGCCGATGCCAGAATGAATCCCAAATTTCACCGCTAAGTTAGTATGTTCTTTTTGTTCTCCTCTATTCCATCCTTCTTTCCATTTTTTTCTTCCTTTCTGCCTCCTTTTCTGAGCTAGTTTCACTTGAATTTACATCATTAGCAATCCAAGAAGACCAGTCAATTGAATCTATTATTTCAGAGATTCTAAGGAAAGCTAAACATAAGGAAATATACCTCACCCACAGCTGACAAAATTAAATATGGAGACTTCAGGAGTGATCATTTTAAATATATGACCTTACTATTGGGAAGTTCTGCTCTACTCTATAAAACCTTTTATTTAATCCTTGCTATCTTTTATTCTGAGCATAGGATCTGGGATAAGCAGAAGAGAACCAAGTGAACAGGATCTACCAAATGTACACAGGAGGTGAGAATAATTTTATATGTGTAAAATTGGCCAATGGAGGCTGCTGCCATTGTTGTTTCTTCTGTGGCTGTAGCAACTAGACAATTTGACTCTTGCCAAAGACTGCAACAGCAAAATAAAACAAAACAAAGGATCTCTCCTTTCTTTTGCAGATGGCAATGTGGGTGGTCACAAAGACTCATAAGAATTTGTTTAGTTTCTAAGCCTCAACATCATAAATGTTGGTTAGGCAACAATGTTTCATGCATGCATTCCATTTTAAAATTCTTCAAGTAGAAAGTTTTAATAATGCATTATTTTTTTGAGCCTCGCAATACCAATAGTAAAGAAAGACAGACATAGGGAGGTAAGTGACCTGCTCAGTATCACAGCCATGTGACAGCAGAATTGGGCTAATAACTCAGATCTGTAGTGTCTAGCATCCACCAGACACAGCCATGTGCTGCTGGTAGGTTTCAGATCCTTTTTCTCTAGGTGGTCTACATAAACGTTCTGTTGCATGAGAAACCAGTCAAAATGCAAAGCAGATTTAAGAACTACAGCAGTCAAGGATCGACTTCAGCGGTATAGCCCTGGTCTAGTCTGTGCAGAGCTCTGGGCTCCATAGCTACAACAGAAAAAACTGCAAACCCAAATTATAACATTTTTCTCCTTCCGATTTGAGTCCATTCACATTAAAACTTAGCCAGTACTGGAGAGAAAGAAAGAGAAACGGTAGTGTGGAGACCATGAATATGTGGGTGTCTGAGAAGAAGAGCTGAGAGGTGTATTTTATCTTCCTTTTCATCAAGGATAGAAAGCCAAGTAGATGGCATAGAAAAAGTCTAGCCCCGCTGGATAGATTTTAAAATCTTAGATAATGTGTCCCTAAGACATCTCAGATCAAATCAGACAGGACACCAGCACATATCACACGTGTCCTAGTTATCAGGACATTTGTTCCTTTAACAAATATTCATTGAAAACTGAGTATAAGCTCAGCACCCCATACCTGGTACTGAGAATTCACAGGTGTGCAAGATGGAGTTCCTACTTAGAGTTAAGATTTAGCCACAAATAACTGGATTGTGAATGACACTGACTTAGGCATTGGGTTGGTCATATTCTTCCAAAGGACAGACTTTCAGATATTTTGAGTATTGAACACAAGGGAGAAATAAACAAAACAAACAAACAAATAACAGAAACAGAAACCACCTTTGTGCGGTTTGACTGCCAATCTCGTCTGTCAATGTGGTCACATCTAGAATCAACTAAAGCACAAGCTCCTGGGCAACTCCTGTGAGGCATTTTCTTGATCAGATTACTTGAAACAGAAGACACCCAGGAATGCCGTGGCATCTTCTCCTGGAAGACATGCATAGAAAAAGGAAACTTTGCTTTCTGCCTGCTAACCCTCACTCCTACTGGCAAGTACATTTCTACTTTTCCTGAGGCATTTCTTCATCAGTGGTAGAACCAATCTCTTTAGGCTTCCAGTGTAGACAGAAGGCCAGCAGTTCTGCAGGAATCCTCCAGATAGGGACAGCTGAGACTTTCAGCTACATGGACTGAATGCCCGTCAGATTCTCCGCCTTTCCAGTGTGAAAGCTGGCATTGACTATAAGCTAATAAATCCTAGTGTGTGTGTGTGTGTGTGTGTGTGTGTGTGTGTTCATTCTCTCAGTTCTACTCTTTTAGAGAATCCAAGTTAATACAAGAAAACTATTGATCAGAAGATTCAAATTCTTATATTAGGTCATAAGAGTGTTATATTCTTTCTTTTGATATGTCTCATCTGTTGACAATTCTTTCTTGCCTAAATTCAGGAATTAATTGGTACCCAATAATCCTTAGAGACAGAGAAAGAAGACGGAAGGGCCTCCATCTAATGGCCGTGTAGCCAGAGACCTTTAAGTTTGCATTCAGAATGCTCTAAAGATAACTTGAAGAACCTTTAGCATCTGAACATGGCCAAAAATCTAGGATGACTAAAGAGGTTGAATGATCACAAGATGCTAGAACTCCCACAAGAGTAACACTAAGTGTTTTCAAGGCCATAGAAAGACATCTTCTGTTAAACGATTAAGAAATTTCTCCAAGTTAGTTTTGCTTTCTGCAGCATTTTCATCCACCCATGGTCCAAAATCATTAAGTGGAACTTTCTAGAAACAAATATCTCACAAGTATTCTTATGTCTCATTCTTCATAGTATTCCTCACTGCTCTAGAGTGAATCATCCTTTTGTCTGGCATAGTCACACTGTAAGCATGACCTTCCTCCTAGCCATCCCGTTCTCTTGGTTATCAGGTACACTATCATTATACCCAATCCCTGTGAGCAAGTGACCCATAGTCTACTTAACAGTGGCCTCAAAGTACAACAGTAGTTACAATAGTATGTCAAAGAGATGCCCAAGAGAGTTTCCTTTAAGTGAACAATAAAACATTTTGGGAGACTTCATTCACATAGCTATTATAATGTAGTTTTTATTATGTTACCTCTATTGGCACATTACTAAAATGGGTTCACAGTATTATTAGCTTTCTTCTTTTAATATTTGAATAAAATTCCATTTTATATATTCTACATTTTATTTATTTACTTATTGACGGACACTTATTCTGACTCCATAACTTGGATATAGCGAATAGCACCCCAGCACACACGGAGGAGTGGGTTCCCCTAATATGTTAACCTAGACTCCCTTGTGTATATTTACAGATGTTGTATGGATGGACCCTATAATAGTTCTGTTTTTAATTTTTGCAGAAGAGCCATACTGATTTCTGCACTGGCTGTAAAAGTCCGTGTTTCCACCCGCAGTCCATAATTGTTTCTCTTTCCTCAAACCCTGCTAAGAATTTGCTATCATATACTTTCTTGATGACAGTCATTCTGACCTGGATGAGATGGCATCACTGGATGAGATGGTATCACTGGATGAGATGGCATCACTGGATGAGATGGCATCACTGGATGAGATGGCATCACTGGATGAGATGGCATCACTGAATGAGATGGCATCACTGGATGAGATGGCATCACACAGAAGTTTTTATTTACATTTCCCTGATGACTAAGGATGAACATTTTTCCCATGTGTTTATTGATTGTCTGTTCTTCACCATCTGAGAAACTCAGAAAGTGAAGTTTCTGGTCAAACTCCCTTATACATTTAGTTTTTTGAGGTTTTTTATGTATTCTAGATATTACTCCTCTGTCAGATATATAGCAAACAAAGATTTTTCTTTTATTCTATAGATTCTTCATTCTGTTAATTGTTTCTTTTCTTGTGTATATACTTTTTAAATACAGTCTCATTTGATAAATCTTAGAATTAAGATTCTGAGATATAGGAGTCCTTCTCAGAAAGCCTGTGCTTTTGACTACACCTTAAATCTCAGTTTGCTCAAGCAGATTGAAAGTATTATGTTATACATTAGAATTGTTGAACTATTTTGAATTGAATTTTGTACATGGTGAGTGATAGGATCTTTTTCATTTTCCGACATGCAGATATCCAAGGATTTGTTAAAGAGCCTTATTTTTCCAGTGTATATTTTTGACACATTTGTTGGCAGTTTGAAGGATTTATGTGTGGATCCCCTCATCAATCCTATCCTATCCTATCCTATCTTATCCTATCCTATCCTATCCTATCCTATCCTATCCTATCCTATCCTATCCTGTTCTATTCTATTCTATTCCAATCCCTTCACTCACCTTCTTCTTCTCCATAGAGTTCCGTGGACTGCAACTGGATTTGATTTGTATAACAATAATGACTCCAGAGAATGTGTGTGGTTCAGACATTAAAAATGAGCATACTAAGGAGACATTTTCCTTTGAAACACACGAGTGCACAGGTGATCCACCTTGCTTCAAGACAGTCACCTCCCCAGCAATAAGAAATGGCCAAGAATTCTCCTTGAATGAGAGTTTACCCTCAAGCAGGGCTCAGCACTGGGACAGGGCCAGGAGTCAGGGTCTAGAAGAGGTTCTAGAAAGGAGTCTGCAGCACAGTAAGGGTAAGGTGGGCAACCCTTTCGAGTTTTCCACGGAAAGGGTGTGAGAACGAAAGTATGGCTTCTTGAAATGAAGATCTTTGTGTTTGTGGAATCTTTAATTATGAGCAAATTTTAATTATTTTTTTTAAAAATGCTGAGCTAGGAAGAAATTTGTAAAGAAAACTAGATAAATTGTCAGCATAAATCCTAATACACAAACACGCATACACATACACACACACATGCACACAAACTTTGTTTATCCTTCATTGTTCTCATTTTCTCTCCCTCTTTCCTTACTTTACTTCTTCTCTTCCTCTTTGCTCACAACCTTTATACTATAAATATTAATATGAAACATACTTTCCTCATTTAACAACCTCAGTCAGTCACTCTCGACATGATAGACTATAAATACATAAACTACTAAGTTGGATATAAGTATATGTAATTTATAAACATCAATCTTTTTTAATATGACTATTTTATTATTTTCATTACCTAAACATTACTCCATTGGACAAGTGTCAATTGTCCCGTGTTGAAAGAGGCCTATTTCCTATGTTATCTTATGTGAATAAAAAGAAGACAAGAGTCAATATCATACTCACATTTGATAGTGAAACAAGAAGATGGTGCTGACAGTGAGAAGAGAGCCAGGTGAGGCGGCTCAAGGATAGTGCAGATGGCAGAAAGGGAATGAATCTCTACCATCAAAAGTCACAGGATGAGGCAGCTGAACAAAACTTAGCAGACAGTCCTTAATTTTGCGAAAAAGAGGAAATTGAGGCCTACTGAGATTATCTTTCTCTAGGTCACATAACTCATAAAGTGTCCCAGTGTGTGCCTCGGGATTAGCCTCCGACGGAACTCAGTAATGAAAGAATGTTTCGGACCTGCCTGCGATAGGGTGCTGAAGGTCTTCTTCCTCTGGGTGAGGACTTTCCCAGTCAGATGACAACATCCTGTGTAGCTCGGCCCTAGTACATCTTCCCAAACACTGTCCTCTTGTTCTGTACTTAGGCATCATCTTGGGATTCACGAACTTCCCATCTAGGACTATCTTTCCACTGCCTGGGAAGCCAACAGCTTTCACTCCCATTCCTGCTTCCTCTTGACACATGCATAACTTTGGGTAAACTGACTGACCTTCCTACACTTCAGTTTGTCTGCGTGATGATGAAAAGTAAGAGATTCTACTTTACATTGTTGTGAATGTTAAACACAATGTCATTTATGGATGTGTGTATATAAATGGAAATGAATATGAATAAGCCTAAAATAAACAAGAGAGGAGATTAAAAAGGGGCTAAAAAGAGACCTGAGGAACGGTTGTGGGAGGGCAAAAGGATACATGAGACATGGAAGCAGAAAGGAGCCTGTGGGAGGGGCAAGGTGGCAGGAGCCGGGAGAGGAGAATCAACTGAAATCAATTATGCTTGAACGTGACATGCCTAATATTTTGTATGTTAAATAAATTAAGGCAGGTGGTGGTGGCATCGGAGGCAGATGCAGGTGGGTCTCTGTGAGTTTGAGGCTAGCCTGGTCTACAACAGCTAGTTCCAGGACAGGCTCCAAAGTTATAGGAAAACCCTGTCTTGAAATACAAAAACAAAACAAAAAAATTAAAAATATTTAAGACATTCAAAGAAATATAAAAGCTAGACAACTAGACAATAACAACAACAAAAACACTCAAAGACAAAACTAAAGAATACAATGGGGAAATGAGCTAGTGTTCTCAAAAGGAAAATATCGACAAGTACTTGACAAATTACTCAGTATTCTCATCCATCATGAGGTACATTCACATCTTTTCCATCTTTTACTGTCTACCTGGTCTTGTCATCCTTAAGTGTCTCTAAATATTTAAATCCATCCTGAATTTTTTCTGTAGGCTGTTTTGCATTCCCCGATGGCTGGCAGCTTTCAAGACTTTTTTTGGTCATCTTTTACAAAGTAATTATTTTAGTGTATCTACAGGTATTGTGTATATGGGGGCGTATATGTGTATATGTAAGCATATCAGCACATATATTTCCAGGTGTCCTTAACCATTAATCTGGAGCTTTCTATGCTGCATGTATTGCCTGGACAGTGAATCTCCAGGATCTACCTGCCTCCTCTTCTTGGTGCTGAGATTTTACTGTCCAGCTCTTATATGGCTGCTAGGGCCCAACCTGGGTTTTCATGTTCACACAGCAAAAGCTTTACAAATTCAGTCATCTCTCTGCCTCAACCACAGTTTTACTTGTATGCAGTGTATGCAGTGTATGCATTGTCTTTAGGGTTCATGGAAGTTCTTAAATCCACAGGTTGGCGTCCATCAGTCCTGCAAGCTTCTCAACTATCAACTACCATTTTTTTTTTGGAGGCAGTTTCTTTATGTAGCTCTGGCTGTCCTGCAACTCACACTGTAAACCAGGCTGGCCTTGAACTCAGAAATCCATCTGCCTTTGCCTCCTGAGTGTTGGAACTAAAGGCATGTGCCACCATGCCCAGCAACTATCATCTTTTTCAGTTCCATTTCTTCTTTCTCTCCCTCTCCATCCTGCTGCTCACATATGAGATTATTCCACATCGCCACAAACCTGTTCTCTATCTTTATATATATATATATATATATTTGTGTGTGTATATATATATATATGTATGTATATTTATTTCAGTCTGTATATCATCCACTAGTCAGTCTTTACAGTGAATATTCCTATTTTCTGCAATGTTTGGTGTATCCAAAAAAATCCCCCGAATTTTAAATCTAGGTATTATATCACTTAGGTTTTGTTTGTTTGTCTTAATGCTCCTTTTGTTTCGTTGTTGTGTTTACTCTTGCATCTCCATCCCATTCATCTCCCCATCTCTTTGTATCTGCCATATGCCCTTTCAACCTACCTGCCAAAACAAAATGAAATAAAATTTAAGAGAAAATTAAAAAGCCAGAAATTAAGAAAAAACATCTCATAATGGAAGCTTTAGTGTTACACAGTGAGTCACATGGCACATCCTTTTGTCCATATAGCTCTACCTGCAAGTGTTCATTGCAAAGAGTCGTTGCTCTGGCTCAAGGCCTCTTGTTTCCGCTGCACCATTGATACTGAGCCCCCCGCCCCCCGGGAGGGTCTTATCATGGATATTCTGTTGTTGCTTTATGTCATCAAGATCCTCAGTTTTGGATCTTCAGGATATGCTTCTTCACATGCTCCAGCAGATCACAGATGAAGTGGATGTTGGGGTAGGCCAGCTCATAGTACTAGGAATGGTCAGCCTGACAGCTCTCCCCATTTCTCACCATCACTGTGAGTTCTCTTCCATTGCTCCTGCCAGTTAGCCCTCTGTAGCAATGAGCAAGGGGTGGGGCCAGTTCTCCTGCTTTCATGACCTCATGGTTGGTTCACCCACACCTACACCACCAGGGCCAACTCTGCTGGAATCGCCCAGGCAAGGTGTAGGGGCTGTTCTACCAAGTGCTGCAGATGGTGAGGGGCAAGGACTCTTCTGTTCTTATTATCTGAGGGCCAACTCTCTCATCTACCACAATGGGTTGGGAGGGGGCAACCTCTCCCTTTCTCCCTTGCTCATACTACTACATGGTAGTTGATGGGTGGAGCCAGATTTTTCCAAGATCAAGTTCTCAAGATTGGTTCACCTACACTCTTGTCAATAGGGTCAGCTCTATTGTGTTGCTCATGAGAGGTGCAGGGCCTGTTTTCCCAAGTACTGTAACTGATAAAGGGGAGTGTCTGCTCCCTGGTCTGCTGCAGGTGGCTGTATTGATGGGGGGGCATCTTTCCCTTGCCTTCACCACCACGTGGCAGATGGGGAGGTCGTCCCGCTATATGACTCTCAAATCCCTGAGTCAGCTCACCCATGTGCCTGTCTACAGGATCAACTGTACTGTGCTGCCCAAACAAGGCACAGGGCCAGTTCTCCAGGGTGCTGCAGCTGGTGGGGGTTGGGTCAGTTCCCCTGCCTGCCACAGGAAGTAAGTAGGGGTGGGGTATGTCACTTAATTTTATACCAACTACTTTATTTTTATTAAAATTAATTTTCTGGACAAAGAATGCATAGCTTTTTCTATTTTTTCATTAATTTAATTTTCCTATTTACACTAGTCATTTATAAACTTTAGTTATTTTTAAACCATTTGAGTTAACTGTACTCTTCATAGTATGGGCTGTTCCTATTGTCCCAATCTCTCTCACTTATTGTTCATATTTTCATGCCTCTTTATGCCTCAGTATCTTGTTATTTATCTGACCATAGGCCTGTTTGAAAGGCTGTGTACACTGTAGATTGTAGCAAGTAAAACCTCTTTTACTTTTGTAAGATCTTCCTTTTTCTCTTAGTAGCTTCTTAGCCTGGGCTAAACTACGTTCACAAGCCTCAACCAGTTTTGACATATACTGTAAAAGAGAACACAGCAGGTGCTCACTGTTCATTTCAGAACTGGTGAGTAAAACTTTTATTTCATCTACCTTTTTATTTCTTTGTCTCTCTGTTTTCAAAATTTATTTTTAAACTATTTTCCTGGTTCTTACAAAGTAAGCATTTCTCTGAGAGCATGCACTTCACTCTTCCCTTAAGTAAAAGACAATTTGGTTATATTTTTAACATGTCATTTAATATTTATCCTTATATTTCCTTTTGATGCTCTTTTGAGTATTTTCTTGTACCTATCTTAGGTTTCTATTGCTGTGGTAAAACATTCCAACCAAAAGCAACCTGGGAAGGAAAGGTGTATTTGATTTATGCTTACACATTGTAGTTCATCCTGAAGGGAAGTCAGGACAGGAACTCAAAGCAGGAACCTGAAAGCAGGTGATACACAGACCACAGGGGAACTCTGCTCACTGGCTTGCTCAGGTTTCTTTCTTAGACCACTTAGGACCGCCTATAGGGAACACAACACCTGTAATGGTTGGGGCCTCTCAGACCAGTCATTTATCAAGAAAATGCCTCACAGAATTGCCTCCAGGCCTGTTGTAGGAGGCTGAATGTTCGTTTCCCTGTTGCCCGACAGCTCAGACCCGAACAACCACACAGAAACTATATTATTTAAAACACTGCTTGGTCAATGACTCTAGCGTATTTGTGGCTAACTCATATCTTAAATTAACCCATCTCCATTAATCTGTGTATCACCACAAGGCTGTGGCTTACCGGGTAAAGTTCTGGCATCTGTCTCCAGCAGGGCTACATGGCTTCTCTCTGACTCTGCTTTCTTTCTCCCAGCATTCAGTTTAGCTTTCTCTGCCTAGTTCTACTCTGCCTTATCAACAGGCTGAGGCAGTTTCTTTATTCATTAACCAATAAAAGTAACACATACACAAAAGGATCTCCCACACCACAGCCCAGTTTTATGGAAGCATTTTCTCAACTGAGGTTCCATCCTTTCAGATGACTTCAGCTTGTATTAAGTTGGCATGATTTAGAAAGTAAAGAGAGAGTCAGCTTTCATTTTTTAGTGTTTAGCTTTAAATCTCTAACATGTTGCAAATCATAACATCCTGCAATAGATAAATATTTCTATATTTTGAACACTAATACCTACCATTAATGTCAGTTGGTTGTCGCTTCTGTCAAAGTTCATGTAGTAATTTCCCTTTAAGTTATCACAAGCGTGGGGATTTTATGATGGCATTGACACACATGGCCATTGTGCTTTGCTCTGATTTTAGTAATGTCTTACCACTGCTTCCATCTGATTTCTTCATTCTGGCTCAATTTAATACTTGTTTTAATACTTGTTTTATAGGTTTTTAATAATTCATTAGATAAAACTGCCAATAAATATGCTCTCAGTCCTCAGTAGGAAAATTACTCATATCTCTGCATTCCTGGATGCTATTTCTTTACAGACTTTCAGACTGCTAATTATTTCCTCTTATGTTGAGAAGAATATTCTACAACTATCATTCTTTATTTTTGTTTGTTTCCGAAGTCCAAATCTGTTTATTCTCATAGTGAGACACCTTTATTAGTTTGCTATTGTTTCCCCATAGGCAATCAATTTGCACCCTCATGATGCTCTTAACATTTTCTTCTAAGACATTACCATTCCTCTAAGATAGAGCTGTATTACAGTGTGCATAATTGAGAATTTTCTTTGCTCTGTGTCCTTGACTGTCAGTTTTTTAAATTCTCCATCAACTATGATGCTATAGCCTCTTCTATATTTCCCACAATCCCCGATCAGATGTGTTTTATTATTTTCACTTAACCCTCAATATTTCTTCAGCTCTTTCATATTTTTCACCTTTATATTTCTATTGAGTAACTTTTATGTATTGATTTCTCCCATTGTTTTTTTATTATCATTAACTAAGTAGTTTGTTCTTTTGTTTTAGTTTATAGTAAGCTGTAAAATTAAAGGCAGTAGTGAAATGTTCTTCAGATCCTTATAAGTCCATATACCCAGATGTTAAAATTGTATTTTAGTCTTTCATGTAAGTTGTCTTATATCTCTAAAGATTTTTTTAATAGTTGAATTCTCATTTAAAGATCCACTACGATTTTGGGAGATCTCCATGGAACCATGATTGTTCTCTGAAAACCTCAAAGCTCAATTTTCAGGATTTGAAAAGATAATTTTCACCCAAAGAGGAGAATAAACAATGAAGGAGTTAATTGCTACAACACAGTGTTCACACAGACATTAGCCTAGAAATCTTCATCTTTAAACACAAGAGTGACTGAAAGACTCCAGTAAAGGTACTGGATTAATTTCAGTGCTCTTATGCCTTAGTACTTGCTCTCAATCATCTCCTCTTGAGTACTTAGTACCTGCATCTGTGTTGCTTGGCCCAAGGGGCATAGAGCAGTCCCCTGTCCCTGCTGAAAGGAAATGAAAACAAGTCTGACACTAGGCAGATCCCCTTCAGGAATCTGAGTACCAGATTCTGCAGTGTGAATATGGTTTCCCTTTTCCTTGGATTTCAGGGGCTGGGGGACACAAACAGAATGAAGAACAATGAGGGAAAGAATGAACAGATATAGAAGTAGAGCAGAACAAACTGCATGTGTGTGTAAGGAAAAGGAACGAGGTCTTTCTTCAGCATCCAAACCGATCTGGCTGGACCAAGCCTTTCTACACATACAAGTCCCACTTTGACTCAGAGTCTGCCATGTCACTCAGTTCTAGCTTCTCGAAACTGACTGAATCACACTAGTGAAAACAAGAGAGAATAGAAAGTTAAAGAAACCCTTACCAATCTCATTGCTAGTTTTATTCTTAATTCACCTACCTCTGAGCTCAAAATGTGATGATGATTTATGATACTACTTTTTAAGTATTCATTAGTGGCCATAACTTAGGACATGCATTGAGTGAGAGGTCTGATGATTGGCACCTTTTCTTCCTCTCTGCTTCTTCCAGCACACTTATTAAGGAGGGATATGAAGGTGAAACGCCCGCTGTCTCATCTATTGACATAGTTGTTTTTCCAGAGCTGACTGTCTAGGCCACTGTCTGTTTTCTCTCTCACTTCCTCACGTGTGGTAAATGGTTTTATACCTTAGAAGTCTTTGCCAGAGGTCTGTACACTATGAAGGCTGCTGGTTTTCTGTTGTTGTTTTAAGCAATATCAGCCTAAGGTAGAGGTGCTAAGGTCATGTCTCTCCTTCATTTTCAAGACCCAGTCCAGACTTGCATGCACTAGATCCTCAACAGTTTCTCAATAGGCTGTAGAACTTCCATTTATTGGCATTTTAAGTCTGGGATGACGCCCAGTGTTTTGCAGAGGAATTTGAGATAAATAAAAAGTGAAGTATTTAGAGATGTTGTGTACAGTTAAGGTTTGAAGCATTCAGGATCCAAGGATAAAATCTTGGGTACATGAGGGCAAGCAGGTTTACCTGGCTCAACCACAAAGTAATTGCAGGCCAAAGATCAATCATAAATAAGAACAGCAATACTGAGTGACTAGGCAATCTTAAAAACAGTATGGAGCATTTGTTTCTAATTTTTCAAAGAGACAACAGAAAACCATGTAAATTTCGGGGTGCCTCTTACCAGATTAAAGAGAGACAGGTGCTTACCAGTCTTGGCACTGGAGGAAAATCTGAGCAAAATAT
Organism: Myodes glareolus; assembly: GCF_982192425.1. NCBI lineage: Eukaryota > Metazoa > Chordata > Mammalia > Rodentia > Cricetidae > Myodes > Myodes glareolus. The sequence continues at coordinate 57,867,251 of NC_142042.1, read as the reverse complement.
GTAAGAAGGAAGATTCTTTCCATTGTTAAAAGGACAGGCAGAAAGGGTGGGCGGCTGATGAGAAGAGCAATTTTGATTTTGTAATATCTTAGGTGTCATGTGATTAGACAGGGCGCAGGCTAGGATTTAGATTAGAAAATGACAGGAAAGGATGCCTTGGGAGAGCAGAGATAGAGAATTGGAAGGACTTAGAGATGTACTAGTGGAGGCATTAGAGCAAGAACCATGGGATACTTACGACAAGGTGTGTGTCAAAGAGCATAATGCAAGAATGCTGTTGACCTGGAGTGAAGGCTGGGAAGGAGCACAGATCCTGTCGGGGCTCCAGTATGTGGCTCTTTCCCACCTCTTTATGAATGCGGGTTTTATTACACAGGTGTAATAATTAATCCAAATGGCTAGCAGATGTGGCTATCCGTCTTTGGGCATGCTAGCCTCCAATAGTTTCCCAATCAGCAAATTCTCAAGTCAGGCCAAAGAAAATTAAAGAAAATAAATTCTGTTGAGATATTTATGGGGGCCACCTGGATCGAAATTTGACAGCTCAGGAATTGCCTGGATGCCAGGCAGCTGAGGAAAGGTCATAGTCTCTGCAGCAACAGGGTTTGTAAAGCCCAGAAACCAAAAAAAAAAAAAAAAAAAAAAAGGATTCGCACTGCATCTCCAAAAGACAAAAGACAGAATTTTCCAAGAAAAACATCACTAGTCTTTTCTGATATTCTCTAGAGAAACTCACTTTTGTCTTTTGACAAGGGTGCTACCATTTCCCTTAATTGCACTCTCCACTCTGACTCAATCAATCAGTCAATCAGTCCGTCATTTATAGGGCTTCATTTAGAGTGATTTCCTCTTCATTTCTCCTCCTACTTTTTGAGTTCATGCTCTTAAATCATCTCCGCCTAGCGCAGACAGCCGTCATTCTCCTTTCCTTAATTTTTCCCTCTCTAGCCAAAGAAATCATTCATTATTACAATTTTGGTCTCACTGTTTACCTAGTTTCCACTATTTCCACTGAGTAAGGTCCAAGTTCTTTGTATGTTAATAAGTCTCCAATTTAGACGAAAATTGTCTTCCTAGATTCCATTATTTGGCTATGTGAACTCTCTCTTACAGACAAATTAATCTTTATCCTTCAGAATAAACCCTGATGATTCTTCTTTAAATATATACTGCCTAAGCAATTAAAAACTTTTTCCTCACACCTACACAAGACTGTATTTAACACTGTTGAGAACAACTTATGGTCTATTTCTATTTATTTGGCTATTCAGCAAACATTTTTAAATTGCAATTCCATACAATTGTCATGAGCATGCCGTGTCAAAAGCACGTGGACATGATTGTATCCTTCCACAGGACCAAAATTCATGAGCAACTCTAAATTCACAATGTATGGTGGTTTCAATTGCATCAACATTCCAGTACCCACACTTCCATTAGTAGCCTTGATGGAGACAAAAACCAGTTATCAATTTTAGTCTTAATTAGTAATGATAACCTGCAGATCATACATTAAGGTACCATTAAGAAAATCTATGTGTGTATGTATGTATTTATGTATGTATGTATGTATTTGTATAAATATCTGTCTACCTAACTACACATCTATCTTTGTAGGTTACAGAGTGACTGACTATACGGGACTAAAGGGACAAAGAGTTTTAAAAAAAGGCTCAAGAAAACAAAAGGGAGAAATTGATGGGGATTAAAAGTTTGTGTTGATAAGATAATGGACCCTAATCAAATTGAAGGGAAGAATCTTCCACTATGAGTTATACCTCTGCAGGTTACAGACTTGAGAGTGAAGCTCCAGAGCTCAGTCTAGTTGTGGAGGCAAATAGGCAGGACCAGGTTCAGATGAAGAAACGGACACACAATAGGATGGCAAATAGCAATGGACTAGATCATGTCAACAGCAAGGACTAAGCTCAGCAGAAGCCACTGAGATAGTTGAACATTCTCTGCCTGGTGGTCTTTGACGCACACACCAGATGATCAAATGACAGATCACTACGGACTACTGCTAGGTCTCCACTTCTTTGTTGTTGTTTGTTTTTCAAGACAAGGTTTCTCTGTGCAACCCCGACCATCCTGGAACTCACTCTGTAGACCCTGCTAGCTATAATTAAAGGTATGTGCCACCACACCTAGCTAGGTGTCCTCTTCTTTGTGGGATCTGGGTAAAGGAGTTATACCCTTTTCTCAGTCTGATGTGTCTGATAAGTTCCTGGCCCAGTTTATTTGATATGATTTTAATATACCTTTGTGTCCCTACACTGTTCATTCACCTTGATAAATTTATTGGTTTCCTCTTTTTCTACTACTAAGAATAAGTTATCTGTTAGTACATATTGTGTGGGTAGTGTTAAAGATAAGGTCCGTTCACATGTTCACGTGGAGTCACACTTCCTCTTCAAAACAAAATAAAACTGTGCTTGTAAGATGGAGAGTCATGGGCAAGGCACAGTAGGACAAAAATACCCACTATTCTATACAATATAAAATAACTCAGAGCAGAGCACAGACTGATGTCTATAATCAGGCATTGTAGGATAATGAGAATACAAGGGGTAAGAAATAGAGAAGATTATTACTCTCATAGGCTTATTCTGAGTAGGAAAAATGACAGAAAATAAATGGGTCAAAGAAAATGAACAGGATAAATTTACGTGCTGTTATAATACATGTATTTATATATGCATGGAAACACATATATGAGTGTGTAGGTAGGTAGGTAGGCTGGTAGGTAGGTAGGTATAATTGGAGTACACAATCCTAAATAGAATGTCTTTGTCAATCTCTTTCCCCAGTGCTCAGGAATCTATGTGAAAGAAGAGGTAGAAAAATGGTAAGAGCCAGAGGTGATGGATGATGCCAAGGAAACAAAGTGATGGAGAGACAACAGGACTGACACACACATGCTATAATACAATGAAAAAAACTCTGAGAAATTGACATGATGTCCAGTTCAGGGTAGTATGGATCAAGGACTTTCCACCATGTTTCCCTTACTGAATGTACAAAGAGTGAATACACACGTCAGCAATTTCTGGATTTTGAAGAGCAAGTGACACCAGACCTGTTGTGATGACGGCCAGAATTTTACATGGCAGCAGCAGCTGGGCTATTTGCATTTGGTTTTTTGTCCCTGGACAATTCAACGCACTATGAACCCAGAAGTGGTATCTGAACACAGATACAGGAGCTGTAGCGGAAAAAAAATCAGAGGTTTCTGGCTCCTGTAGAGACAATTATCTTCCTGTAGAGAAGTGAGCTGTCTAACCTGGAACTGGTTTGAGTTGGTTTCCTACCTTTGATCCCATGCTGTTTAAAAACTTTGGCTTTGATTCTCTCCCATTGATTCCTTAAAATAACAATGTCTTTAGTTATTCTATGAATATATTTATCAGATGGGTTGCTGCACCCTGGTAATATGCCTCATCAGCAATGCCTTCCATCTGAAACATGTCTTCCTGCCAAACTTAAGGCAGAGTGTCTTTTCTGCCTCTGTCTTATTTTGGGGCACCTGTTACAATTTAATAACCTAGATATTTGACTCCCTCAAAATGTACCTCAGCAGTGTATATGGCCTAATCTATAAGTGTAACAGGACACCATAGGCTCTACAGGTTTAAAGTTACATTATTTGTCCAGATATTACTCAAATAGAATCAAGTAGCCCACACATTCCTCAATACCCAGAGTGAAATTGATGTGAAGCTCAGAGCAGGGAGTTCTGCCAAAAGGACATGTTGGGAGTTTACAAAAAAACAAGTTAATAGGCTTTGCGAATTCCCAGACAGCCACAGAGAAGTTTCTCAAACATATTTGAAGGAAGAGCAGTGGAGCCGTTCTGATGTTGTTGAGGAATTAAGTGCCACAGCCCCCAAGTGACATCTTTACCTTGGTGTTTATAAGAAGCATTGTAGTGACACCAGGCTTGGAAACCCCGGCCAGTGCATCACCCAGCCCTCATCAGAGAATCTTCGTCTGGCAGTAGAAGACAATTAACACTGTGATCCACAATTGGACAGTGTGTAGGGAGTGAAAGATTTTGGAATACTCAGCCCAAAAGGTGTGTCTTTATAAAACCTTTCCCCTCAAGGCTAAGGGATACGGTGTGGGACATCCTTCTGTCTATATGTTGCTTTTATTGGTTAATGAATAAAAAAAACTGTCTTGGCCTGTGATAGGGCAAAAGAACAGAGCTAGGCAGGGAAAATTAAAGTGAATGCTGGGAGAAAAGAGGCAGGCTCATAGAGAAGGCATATAGCCCCTCCAGAGCTGGATGGAACTTTAGCCGGTCAGCCACAGCCACGTGGCAATACACAGATTAATAGAAATGGGTTAAATTAACAGGTAAGAGTCAGCCAATAAGAAGCTAGAGCCAATAGGCTAATAAGTGTGATTATTTTGGTTCTAAGCGGTCAAGAACCAACAAGCAGCCTCCTCCTTACAGGGATATATGAAGAAGAGCAGGCAAAATGATGGCAAAACCCAGAGGTAATGGATGGTGGCAGAGAAAGAGCATCTTTCTGCCACAACAAGGTTGACAGATATAAGAATTTACAGAGACTATGTCAGCATGCACAAGACTTGTATAAGTTCAAACCAGACAAATCCCAGCACTGAGACAGTTTTGCTAAGTTGTCAAGGTGGCCTTGAATTCATTCTGTACCCCATCCAAGCCCTGAACTTGCATTACTCCTTCCTCAGCTTTCCCTGTTAGTGGAACTCTAGGCCCCCATCATCAAGATTGGCTTAGTCACTCCCTTTCAATATTTCCACAAAACGTCAGTGTCTCGCCTTTATAATTGCCTCTCTCAACACTTACTTATATTTATGATTTTTTAATTGTCATTGTTCTTGAATTTCCAGTGCTATAATCAAAATAGGGGATTTATTTTACAATTGTATTAGCATTGGGAAAGAAGGATTGTGTAGAAACCGAAACACACATCTTGACAACAGCTTGCAGGGCTGACTTCTCTCGCTGTATTGTGGATTTAGGAAGTAAACTCAGGCTGTTTCCTGGTGAGCCATCTCACCATTCCCAAATTGAAACACTTTGATAAACAAACCTATTAACCTCCCAACAGTGTCAAACTGAGTCTCTTATTTGACCAAGAAAATTTTGATCTTAAAAACATAGTTTCTAATTGTCTTCTTGATGTTTGTGAAAATTTTAATAAAACTGCAGAAAAATTAAGAGTTTATTATCTGGTTCAGATCTAAACTAAATCCTTGTTTATCAACCCGAGTATTTGACAAACATAGCAAATAAAAATGGTAAATTCCACTTATTTTATAAACTTGTTTTTGAAGATAACTAGAAAGATTTTATCTACTTTCCTATACATCTTGGACTCATTGTGCATAACACTACTATAAAAATATTATTTGACTGCTTGCAATAGTGATAATTTTATAGGGAATGGGATATGGTGGTTTCTTTTCAGCTTCCTAGGAGTTTACAAAAAGATCAATGATAGTTTTGACGTAACAGATAGTAATATAGACATCTTTAGACATGTGCCAACAAGATGGCTGTTGTTGACACCAGCAATGGAAACACGGTTGAATGTTCTGTAATAAAATCACATTTCAAAATGTGGGCCAAGAAGACTTTTTCTAATTCAGAAATATATTAAGGATGAATTGAAGAAAGGAATTACAGTAAATCAAAAATTCATATGCTGCTCCTCCCTACTTTGACTAGACCCTGAGGGTTCTAGAAAAGTAAAAGATTGACACATCTGAATTGTTATGTGTGTTGTAGCAAAAATCCATAGAAACAAAAAGACTTTTTAATGAAGAAGGAAAATGGGGAGGAATGGAGTTGGGGAGGGATGGAAGGGGAGAAAAAAGGGGACAGCCATGCTAAACAAGATGTTCTCAAACTATTTAATATGCCTGTTTTTGATTCCAACTCTAATTTCCTAAGTTGAAATAATTACTGTACTTTAAGTCTTTTCTGAGAAAAATTTAATTTATGATGATTTTTAATGTGCTTTGGAATATCTGAAAGTGACAGATTTTTCAAAGGGCCTGAAAGCATATTAGCTTACATTTAACATCAAACAGAATACTTATCTTTCACCCCATGTCTCTTTATAGATAACACTGCACCTGGTGTTACGAGGTACTCTGTACAAGGTAAGAAGGTCTCAAGGCATCAGCCAGCTCATACACCCGTAGTTCTGTGAAGTGGGGTGTCCTTTTGTATATGCATTGCTTTCATTGGTTAATGAATAAAGCTGTTTTGGCCAATGGCTTAGCAGAGTAAATCCAGGTGGGAAATCTGAGCAGAGATACATAGAGAGAGTAGGCAGAGTCAAGGAAACACCATGTAGCTCCCGAAGGTGAAGGATGCCGAAATCTTACCAGTAGGCCACAGCCTTGTGGTGATACACAGATTAATAGAAATGAGTTAATTTAAGATATAAGAGCTAGCTAGGAATATGCCTAAGCTATTGGCCAAATAATGTTGTAATTAATATAGTTTCTTTGTGATTATTTGGGTCTGGATGACCGGGAAATGAATGAGCAGCCTCCGTTTACAGAACCGTCCTAAGCTTGTGTTACTTGTTTTTACTGTTAACAAAATACCAGACCAGAAGCAACTTAGTGGAGGAAGAATTTCTTTCAGCTTAGAGCTGCAGGGGCTATGAGTCCTGGTGAGAAAGCCATAGCGACAGAAGCTTCAGGTGACTAGGCACAGTGTGTTGGCAGTCAGAAAACAGAGCCATGAATGCTGGGGCTCAGCTGGTGCCTCCAATTTTATTCAGTCTGATAGTTAGGGTAGTCCATGCTCCCTCAGCTAAACTTTAGGCAGGCCTAAAGACTTGTCTCTGAGGTGAAGTAGAGTCTGTCAAGTTGGCATTAATACAAATTATCATGTGTCTAAAGCTTATCAACTTGGCACACAAAATATTTCTTTAAACTCTTGTCTCCAGACTCATGGCCATTTCATAATACAAAAATGCACTCAGTTCAACTTCAAAAGTTTCCATAGTCTCTAACAGCACCAACACTCTTCAGCTGAGAACCTCTATAAATTAATAGACCATTCGCATGCTTCTTAAATACAATGGCACAGACTAGCTATCATTGCAAAAGGAAAGAATGAGAGCATAGTAAAGAATGGTCAGACCAAATCAAGACCAAAATCCAATAGGGAAAACACTAAATTCTGCAATTCCATTTATCATATAGAAGGCTTGTGATAGATAAACTCATCTGGGCTCCAAAGGGCACACATAGCCTAATGCTACCCACATCACATGTAGAATCTCTCTGGGGCTATCTCCAGTCCATACTTATGACTTTCCTCAGTGGCCAGTCCATGGTTCTAAAATGCCTAACATCCTGGGGTCTCTGGTCCAACTCAGGCGTTATCTTCACAACCTTTTGGGACTTCTTCCAAGGATCTCTGACCCTGCCATATTTGTCTGGTCTTATCAGCTCCCACAAGTTCTTGCAGCTTTGATGTAAGACTTTATGGTCTCCTCCATCTTTCACCCCTTATGCTCACAGAATTCACTGTGTTGATAATGCTGGCATGTCCTTCTTCCATCCTGTCATAGAGCCTGGCTTACCTGAACCTTAGCTGCATGGACCTTGCTGTACTGACTCTGGGGAAAACGTTCCTAGGCAGTTGTTTTTGAGCAGCAAATCCCTTCAGTAGCAGTCCCAGTTTAGGCTCCCTTTTTCCAAATGAGTTCACATTTTACAAGATGGAACCTAGATTGGGTGGGGTCTTACTAGCAGGACCTTCCCTATCATCACAGTGTAGAGCTCAGGTTTCTCTATAAAGACATAAATGCCTTTAACAATTACAGATTTTTCTCATCTGTGCTCTCATTGTCAAAAAATGTATAGTAGCTCACATACTCTTCTTTCCCAACACCCCCCCCCGTTTTCTTACCTTTCTGCTCTCTTTCATTCTCTTTGCTTCACCACAGACCTGGATAAGAGCAGTGAGCAGTAACCATGACACAGCTAGAATGCTGATCTGCCTAAAATTTCCTCCATCTGGGGCTGGATGAGGAATGGCTCAGGGAATTATTAAGAGCACTGGTTGCTCTTGCAGAGTTCACCACCCACAGTGTGGCCCAGAAATTAAGTCTCAGGGGATCTAGCAGCCCTTTCTGTCTTCTGGGGCTGCCATATGCATGTGGCTCACTGGCATGCAAAACATCCATATGTATAAAGCAAACAAAAACATCAAACAAAAATTTCATCCACCAAATGAGAAGCTCAATTACCTTTTTTTTCTTTTTCCTTTTTAGTTTCATTATTATCTCTTAAGCTTTCTTACTAAAGTACAATTCTACTTCATGACCTTTTTGTATCGTTAACTATTGTTACCTATTTATATAAATATTTATTTATGCATAAATACATAAATAAAACTTGCCCAGTAAGTATAAAATTACTTGTATGTATATTTTTTCTTTTTTTCTTTTTTTTTCTTTTTTATTAATTTATAAAAGTTTCCACTTCCGCCCCTCCTCCCAATACTCTCCCATTCCCCCCACTCCCTCTCCTCCTCCCCCCCACTCTCTCTCCTCCTCCCTCTCCAGCCCTAAGAGCAGTCAGTGTTTCCTGCCCTGTGGGAAGTTGAAGTTCCTCCCCCCTCCCTCTAGGTCTAGGAAGGTGAGCATCCAAACTGACTAGGATCCCAAAAATTCAGAACATGCAGAGGAAACAAGTCCCAGTGCCCTCATCAATGGCTTCTCAGACAGTCCCCGTGCCAGCCACATTCAGAGAATCTGGTTTGATCACGTGCTTGTTCAGACCCAGTCCAGCTGTCCTTGATGAGCTCTCATTAGATCAGTCCCCTTGTATCAGTGGGTGAGCGCACTCCTCACAGTCCCGCCTTTCGTGTTCATGTTCTCCCTCCTTCTGCTCCTCATTTGAACCTTGGGGGCTCAGTCCAGTGCTCCAATGTGGGTCTCTGTCTCATTCTCCATTCATCATCGGGTGTAGGTTCCCTCTGATCCTGCCTTCCTTGCTCACGTTCTCCCTCCTTCTGCTTCTCTTTGGAGAATCATCCTGAGTGAATTAACCCAGACCCACAAAGACAAACACCATATATTCTCACTCATAATGTAAAACAAAGGATAACCAGGCTACAACCCACAGTCCAAGAGAGGTTAGGTAACAGGGACAGGCAAGCATTGCCCTAGGAGGATCTCCTGAGTAAACTGATCTTTAGGAGAGGGGAAGGGGAAAAAGAACATGAGGGAATGGAATGGAATAGAACATGACAGTCAGGTTGGGGAAAGGACAAAAAGGGGAGGCAATGGAAGAGATATCTTGATAGAGGAAGCCATTAAGGGGTTAGGGAGAAACCTATGGCTAGGGAAACACTTAGCTCAATTTCTGAAAGAGTCTTTGTCTCATCGGAATCCTCATGGGCTTGTCACCCATATTTCTCTTACTACTCTTACCTTTCAACTGCTCAGTGGAATGAACCATTGAGCTATGCTTAAAGAATCCCTAACATGTAAATGTGGCACATTTTCTTTATCCATTCTTTGGTTGAGGGTCATCTAGGTTGCTTCCAGGTTCTGGCTATTACAAATAATGCTGCTATGAACATAGTTGAACAAATGTCTGTTTGGGTGAAAGCATCACTCTAGCCCCTGGCACCCATCCTTGGAGCACCAATGGGACAGGAATGGAGCAGGAAGCTCCATTTCAAGCCCCCTTCTCTGGGACTTGCCTTGGTCTGAACTCCACCTCCAAACCCCACAAAGTGCTGACCCCTCCCCAAGAAGGGTTAAGACCACTCCCACAGGATATATAGGCTGCTGCCCAGAAAATGAACAGGTGGTCTCTAGGTTTTGCATGGTCTTCCCTAGACATGCTTTCCCAGACCAACAGGAGCACTGCATCAAATGTGGAATCTTTTATTCACTCTAATTTGGTCTGATTGAAATTATTTGTGTCAGTGGAGAGGCATGTCTTAGGAAATATAACTAAATATGGAGGTTCCACTGAGATGAGGGTCTGTTTTTCCCATGAGCCCAGTGTAACAGACTGGAAGATGCCCTTCTCACACATTCTCTACCAGACTAAGATCCGCTTCATATAAGTGAGTTTCCCTTTTGGGCAGCCCATTTGCACTTCTTTATTTTTGTTGATGTTTTGGGACCGAAGAAGTCGCAGCTGTGTTGGAAATCTGACCCATGCAGCAAGCCAGGCCTAACTGAGATGAGTCTTGGGTATTCAGAGATGTTGGCCACTCATTTCTCATAAACCCCAGTTTTTGACTCGAGAGTCCAATGGATGCATTGTGACAGGCTTGAGTCCCATTTGGCATGAGCTTCTAAATGGGTTCTTGTGATTCAAAGCTGATTCCTCAAATGTCCTTGGGTAGCCTTTTACAAAAATCCTTTTAAATTTGGGCTATCTAACAACTAACATAAAAATAAACAAGGCTCCAAAAGCCCATGGATGCCGCTCCCCGCCACTCCTCTCGCTGAGTGTAAACCCACTGACTCCCAGCTCTGCACCTCCCACATTGCCCCATGACCACAGGAAGTAGCTAGACTTGAACTGATGCCCCTATACCAAAGGAGTATGGGGTGTTTGGTCAGAAGTGAGATCCCATACACCTGACACTGTATATCCAAGAGGTCTGGGATGTTGTCACCCCAGCCCCTGGCACCCATCCTTGGAGCACCAATGGAACAGGAATGGAGCAGGAAGCTCCATTTCAAGCCCTCTTCCCCTAGGAGTTGCCTTGGCCTGGAATCCACCTCTGGGAAAGCACACTAAGGGCTGAACCCTCCCCTGTGAGGGTCAGGATCACTACCACAAGCTATTTAGGCTGCTGCCTAAAGAAGGAACACATGGTCTCTGGGTTTTGCATGGTCTCTCCTGTTCTCTTACCCTCTACATGCTTTTCTGGATCACCTGGGAGTGCTGCATTAAACGTGGGCTTCTTTTATTTGGTTTAATTTGGTCTAATTGGAATTATTTGCATTGGCAGAGAGGCTCATCTTAAGAAATATATTTAACAATGTCTTTGTAGTATGATTGAATATCTTTTGGGTATATGCCCAAGAGTGGTATTGTTGGATTCTGTGGTAGGTTGATTCCCAATTTTCTGAGAAACCACCATACTGATTTCCAAAGTGGCTGTACAAGTCTGCATTCCCACCAGCAATGGATGAGTGTTTCCCTAACTCCACATTCTGTCCTGCATAAAATATCATTGGTGTTAGCTATATTGATCTTAGCTATACTGCCTGTTGTAAAATGGTATCTCAGAATTGTTTTGATTTGCTTTTCCCTGAAGGCTAAGGATGTTGAAGTTTTCCTTAGGTGTCTTTCGGCTATTTGAGATTCTTCTGTTGAGAATTCTCTATTTAGTTCTTTACTCCATTTTTAATTGGGTTATTTGGAATTTTGATGACTAATTTCTTGAGTTCTTTATATATTTTGGAGATCAGTTCTTTGTCTGATGTGGAGTTGGTGAAGATATTTTCCCATTCAGTGGGCTGTCCTTTTGTCTTATGCACTGTATCCTTTGCTTTTTGTATCTCGGTTTCAGAAGGTCCCATTTATTTAATGTTATTTTCAGTTTACACATTAGAGTACTATTCAGCAGTAAAAAAAAATGACATCTTTAATTTTGCATACAAGTGGATGGAAATAGAAAACACCATCCTGAATGAGGTAACCCAGACTCCAAAAGATGAACGTGGTATATACTCACTCATAAGTGGATACTAGCTATAAACAAAGGATATTGAGCCTGTAGTTCATGATCCTAGGGAAGCTAAGTAGCAAGGTAAACCCTAAAAAAATTATATATCCACCTGGAAAGTTGAAATAGACAAGATTGCCTGACAAAATTGAGAGCATGGGGGTAGGGAGAAGGGAGGGTGGAAGGGGAATAGCAAGGGATAAGGGTAGAGGGGAGAAGAACTTGAAGGAATGGGATAGTCGAGATGGAGGAAGGACAGAGATGAGAGCAAGGAAAGAGATGTCTTGATTGAGGGAGTCATCGTGGGATTAGCAAGAAACCTGACTCTAGGGAAAGCTTGCAGGTGGCGAAGATGGCTGACAGCAGCGGTCTTGTGAGCAAGAGCAGCGGGAACAGCACGGGGAAGGGAGCCGTGTCGGCGGAACAGGTAATTGCTGGCTTTAATCGCCTTCAGCAGGAGCAGAGAGGCTTGGTATCCAAAGCAGCTGAGCTGGAGATGGAACTGAATGAGCACAGCCTAGTGATTGATACCCTGAAGGAAGTGGATGAAACCCGCAAGTGCTACCGAATGGTTGGAGGTGTGCTGGTGGAGCGGACTGTCAAAGAAGTGCTGCCCGCCTTGGAGGGTAACAAAGAGCAGATTCAGAAGATCATTGAGACACTGTCACAGCAGCTTCAGGCAAAGGGGAAAGAACTGAATGAATTTCGGGAAAAGCACAACATTCGTCTTATGGGGGAAGACGAGAAGCCAGCAGCCAAGGAGAACTCAGAAGGGGCTGGGGCGAAGTCCAACTCAGCAGGAGTGCTGGTCTCTTAGGAACTAAGTCCTCCGCATTTTTTTCACCCTGATACCCACTTCTAATTTCTTTTTATTGATGTTGTTATTATTATTATTATTTTCTCTGCTATTGTAATATTTTTTGTTAATTAAATGTTTTGGTCAGAAAAAAAAAAGAAATCTGACTCTAAAGAAATTCCCAGGAATCCACAAGGATGACTCCAGCTAAGACCCTAAGCAATAGAGGAGAGGGTGCCCAAACTGGCCTTGCCCTCTAGTCAGACTGATGAATATCTTAAATATCACCATAGAACTTTTATCCAGTAGCTAATGGAAACAGAGCCAGAGACCTGCATTGGAGCACTGGGCTGAGCTCCCAAAGTCCAGTTGAAGAGTGGGAGGAATGAGAATATGAGCAAAGATGTTAAGACCATGATGGGCACACCCACTGAAACAGTCTACCTGAGCCAGTGGGAGCTCTCCAACTCCAGCCAGACTAGGAAGGAACAAGCATAGGACCAAACTAGTCCTCCTGAATGTGGTTGACTGTTCCATGATTGAGGTAGACTGAGGGATCACTGGCAGTGGCACCAGGATTTATCCCTACTGCTTGTACTGGCTTTTTGGTAACTCATTCTGTTTGGATGGATACCTTGCTGAGCCTGGATATAGCAGGGAGGGCCTTGGACCTTCTCCAAAGCAATGTGCCTTACCCTCTCTGAGGAGTGGATGGAGGTGGAGTGGTGAGATAAATGGAGGGAATGGGAGGAGGAAAGGAAGTGGGAACTTGGATTGGTATGTATAATGAAAAAAGATAGTTTGTTTTCTTTTAAAAAATAAAAATAAAATAAAATAAAATAAGAAGAAAATAGAAAAATTGACCAACCGAAAAAAAAAAAAAAGAATCCCAGGGTGTTTCCTGCTCCAAGTTACTTACTCCTCTCTATCCCTTTTGAAAAACCAGTCCCCACAGGGTTCAATGCCGGTTTGTCACAGCAATAGCCTCACTTGATAGGGATTTCTATATTAGTTATTTTATTTGCTGTGACCAAACAAAGAAACAAAACTGAGAAGAAACAACTTAGGGAAATTTCTGTCTTAGTGACTTTGTTTCTGGGACCAAAAGTCTGACAAGATGTAATTTAGAGAACCAGGGGGTTGCTTCAGTGTACAGTTATTACAGCACCCAGCCCAACATGGTGACAGGAGCTTGAGGTGACTGTCACATCGTCTTGATTGTCAGGAACCAGAAAGCAACCAGTACTGGAGCTCAGTTCCCTTTTCAATTTTCTTCAGTCGAGCAGTTAGGATGATTCTTCGCTCATAGATTAATATAATCTAGAAGACCCTACTAGAGTAACATAATCTAGGGATGCACTATCAGATGTACAGATAACATTTGTCTCCATGGCGTCTCCGGATTGTGTCAGGTTAACAACCATGGATACCTTTGGAAAGCCTCTCCAGAGAGCCTTATTTACTCGTTCAGCTCTGAAGTAAACTAGGAAGTGGAATCAAGAGGATCAATATGCTGTTGCTGGGCAGATGGGCTAGTTTGGAATACAAACCTAGATCTACTTGTAAGCTTGTTCTTAGATGATGGCTCCAAAGCTAGGCCAGCAGTGGAGACACAAAACAAATGCTTAAATGCAGAGTTTTAAAAGTTCAGCAAAATTCAGACCAAGCAACTGGAAAAATTATATTGCCAAATAGCTACTCAAGAATGAACATCTGGGTGAACACTGATTCATCCAGATGTTTTCAAATGGCTAGACATGATTACCAAATATAATTGAGTAAAGCCCTTGTAAACAACCAGATGTTTTAAATATCAGATGTGTCTTTAAGTTACTTGTGGATGAATTATCGCCTTCTCTTTCTTTAACTGTAACATTTGATCACTTAGATAAAAGTTTTGGTGATGATGAGGTTTATAAGAACTTTCACAACGTCAGATAAGAGACATGAATTTTCCATCTGGAGATCCACATAGTCAAAATGATGCTTTGCTATCATAAGATGGATTTGAACAACTACAAAATTTTAATTTTTAAATCATTAATGATGGTTCACAGCCTAATCATGAAGGCTGGGTTCATTATCCACCCCCAAAATGGTTGTTTCAAAATATCTTTTCCTTGCCTTGCAAATAATTCTATATCATCTTTTATTAATTATAGAGTTATCCCTGCATCTTAATAACACAATAAATAGTACGACAGAAAGGAAGATAGCTAAATAATGCATCTGCTTGAGTCCTGCCTACTTCAGGAGAACATCAGCTGCCAGCTGTCATTATGCTCCATAAGAGGTTTCTTGGTCTCTGACATCAATTAATGAATGGATGGTTTCGTTCATTAATGGATGCCAATGAATGAAAACTGTAAAAGACGGTATTAGGATCTGAAAGAAGAATATTCGCTTGATGCTTCAAATTCACATTTTATATATCTTAATTTAATCCATTGCAGCATAATAAGATTAATAATACAATGTCCATTTCATAGACTGCTCAGAAAGATGAAGTAACTTGGGTTACTTTATGAGCCTTCTGAGCAGACCTCGTCCACAACCAGTCAGCCTTTTCTCTAGGTCAAGATTACCAATATTTTGTTCAGGAAAAATGATGAGTCTTGAGATGAGTCTTGGACATTTCATGAAGAGCATGTTCACTGTTAAAAAATTCAATAAATTAGTTTGACTTTCCATTAATAGACCTTAATACTTATTTATCCTGTTGTCAAGCACATATCCCTAGGTCAGTTGTGTAGAGTGATGACTTTCTTCAAGTCTGTAGTCTGTTTCTTCACTTAATTGTCTGATTGACAGCATAAAAGATTTTAATTTCATGCAATTCCTCTTCTCAATTCTTGGTATTATTTCTTGACCTATTAGACCGATTTTCAGGAAGTCTTCAAAGTGTTTTTACTAAAATAATTTAGAATTTCAGGTCTTACTTTAAGGATTAATTTGTAGAATATACAAATACCAAAGTTTCAAATAACTTAATAAGTGGGCTAATGAAAAGAACAGACAATCCCCCCTCCAAAAAAAAAGTACATATGGTCAACAAATACACACGAAAATGTTCAATATCCTTTATCCGTCAGGGAAATAACAATTAAAACTGCTTTGAGATTTCAGATCACTGCAGTCAGAATGACTATCTGTGTGAAAATGAATATCAAATGTTTAAGAGGACATAAGGAAAGGAGAATACATATACTCTTTTAGTGAGATTATAATTTAGTTCAGTCACTACAGAAAACAATGTGAAGTGTCCTCAAAATAGTAAAAATAGAGCTATCATATGACCTAGCTCTCTTACTTCAAGGTACATGCCTAGGGAACTTATAGCAACACACCCCTAGAGATAGAGCATATCCATGTTACTGCTGCATTGTAACCAAGCCACATACTATGGGATCAGTCAATGTGGGACATATATATGCAATGATATTTTATTTAAGCATAAAAAGGAATGAAATCCCAATGATTTCAGGAAAGTAGCATCAACCGGAGGTGGCATTTTGCAAAGTAAACCAACTCAGTATGATAAATAACACATTTTTTTCATTTGTAGGCCCAATAATATATATACATATATGTGTAAATATTCTCTCTATATATGTATCTATTATATGAGTATACACACACACACACATATATATATATATATATATATATATATATACATACATACATAATACCATAAAAAGGGAAATTGAGAAAAGGAAGGAGTCTGTCAGGAGGAGAGAGTGAGGAGGAGGAGAAAGAGAAGGAAGGATACAGAGTGGTCAAAGTACATGATATACTCCAAAGAAAATCTCATGAAACCCAGATTCATATACAAGGAATATAGACTGATTACTTTTAAAGAGCACTTTCCATTGATCCTGGCATTCTCTAAGACGTTGGAAGGGAGCACAGCAGTTGTCAAAGGCCTGCTCTCAGTAGACTTCATAGTCAGGACATCAGCAAATTCTCCACGCTCCATTAGAAAAGTTTCTGGGATCTCCTTTGCCATCATCTGATAGCAGACACCAGCGTATTCTTAATTTGGTGACCTATTTACAGCTATCATAATAACCAATCACAGGATCCTCATCATTAGATTCAAGTCACATTAAAGCTTGGTATGTTGTATCATTAGGAAATTGCACATGACAAAGTGACGGTGTCCAAAACAGAAAGGAATGTGGCTAGCTAACTCCCTCAGTGTGGATGCTCACACCAATGCCTAGGGGCTTCACCTCAAAAGATCCTTCACTTTCTAAGAGTCCCTTTGGTCATCTGACAAGTGGGAATTACAACAGGACCTAATTAGAGATCAGCTGACGGGCACCGAAGGACACCGTGTGAATGGACAGTTAGCCCAGGGGCTGTGGTAAAATAGGAGCTCGGTGAATCTTCCAGACAGCTACCGTTTGTGCCTAGGGTCTACACCTGAAGAAAGATGGAAAGGCAATGCTGCACCCTAGCAGCAAACGTGGGCTTCTGAGAGAAAGCCCAGGACTTGCTGTTTCGTACAGAGGGAACACTTGAGCTGCTGGTGAAAATTTGGGGCTTGCTTGCTGTGTCTTGACTTCTACCCTGACCTTCTCCAAGAAAGCGAGGGGAAACATGAGCCTTTCCTAATTGTAGTCCTTCGGTTTGCCAAAAGAATCCCAGACCAACTGAGACAAATTGAGGGCAGCTAACTGCAAGATTGTGAGCAAATTGCAATCGCTACACCGGCCATATAAAATTCCTCCAAATTGTAGAAAAGTACAGACATAAAAGAATCTCCCATTTGACACTCAAGTCCTTGGCCTGGGACCATAACAAAAAATGTTCCCAAGGACAGCAGAGACCTTTCCCATTGTTCCACTCAGCATTCCACACAGGGCTTAATGACAGAAGGCATTGTAGTTGTAATTCTTCTCCTCTGGGTCCCACCCCAGCCGCCCTCCAACAGGCTCTCTGCAGCCCTGCCCAATCCTGGAAGAGGGGGAAAAGGCACAAAGGGGGATGTTTGTGGCCAGACTGTCTCCAATTAGTCAAAATGAGAACAATGACTGGCTTTTCCTTTGGGGTAGCCTGGAAAAAATATCCTGCATGACTGGGTGGGATGGGGAAAGAATTGCAGATGGGATTCCTCAGCGATGTATAATGTCGGCGACATTCCACCCCAGGGGTCTGAACCTCAAGATTCAAAAGACACCTGGAGCAGGAGCCCTCGAAAAGGTCATAGGTGGGCCAAGCCATTTCTTCCCTCAGTGAGTGAGACACAATCACTGCCTCTGTGTTCACCTTGCAAGAAAAGTTCCAGGGTTGAGCTCCATCCCTACAATGTGGCCAGTAGACCCAAAGTGGAGCAGGAAGCCCAGTTCTGAACTTTAACTCACTTCTCCCCTAGAGTAATCCTTTCCCACGTGCTCTGCACACTAACATTTGAGAAGAGAAGACAGCTCTGGAGAGCTGGTGTAGATGGGTTTCTAAGCGACCCGAGGCCCAGAGATTTTCCCGTCTCATTCCTGATCAGCAAAGGGATGCTAAGATACTAATGATTGACAATACCAGGACTAAGTAAGGGGTAAGAAGCAGATTAAAGAGCCAATGTTGGGCTTAAATTTTATGGTCCTACTCCTGAGGAGTGAGGAAGCATGGTTGTGAAGGATCTGGTCTTTCTAACACCTGTGAGAAAAATACGGTTTCGTGTTGAGTAACAGAATGGTTATCTGTCAAGGTGTTTGCAAACGTTAGTCAGGGCATTGGTGTTGCTGGCTCATGGGACTGCAAGCTGTAGTTAGGATATCAGTGCTGCTGGCTCATGTGATTCTCCCTGAATCTTAATGAGTGGAATCGGATACTTCTTAATGGCAGGATCTTAAATATTGCACGAGTTATGCCATAAAACCAACTGTAAGACAGAAGAAGCACAGGTTTCAGAGCCACAGATAGACAAGTTTCCAAATCCCCCGTTACAGGGATATATCTGTATATATGACACATATTATGCATATTTTTACAGCCTCTGTGGCTGATTGGACATTTGTGGAGCCTGTAACTGAAAGCTTTGGACCTTCCAGGGACCTCAACTTCCTTATACTTTTTCCAAAAGATCTCAAGTTTAAGTCAGTACAGCCCAACTTTGGAGGAAACGGCTGTGACGAACCAAGCATTTCCCTGTGTAAGCTCATCCCCGACGGCTGTGGAACTCTTTAGACAGTTGTGAACCTTATTTAGGCGTGAGCCGAGAAACAGTTGGGGAATGAAGTAGCCCTGCCCTTGGATATGGCTCACCACTTATCAAGAATCCACCGCGGTGCCCAGACCCGGAAGTCACTGAAGTGTCTTCTCTCTACGTTGTCACATAGACCCAGGCACCTTCAGATACAGTTTGTGTGAAAACAGAAAATAAAAATTGGGGGAAAAAATCAAGGGGCAGAGAGGGAAACACAGGAAAAGAAACCGAGAAAGAAGAGTCCCCAAGACACTCCTCCAGCCAAATCCGTTTAATAATTTTCACATCTGGTGCGGAAATGGCCAGGAAGGAACCCCTACCTAGGTGGTGGATCCTGGGGGAGTTTCAAGCTGATGAAGCTATCACTCACATGCCACAGCTTCAGCCTCCCTCAGGTGGCCACCCCTCTCACAAGCTGTTCCTTGAATCAGCAGAGGGTCTCTTCTCCACACAGGTACCTTTAAATTCCTAGACCATCAGCTCAGAGACAGCCACAGCTTCCAAGCAAAAAGTCGGAGGAAATGGATACTTAACCCCCACTGTACCCAGTATATCACACCTTCCTCCTGGCCCTGAGGAGACTCCCAAGGAGAGCATGAGGCAAGGCCAAGTGCTTTCCAGCCCGAGCCCTGGGGTTTCTGGCATTGACATACCAGAGAAGCTGGAGAAGCAAGGAGGGACGTCCCAAACAGCTCTCACCCTGACTAGCCAATTAGTCATCAGCCCTCTGACCCCAGTTCCTAGTCCCATGAATTTGAAGGGACTCTGTTCGCCCTATTTCAGTGTCACGGAATTGTTGATATAATCCATGTTCAAATTCACTATTAAAAAAGATATACACACAGAACCAAGAAGACTCAGAATGAAGCCAGGCGGTGTTGGTGCATGCCTTTAATCCCAGCACTTGAGAGGCAGAGGCAGGTGGATCTTTGTGAGTTCGAGGCCAACCTGGAATACAAGAGCTAATTCCAGGACAGGCTCCAAAGCTACAGAGAAACCCTGTCATGAAAAACCAAAATCAATCAATCAATCAATCAATCAATAAAATAAAAGGAAGACTCAGAATGAAATAAAAGTTTAATGGCGTCATTTAAAAAATAGGACTATTAGCTATCTCTTGCCACTTTACCCATGTTCAAAATATCAGCTATTGGTCATTAGGGACAGCAGCCCAGGTGATTGATTGGCTTCTGGTATCAACTCCCACCTTTGCATTTTATGTAGAGAATTCATAGGGATTGCAGACAGTTTGTTTTGAAATGTTATTGATAGAGTGTCTCCCCTGTAAACAGGATTCATACAGGATTACAGAAACTCTTGCTCAACTTTGTTAGATCATCATCTGAAAAAGGCTGTCTTGCCTTGGGCAGGCAACTGTGAAAGTGAGGGTCAACGTGAGAAAACGTAAGTTATACGCTGCAATCCGTTTCCACCTCTATAAAGGGTCACAGCCATGCCCCCCCCCCACCAGGCAGTCTCCACCACTGAGCAGGAGAGAGTATGTCTACTCCCAGTGTGCACCAATAGACACAGTCCTGCCTAGTGAGTGTCTGATAGCTCTGTTTTTCTCCCTTCTAGCTCTTTAAGCTGCCTCAGAAATCTAACATATCTTATGCATATAACAGAAGGTATACCTCTGTAGTGATTATTAAGAATAAGTAAACAAATTAAAATAAACATAAATTTAAATAAGCTATTATCGTCGCCTGCATAGCCTCCTATGTTTCCTTCTAGAATTAAAATCTCTCTGCTGTGACACAGTATCTTTATCATATCTTTGCTCTTCCTTATGATGTCACCACAAAAATTTGTTCTCGAAAAATAAAATCATCTAAGCTTTTTTAAACTGTAGCGTGAAGTTATCCCTTTGTTGCTTATTACTCTCTACTGTTTCTGAGATTTGTTTCATCGGACAATTGTAGCCCTTCAAATCTCCAAGCTCTAAAATCTTCCACTGGGTGGATAAGCACAATTTATTGCCCACTTCTCAATGGACCTATGGGTTATTTCCAGTATTTACTGTTAAAAAGGAAGAATAACATGATTTCTTTGCTTGTGCTTCTTGTGGTATTGTGGTTTTCCAGAGAACCCAAGGAGTGGGATTTCTGTTCATGGAATTCCCACATATCCTTAGCTATATGAAACAATCTGGCAGTAATAACAGTGAATACCTTGACAGCATGTACATTCCTGCTACTCCATATTCACACCAGGGACAGAAACAGGCAGATTTTATAGTGGTAGCTAGTCATGATAATTTACCTTTGCCTGATTACTAATGAAATGTACATCTGCCAATATGACTTAGTAGTCATTCACATATTATTTTTAATTGCCTCTTATTGTCTCTTTTTACATTTTATAGTGGCATATTTGTCTGCATATTCTGAAAGATGTGTTTTATCTTTGCAATTCATAACTTTATTTAGTGCAAAGTGATACTCAATTTTAAGTTGAAATTTCTCAGATAGTTATCAGGTTAAACACCCTTACTTTAAGATCATAAGAAATTCTATGCCTTGGACTCTAAATATTTAAAGTTTTGTTTTAGATTTGCTTGTATTTTATCTAAATATTTAAAATGTTTTTTTCTTGAATGCCTGCTAAATATCATAACTGTGCCTAGATTAAATAGCACAGATCACCCGAGTAACCTCCAGCAAATGAAGAAACAGCAGTTGTGGTCCCACAGTGTTCTGCCTACAAACTCCAGTATCTGGGCCCTTGCCAGTGTGATTAAGTTAAATCTCAGTTCAATTCTTTGTTCATGCCTGTGTTCGAAGTTCAGATAAATAAAGTTAAAACATTTAGACTTCTGCTTGGTTTGCTTCATTTGGCATCGCGTTTACGTTATAGCGTTCAGCAGTACATGTACATTTTCATCAAACAATAAATACAGGGTTGAATGGATTATCGTACACTAACAATGCATCCATTATGTCTTTGATAGACATCTGTATCATTCTTATTTTGAGTTATTGCTGATAAGAGCTGTCAGCATGAACATTTTTTCCATGTCTATTGAAATAATCCTGTCAATGTACAAATTTACACATGGTATATGAAGCCAGGACACATTCATGCCCAAAAATGTTTTTAGTCTTATGTTCGCTATTTGAGGGATAGATAACAATCCCTTCTTTCGGTTTTAATCGGAACATCCCTAATTATTAATTAATGTGAGCACATTATCACATGCTTATGCATTTGAATAGCTCACTGTGTCACAAGTTTACTTAAAGTCTCTTCTCCAATTTTTTTGGAAATCATCAGCTGATTTCCTCAATTGAAAATTTTATATATTAAACATCTTTGTAGACCAGGCTGTCCTGGAACTCACAGATATCCATCTGCCTCTGCTTCCTGAGTGCTGGGATTAAAGGGGTGCATTACCAAGGCTGACTATATTAAACATCTTTACTGCAGTACATAATGCAAAAAATACATGTATGTTCTCTTCATCGGGCTTGCCTTTTCATTTCTTTATTTGATTATCATATCCTCTTAAGTTTAATATAAAGTACTTCACCCTTATTTTCCCTTGCTTCATGCTACATTATACTTATTTGCTACTTTATCTTTTCTTCTTCGTGTTTAGATGTATAATCTACAAAAAGCTCATTTTGTGTATAAGGGAGGAGTTTTCTTTTAAAAATCTAAATAATTCACAAAACACTTTTTTTTATAGTTCTCAGAGCTCATGTACTCATCTCTCTTGTTCTTGGTTACATATTATATTTTTCTGGTTTATTGCTATATTGAGAATCTGTGCTTGTAATTACTATCAATTTATAATTTATCCTTTCAGCTACTAGGAAAAAAACCTACTATCCTGGTGCTTTTGCATATTTCCTTATGTAGTATATCTTATTTAATCTTTAGTTTTAACTAGTAGAGTAAATCACGAAACTTACACATATTAACAGAGATCCCTATGTCATGTTCTATTTGTCTATTTACACTATGAAATTCAAGCCAGGCTTTGAATTTATATTCTCAAAATATTATCTGCATCTTTGCAATAAAAAGTTCAATAATCTTTCTTGCAGTTCAATTGTTACATATTTGCTATCTGTAGTCACCATCTGTATGCTAACCCTTCCCTTTTTGCTCCTAATTTTAACCTATCCTGCATTAGTAACTTTTCACTGTGAAAAATGTGACAGCAACAACTTTATAAAAGAAGGACTTGGTTCATCTCGCAGTTTCAGGGGCATTCAGTCCATCATGGCAGAAAGGTATGGCTGGAAGGCTTTGCCCGTGGCAGCCCAAGCTTATAGGTGCTGCTGCTGCTACTGCTGTCGTGGCAGACAGACCAGGAAACAATGAGAATAGCATGGCAGGACCTGGTTATATCCCTCAATGGTGGTCTTAGGGCCCCACCTCTTCCACCCAGGACCCAGGGGACTGAGTACTTCAAACAGGAGCCCAAAGGATCTATTTCTCATCTGAACCATACCATGTATCCAGCACTTCCACTGCCTGCTATTCCTTCTCTCCGAAATCATAATTCTACCTCGATTGCGATGAAATCAACTTTTTTAGTTCAACTATGGGGTTCTTATCTTTCTGTGCTTGACTTGTTTACTTACCATAATGATTTCTGGTTCTACTCATGAGGTTACAAATGTCAGTATTTCATTTTTTGCATCTTTATAATATTTCATTGTCCAATTTTCCTTATCCATTTTTCTGCTGATGGAAATGGGTTATTTCTATCTCTTGACTACTGTCGGTAGTTTTATAATGAAGGTGGACTACAGATGTCTCTTCAACAGCCTGATTTCACTTGCCTATTTGATCAGGAAGTCCGTTGCTGGACTGTATGGTAGTTCTAGTGTAACTTTTGAGGCTCTCGGCAATGTTTTGTACTGTGACTGTGCTGATTTACATTTATGGACCAGTGTGCAGGGTTTCCCTCTTCACATGCACACCAGCATATGTTGTCTTCAATCTTTTTCACAGTCGCGTGCCTCTCGGAGGGAGATGATATGCACTGTGACTGAGTGACATCCCCTGATAACTCATGATGTTGAGCACTTTTAATGCACTTGGCCCCTGTGTTTAGTGCTCTTTGGACAATATTGTTTAGATTTCTTACTCATTCTTTAATCAAGTTGTTTCTTTACTATTGATGTTTTTGAGACATCATCTCCTTGTCAAAATACATGACAAGCATTTTCTCATTTTTTTCCCATTGTGACAATTTTTTTGTACTCTTTTGAGAATTCCCTTTGCTGGACTGATTTTCAGCTTTTTTAAAAAATCTCATTTGTCTGTTTTTGCTCTAATTCTTGTGATACAAGGATTTTGCTTAAAAACAAGTCCTTTCCAATTTTAGTTTCTGAAGCATTTTCCCTATGTTTCTAATAATAACAATTTTAGCTTTTGTAATTTTAATATAATTACATATATTCCCCTTTCCCTGTAACCCCTCTCAAGTATTACTCATTTGTTCTTCCTTAAATTCATGATTTTTAATTACTTTCTTATAAATAGATAGATAGATATCTAAAATATATAAATACAACCTGTTCAGTTAATATAATATTACTTGTGTATGTGTGATTTCAAGGCTGACCTCTTGGTATTAAATAGCCAATGAAGTCTCTTACCTGGGGAAGATTATTTCTTCTGTCCTCAGCATTTCCTACTGAAATGTGATTCTTTTTCTAGGGTTGAGTGCTTGTGAGCTTTTCTTCTTCCATATTAGCATGTCTATTGGTATTGTCCTTGTACAGGTCATATTTAAGTAGCCATGTTGATGAGTCTTCATTGATGTAGCTTCCCTGCCATTTTTATTCGTTCAAGTAGTTTCATGTCTTTTTTTCTTTTTCTTTTTTATTTCTTTCTTTTTTGTTTATTGTTGTTTGTTTGTTTGTTTGTTTGAGACAGGGTTTCTCTATCAGCCCCTAATTGTCCTGGAACTAGCTCTTGTAGATTAGGCTGTTCTTGAACTCACAGAGATCTACCTTCTTCTGCCTCTGGGAGTGTTGGGATTAAAGGTGTGCGCCACCACAGCCAGCTGATGGTTTCAAGTCTTATACTTATGTCCATACTCAAAGTTGATCCTTTAGCAAGTGAAAACTCAGAATGTAGTATCTTCAGCGTGTGAGTAGAAAGGTTTTTCAATGGCACAGACTGCACAAATACTCCTTTCTGCCGTGTTGGCTGCTAGCACGTCTGTTGAAAGTTACTTAGCTGTGTATATGTGTGTGTTTCCACACTCTCTGTTTTGTCACACTGGGCTCTGTGTGTTTTCATGCCAACATCCCGCTTTTTTTTTCAAATTTATTTATTTATTTGTTTATAAAAATTTCCACTTCCTCCCCTCCTCCCCATACCCTCCCATTTCCCCCACTCCCTCTCCTCCTCCCTCTCCAGTCCTAAGAGCAGTCAGGGTTTCCTGCCCTGTGGGAAGCTCAAGTTCCTCCCCCCTCCCTCCAGGTCTAGGAAGGTGAGCATCCAACCAGACCAGGATCCCAAAAAGCCAGTACATGCAGACAAAACAAGACCCAGTGCCATTGTCAATGGCTTCTCAGTCAGCCCCCATGTCAGCCACATTCAGAGACTCCGGTTTGATCACATGCTCGTTCAGTCCCAGTCCAGCTGTCCTTGATGAGCTCTCATTCGATCGGTCCCCTTGTATCAGAGGGTGAACGCACCCTTCGTGGTCCTGATTTCCTTTTTCATGGTCTCCCTCCTTCTGCTCCTCATTTGGACCTTGGGGGCTCAGTCCAGTACTCCAATGTGGGTCTCTGTCTCTATCTCCATCTATCGACAGATGAAGGTTCCCTCTGGTCCTGCCTTTCTTGCTCACGTTCTCCCTCCTTCTGCTTCTCATTTGTACCTAGGGAGTTAAGTCCAGTGTTCCAATATGTGTCTCTGTCTCTATCTCCATCCATCGCCAGATGAAGGTTCTATGGTTATATGCAAAATATTCATCAGTATGGTTATGGGCCAAGGCCAATTCAGGCACCCTCTTCCCTGCTGCCCAGGGAACAATCTGAGGACCTCTCCTTGGGCCTGGGAACCCCTTCAGAATCAAGTCTCTTGCAAACCCTAAAATGGCTCCCTTAGTTGAGATATATACTTCTCTGCTCCCATATCCATCCTTCCTCCCTCTCTCCCCCTCCCATTCCCCCAAGACATCCCCAATCCTCCCCCTCCCTTCTCTCTAACCATCTCCCCTTACTTCCTCCCCCCACCCCAAACCCCGTGCACCCAAGTTTGCCTGGCAATCTTGTCTACTTCCAATATCCAGGAGGATAACCATATGATTACGAAGTCTTTGTACTGTATTTTAAAGTCCGTCAACAGAACTCATCCTCTTACAGACTTTTTGTACAAAATGGTTGTGATTACTCTGTTTCACTATTGTTTTGTGGTTTCAAACATATGTTAGAACTTTTCTTATTCAAAATGCCATTGATATTTTGATAAGGTTGCACTAAATCTGACAATCACTTGAAGGTAGAATAGAGACTTTAACAATGTTGATTCTTTCAATCCATAAGCATGTGGTCTTTCCCACTTTTTGTGACCTCTTCAATCTCTTTGTAAGATTGAGCAGAGAAAAATGTAGAGCTCAATAAAAATCAATTAAAAAAAGAAAAAAAGAGAATTCTTATAATTTCACTCTAAAGATTCCATGTTTAGTTAAAATTACCCTTAGATGTTTTATTGTTTCAACCATTCCAAATGGGATTCCTTTCCTGATTTCTATTTTATATATTCCATTATTAGTAAATAACAAAGCTACTAGCTTTTTCAGGGTTACTTTTATCCCTAGAGCTTCATTGAATGTGTTGCTTAATTTTAATAGCTGGGGTTTCTGTGGATTTGGGAGATTTCGAGATATGAGATCCTGCTATCTACACCAGAAGAAAATTTGACTTCCTTCCCAAATCGAATGCCTTTCTTTCTTTTGAACAGACAGTAATAACAATCAATGAAGGGGAAGTAAAGATTCACTGGAGGTGAAGTTTTGACTATAGACAATGAAATGTTTTGGAAGGTACTATAGCAATATTTGAATAAACTTACCCCACTGCACACTTATAATGATTAGGATAGTAAATATTATATTATATATAACAAACTAATGTTCTTTAATTTAACATTTTTTATAACTATAATATAATAAATTTGTGTGTAGAACAAAAATAATAATGTGTGTGATAGACCAAAAGTGATTTCAAAATCTACAGTGAGATACAATTTTTCACTCATAATATGGTAAAAAAAAATAAAGGA
Organism: Myodes glareolus; assembly: GCF_982192425.1. Classification (NCBI taxonomy): domain Eukaryota; kingdom Metazoa; phylum Chordata; class Mammalia; order Rodentia; family Cricetidae; genus Myodes; species Myodes glareolus. Next base: position 57,840,269 of record NC_142042.1, on the reverse strand, counting down.
AAGTAGGACAACACACCCTGCTGACACAGCTTCCTCGGGAAGGGCAGAGCTACACATTAGTGGGAGGAAAGAAATTCAACACAAGCTTTTCTGATGGGAAACTTGGAACTCTAGAACAAAATTACAAGTGTTTTTCTACTCATTCACTAATTCTAGCCTTAAAGGCTGACCTCAAGGTGTCCCACTGCTAATATGAAAATAAATATGCACATATGCCATATTGTTTGTGGCCGAAAATATCAGTAGTACAGAAGACAGTTCTCCGGATCCATACTTTCTGAAGCCATATATTCAGCCAACTGCAAATGCAAACCAGAAGAGTGCATGTTCACCAAGCATAGGCACACATTTGCTTGTCTGCATAGCGCCAGTCTTCTCCATGCAGTACTGTGGGTAATAACTATTTCAATAGAATCTATAATAGATTAAGTATTGTAGGTAATCCAGAGATGAGTTCAAGTATGTGGGAGTATTCTGTAGGTCATATTTAATATATGCCATTTCATATAAGTGAATTGATTATCATGGATTTTGGTCTCCACATAGGGTTCAAGAGCCCATCCCCAGCAGATACTGAAGGATGGCTTTCTTTTAAATTGTCATACTTAAATGACTCATGGAATAAATTGTGCACATCTGCATTTTATATATGGTAATTTTTACATGCAATGTTCACATATATATGCAAGTTTTCTTAGTTAATTTAACAAATAATCCTTACATTATGAATGTCTCAGTGGGTTTTTTAGGCTATTTCATTTTTAATTGCTTGTATGTGTACTTGTACGTATGTGAAACATATAAACATGTGTACATGTGTGCCAATACCCACAGATACCAGAAGAGTGAACAGGTCATCCTTGAGATAGTGGTTGCACATTGCCTGTCATGGATGCTGGGAACTTGGCTTCTCTGCGGGAGCAGCAAGTGCTCTTAACCACTGAGCCATCTCTCCAGCACTGTCTCAATGTTTCGTCCTTTCTCAGTTACTACCATATAACTGTCAGAAGTTTTACTGCAGGCTACACTACAAAGGTTTGCTGAATTTATCAATATTGAGCACTATAACAAAAATGTGTAAACTCTAGCTTCATATAAACATAATGAAGATAACAAGTCATTTCAAATTCTACTGCTAAAGCTTATTAAAAATGTCATTAATTCTTTTTGTGCAGTTGGGTTTTTGTGGTTGTTTTTGTTTGTTTGTTGCTGTTTTGTTGTTTTGGGTTTTTTTGTTTTTGTTTTTCTTTTTTGAGACAAGGTTTCTCTGTGTAGCTTTAGAGTCTGTCCTGGAACTTGTTTTGAAGACCAGGTTGGCCTTGAACTCATAGAGATCCACTTGCCTCTGCCTCCCAAGTGCTGGCATTAAAGGCACCACCACTGTCTGGCACAAAAAACTCAATAATTCTCAGATTTACTTTTTGTTTTGAATCTGTGGACTTCTACTGTTTTAAAAAAGAGCCAAAGCTATAAAGTTGATATTCTCTGTGATTAATATGGTACCCTTAGAGCAGTGGTTCTCAACCTCTGGGTCAGGACCATTTGAGGTCACATATCAGATACCTTGTACATGAGATATTTACATGAGACTCATAACAGTAGCAAAGTTACAGTTGTGAAGAAGCAACAAAATGCTTTTGTGGTTGTGGTCAGCACAGGCAGAACTGTATTAAAGGGTCACAGTACTAGGAAGGTTGAGAACCACTGCCTGAGAGGAATTGTTGTTAGATTATTTGTTATTTGTAGTGGCTTGCCTATGTTTGACACGTAGCACAAGCCCTTTTTTATGCTCCTTTTTTTCTGTGACAGAATCATTTTCAATCAGTGGTTATGAAATAAAACAATGATAGTCAGAAAGCAGGAGCAATAGCACTTTGATATCTCACAAGCCTTAATATCTTAATATTCCTTTCAACCATGTTCAAGGTCAGCCATACAGTCGGCTGCTCTTTTTTTTTTTAATTTGGTTTTGGGTTTTTTTTTTTTTTGCACATTATTATATCGACAGCAAATGCCAAAAGACTATTTCAACTTTGAAAATGACTGTTGTGCTCTCCCACTATTTAGAAAGAATTTATAGAATCCTGAAGTTTGCAAGTGTCTCTGCTTCCTTTGCTCCTTTGTCCTTGTTTCTGACCGTCGGGAAAAGGTCCCCATCTTCTCTTAACGGCGCTAACAACAACCATCTGAAAATGGTCCCGAGCGTACGCAATGTCAGAATAGATTAAGCGTTCACTGTCCTGCCTTCCTCAGACCTCGGTTGTATTAGTGTCGCTTCCCTTCGTTTATTTTTACAATCCTGTCGGTGTTGACACTTGCTAACATTTCCTTTCCTTCCCTGTTAATGCTTCTAGAATGTGATTTCTTGCCTTGCATCCCGGTGTCATCTGAGTCTTCGCTGTTTCTCGCACGATGCTTCGGAAGTGCCAACTTGGTCTTCTCCATCACTCTGGGGCTGTTTGCAGTATCGAGCGCATGACAGATTTCGAAACAGACCCAGATGTTACGGATTCCCCTCCTTCTCTTCTTGCTTTGACTGCTTTTCCTCCACTAAGCTGTCTCTTCCTGCTCATGCGGGTGTCCCTGTCCTACTGTCTTCACAAAATCCAAAAAGACAGCAAAGAGTTGCTGATATTAAAAATATGTTTCTGGAAACGGAAAGACCCTCAAGGTACCAAAGACTACTGCGTCCAGTTCAGCATGTTTTCGGTCAGCTTAGAGGTTTCATTCTGATAGTGTAATCAAAATCTTGAACAAAATATTTTATGTAAATCATGTCTAATAATCAATAAATTTTTTACTCTTAATTTTTAAACCTTTTTTAATTTTTTTAATTTATTAGATTTTTTAAAAAAAAAGATATTAATCCAAGCTCCCTCCTCTCCTCCCATACCAACAAATTTTTAACTCAATAAAATGCATATGTACAACATTTCATTTAAAAAACAACTAGGCGGTAGTCTTGTTATTTATTTTTTATTTCTTTGATATAAAAAGAAATGCTTAAAATTAAGGAAGGGATACATATAATTTTTCAAACATTTTTCAAAGTCATAACATTGATGGAGGATAAATAAAACATGATACTTTGAAGCTTAAATATGTGTGAAAATCATTAACTATTTCAATTGTTTAGACCTTAAGACATTAGGTCTAAAACATAAGACATTAGCAGGAAAGAAGTATAGTTTATCATTGATTTCATTTTTAAATTGTCGAAATAGTGGAAAGGATATTTAAGTAAAGCAATTCTTTTGATATCTTTCGCTATACATGGTTTCCTTAATGGATGTTCCCAGGTGGGCTGCTCCCAACATCCCAGACAAGTTCTGATGCTATTGATAAATATACTTGGGAAAGTTACTAAATTCATGTTTAGGTTCCTTAAAATATTTTATATCCAATGTCTTGATATTTCCACATGGGAGCCAAGACTGTACATGCTAGAATGTATTACATTGTTCCACCAGACTTTTAATTTTGCCCAACCCAGCCTTTGTGTGTTCTTCAGACTGGGTGATTTGCGTTGAAGTTCTCCCAGTGTCATCAGCTCTATTCTGAAAGTAAGTCCATCCCTAAAGCGGTCACATTTTGAGCATTACGTTATTTCAATTCTGCTTCAAATTTCAATTCTTTTGTTGAGGAGTTCTATCATTTATACACCACTGAAACAGTGCTGTTTGCCCTCTGAAACACAATCTGTAGTTACTTTAAAATTCTATCGATTGTGAGACCCGAATCATCAAAGAACTGGTCTCTATTGGTGTTTCTATTTTGGAATTGGTTGGTTTTCTTGTTTCTTTGTATGTCAGTCAATTTCGAATTTTACCACCGTCTTGTAAATAGTGTGTGGCAAAGATTTCAGCTGTGTGTTTTATTGTAGGTTCATTCCTTTTAGGAGCCTCCTACTGAGGACTTGGTCTCTGCACGGTGAATGGTACCTCAGATCCGTTGGGACTTCTGGGCATTCAAACAGCCCTGAGATACACAATCCAGGAGATGCTGGTCAGGTATGAAGTACGCTAGAGAGGTAGCGTACTTGCCTGAAGTTCTTCTGTCTGGAATTGCTCCTCCTATTCCTCAGCAAATACAGTTGCTTCGAATTCTGTCCCCTTCTTTTTCCATCTGATAGACTACAGATTTTCCCTGAGACTCAGCTGTCCCAGAGTACATCTGGGGTCTGGTTCTATAAAAGCCACAAAAGTAGGAAACACCTGCTTCCATGTCCCCTGATTTGTGTCTCCCTTTAGTTTCCCCAGGTAGCTTTTAAAAATATTATTTTCCCCAAGTTTCTACTGGCTCTCTCTGGGGGATTTTTTGAATAGAAGCTGTTTAACCATCCCTGTTCTCTCCAAGGCTCTGTTTTCTTCTTTCTTTATTACTTATTATTTATTACTTCCCTTATTTGCACCCTCGTGTCAGCAAAACTTTGGACTGGGTTTACCTATTTAGGCTATAGCCAGCTTCACAACTGATGCCCCATCTCATAATTTGTGACTTAGTTTGGTAAAAAAAAATATGTCATAACAGAATACCACAAGCTGGATAGAGTAAATACAGTTATTTTCTCAGGATTCTGGAGGCTAGGGTTCTAAGATCAAGGTGTCAATGCGCTTGACTTCAGAAGCCTTAGTCTTTGACAAGTAGATGTCCACTTTCTGCTGCATCTTCATATGGCTTTAAGAAGACCTTGATTGAAGGCTGAAGCTAGAACACACAGTCTAGTGGACGGAGCCGACTGGGATAACCAAGAGGCGGTTCAGTAACTGGACAATTAGATTTAAGGTCTTTCTAACTCTAAATCAGCATTCAGATATTCTCTGCTTTACTTAGAATAAAGTTTAGTTTCCTGCAGCCTGCACTCAGGTCCACGTATTGAATTCTGTATGCATCAATTAACCCCACCCTGTCGCAACACAATTCTATAAGTCTCCAAGCAACTGAAGTGTGTCCACCAATGATCTATGCAGACTATATTATTTATTTATTTGTCTGTTTGCTTATTTATTCATTTAATGTGTATGAGCATCTTGTCTGTGTGTATGTCCATGTACCATGTGTGGGCCTCGTACTTGCTGAATCCAGTAGCTGCTGGGATTTGAACTTGTATCTTCTGAAAGAGCAATCAGGTCTCTTAACTATTGGGCCATCTCTCCAGCCATGTGTGCAAATCTTGCTGTGAGTTGGTTACTGAAGAAATTATTTTTTCTTCTCTCCGTGAAACATCTACGGTTGACTGACTATGGCCTACTTAGACTACCAATAAAGAAACTTCGTGTAATATTTAACATTGTTAGTTAATAAGGAATTGAAAATGGGCATTTTTCTCCTAATAATTTTTTCCTTAATGGACTGGTTATAATGACCTTGTTATTCATGCTTCTTACTTGTACCTTTACCTCTAACTTTTAAATTCTGGAGATCTGTGAGTTTCTCTTTTATGTACTAAACTCCCATAGCCAGTACTTACTTATGCCAACAGTGGCCACATTGAATTCCAGTCACAACCTTGATTACTAGGAAGAAAAGTCTGGACAACATCTTCCAGGATTTCCTTGTTTAGTCCATCATGGAATGCAATTAGGTCACATGATGGCCCTGGCAGGCTTCGCTGCAGCATCCAGCCAGTTGGCGGAGGCATCCTATCAAACTGCACCACACATATTCTCTAAAGTCATTTCCTGCTATGAGGCAGTCATCTACACTGTCATTAGAACAATACATTTTCTGTCATGTAGTGTGAGTGTGAGTTTATGTGTGAATGCATGGTTGTTCATGCGTGTGCATATAGAGACCAGAAGAAAGCCTTGCATGTTCCTCAGGCACCACCCACTAGCACCTTCATTTATTTGTTTGTCTGTTTATTGAAATAGAGTCCATCACTGGTCCAGTATACAAAGCCAACTGGCCAGTGCACCTCAGGGATCCACCCACCTCCACTTTCCAACACCACAGTCTATGAAATGGGTTCTGGAGGCTAGAACCCAGGTCCTTGTGCTTGCGAGACAAGTACTTACTGATGGCACCATCTCCCCAGCCTGCCTCTCATTTTCTTTAAAATTCTACTTCCATGCCATCATGCATAGATTCCAAGTATTTGAAGTGTGAGCACATTTTGGGTTTGCTTCTCTGGTTGGTTGGGTTTTTTTGTTTTGTTTTGCATTTAAAGAAACCAGTTGTACTGAGCTACAACTACCACAAAGTAAAATATCTATTTCGATGAGTTTTGACCCATGTACAGAATCATGTGTTTTCTGATACAGGACATCTCTAACACTGCAGAGAGTTCGATTCCTCTTTTGTACTCAGGCTTCTCCTTCCGGGCCTCTGGAAAACATTGCCACACTTCCCGGCATGTGTTTTTACCTTTGCTAAGCATGCAATGGAATTAGTAATCAGTGAGACCTGGGGCCATACCGTGATCTCTACTAGGCCGGTCCAGTTAAGGAAACTGAGTGTGCGGATGCTTTCATCTAATACCCCAGATTTGAAAACTCCTCTTAAACTGGCATACTACTTAACAGACTTTGTGTATCTTCTTTCCTGAGTCTCGTAACTGCTCACTTTACCACTGCAGGACATTTCTTTACATTAGACAAACACTGTAGATGAAAATAACCAGGTATTAGATCGAATTTTCCTGCTGTTTTTCTGTGATGGATTGATAGTTTCACTCCCCACAAGCAATCCTTGATCTCCAGTAACAATATTCTTAAGTTTATTTCATATGCTCTTAACAGAGTCATAACATCTGCTACAGGTTAGCTCGTGTGTTCCTCAATTGCACATTCACTGAAGCTTGGTTCCAACATGCACTGCTCCTGGAACCTGGGGGTGTGGGAATTGTCCTCTAAAATTTGGAATCTACAGCATTCTAGGTAACATTATAGCGCTTCATAAATGATGTGATATTCTTGCAAGCACACTAATTCTTCTTTCCTAACCTCGGCTGTTTGTATGGCATACCACATGGCAATCTTTTCATACTCTTGATGATTTATTAGAAGACTGGGCTGAGCTCCTGGAGTCCAGCTGAAGAGAAGGAGGAGGGATCACCTGAGCAACGGGGGTGGGGGGGGGGCGGCAATATCATGGTGGGAAACCCACAGAGACAGCTGACTCTTCCTAGTGGGAGCTTACGGACTCTGGACTGACAGCTGGGGAACCCGTATGGAACCAAACTAGACCCTTTGAATGTGGGGAACACTTAGGTGACTTGATCTGTTGGGGGCGGGGTCCTGACAGTGGGACAAAGACTTATTCCATGTGCATGAACTGACTTTTGGGAGCCCATTCCCTATAGAGGGATACCTTGCTCTTAATACAGTGAGGAGGGGGTTGGCCCTACCTCAACTTGGTGTGCCAAATTTTGTTGACTCCCCAAGGGCGGCCTTATGCTCTTTTAGGTGTGAATGTGGGGTGGAAAGGAGGGGAGGTGTGAGAAGGGGAAGGAGGGGATATGCAAAATAAAAAAAATTATAGAAAAATTTTCAAAAAAGACTACCATTTGACACTTGACAACTTTGATAGTACTGAATCACATACATATAATATATATATATGTATATATACACATATAAAAAAAGAAAAATTTTCAAAAAAGACTACCATTTGACACTTGACAACTTTGATAGTACTGAATCACATACATATAATATATATAAGTATATAAACACATGTATGTATATATAACACATATATGTGTGAGTATATATGATTATATATATTTATGTGTGGATATATATATATATCCACACTGTTATTTTATGCATATATACTCCTGGTGTAATTTAACTTGTAAATTATGTACTGTAAAATATTAACAATAATAAAATAAAAAGAATATAACAATGTACTATCGCAACTTATTTCTGGAATTTTCCACTTGCTATTTTTAGGTTAGTTAACTATGTGCATATAATTGGGTCTATGGAAAGTCAAACCACAGAAATTAAAAAGACAGATAAGGGTCTCTAAACATGTTATAAGAATCATAGCATAGGGCTGGCCCCCAAGCTCAGAGGTAGAGTACACATATAGTGGGATTGGTTTGTAGGATACATAAAACCCACAATATATTGTCATTGTCTTTTACTTTAATCAAGGTGCACTCGTTAGTGAATCTGAGAAATAAAAAGGCATGCCTCTCATTTCTGCTTACATATTTGTCTTTCTCTATACTCAGCATGAATTGCTATTTGATTTTGTTCTTCATTGCTTTAATGCTTAGAGGGTCTTTTTCGGCTCTGTTTATGGCCACAATCCCTTTCTTTGCATTCCTTTCCCTCCTCTGGAGATTCCACTAGAAAAAAGGCTTGACTCGACAGAGCCACGTCTCTCCTGATGCTCTCCCCAGCAGTTTCCTTATACAGTCTGCTACAGCAAGTCTCCTGGGGCGAAATCCTTTCCCTATCTTTCACCAGAAAAGTCTTTATCTTACCTTCATTTTGAAGACTGTTTTCACCAGAACTGAAATTCTGGGTTAACTGTTTTATCTAGAGTTTAAAGATCCCAGCCTACTCTTCTCCATCCTCCTATCAAGTTACCTACTTATTTTCTATTAATTATGCTTTCAACCTCAATCTATAAGCACATTGTGATTGATAGTTAAAGTTATTATACAAATTCCATTACTTATTTTCATCTGGAGAATAATATTTTGAACTGTTGTTAGGGGACACCCAAGAAGCAGGTGGCTCACCCTCAGAACATATATGTCAAATTCCCTACTTGACTCTAGAAAGGGTGATGGTTTTAGATCCTGTTTCTCTAAGAAAGACTTAAAAGTTTAGGTGAACACAAAGGCAGTGAGGTCTTGCCAGGATGCACCTCAAATATAAGCCCTCACTCAAAGAATGAGCCAGAGAAGCAACCATTCTCTGCCATTTTCAGGAATAGCCCTTGGAAGATAGGGAATCATTGTCTTGATTTCATTAGAAACCATCTGAAATTCCAAACTACACTGAATTCTGTCCAAACTGCATACGTTTTGGCCTTATGCACATGGCTTCTTGTCTCTGAATGGTTAGTATATGAGAAAGCACTAGAAACACATTTGATGGTACTTATTTGATGCCTCATCTGTTTAAATATTCCTGGCTCAGATATACAAGCTTAATTTTCATTGACTTTACCAGATATCTGGCGCCATAATTTACATATGTCTTATATGATGTTATGTAAAATTAAGTATGTATTTTCTGACTCCATTTATGCCCCAAACCTCTTCCCTTGATTTCCCTTTCCTCTTCCATTCAGGAATTCTAGTAGAGGAGAGATTTGGTTCAATAGATCCTCCACTTATTTCTGTGCACACTGAGAATCAGAAACGACCTCCCTCACAGGCCCACAGCCTTAGATGTCCACCCAGAAGTGAACATCTCATCACCTCCTTTCTAATTTATGAGAATAAATGCTACAGAAGATGCATCTTATCTGTGACATCAAAAACATTTCTCACAAATTTCTACCTAGCCAAACAGCTAGTTAATTAAAATTAATTATCAAATTCTCTTTCTTATTAAAGAATGAGATGGGATGGGGAATAGGTCTTCTTTCTTCACCAATGAAATGTGTGTTTCTTTGAGGGGTTTCTGTTATAAAAGGCAAGGCTCAGCCAAGTACCCTTATGGATCAAATCTTTCCCTGCCTCCTACTATTCAGGTATGGATTTAGTGGAAACAGATAGGGCTCACTCAGAGCTCCTCCTTTACAGAAGAAGGGTGGCAACAAGTGTGTATTTTAAGTGTGCCTCTCCTGGCTGTGCACCGCTTCACCCATGCATGACGGATTTTTTTAGAGAAAGCCTCATACCCTTGAATCCCATGTCTTCAGAACTTCAGTTCTGGGGGTTTTAACAAGGTATATTCCATAAAGTTAACTCTTGCTTTGCAATTGTACTGGGATTTTAGACATTCTACTAACGGTCCAGCTAGCACATTCCCTCTGAAGATTAATTTGGCTGCCTTGAAACATCTGTGTTCTGCTGACTCCTGTCTGTTCCCCAGGCAGCAAGGCCAAACTCATCCATCATCAGAGACAGGCCCTTGGAAGCCACCTCTTACTGCTGCCTTGGCATGTCAGAGTCAGTGCAAGCAGGGAGACTCCCGGAGAGACTTGCCCCTGGAGCTCCTCCTCCTCCTCGGAAGCTCCTGTTGGGCCTCCACACTCCCATTTTGGGGCTGAATCTTGTAGAGGCACCAACACATCCCAGTCCTTAAAAGCGGAGCAGAGGGAGCAATGCTGAACCATGCCTTTATAGAGGCCTTACGGCCACCCGGAATCTGGAGACATTTCTGCCATAGCTCTGATCTCAAAATAGCAGTTGTTGAAACCAAACCTGATCCCTGTTGTCAAAACCAAGTGTGAGTATTTTAGCTAGTGTTTGGCAGTCAGCCTGGCTGTAAGTGTAGGTTCTCCCCCAAGGCCCAGCAAAGGGTTTCGAGAACTTGGCTATGCCCTGGCCTTCTGTCCTGAGGCTCTCCTTGCTTGTTGACAGAGTGCTGCAAGTGGACAGACAGCTTTGAAGTACACAACTAAGGGCGTCTCTCAAAGAACCAAGAGAAATCTAAGAGCCATCTTCAGAGCCAGAGCTTCACAGACCTCGGGCACACACGCTTCAAGAGGGCTCTTGCAGTGCAAGACACAAGTACCTTCCCTGTGAACAGCCTGTTTTTGCTACCATATTCTCAGAGGCAGAACATCCTACTCTACTCCCCAGTGCATGTGCAATGGACAAGCCCCTACGGTGGGGCTAGAAACTTGGAAAACAGAGTCAAATAATGCAAATGAAAACGTGCAAAGATACGGTGAACAGCTTAGAGAAGCAAGAAGTCTCCTCACAACTGATATGTAGTCAGGCCTGGTAAATAGACCCTAGGACGAAGCTGATTTACAGAGAATTCAAACGCTGGAAAGTCATCCTAGAATACTATCTTTAAAGGCACTTTCAATTCTTAAATTTCTCAGCATATTCACTGGATAATAACATCTGCTGGGTATATATGCAAATATATATTTATGTCAATAGCTCTATTCCAACCCATGTTCTTGCTCTTATGCCTCTACTATTTACCATATATAAACAAGCACAGAAGCTGTTCAAGCAGTGTTGCATAAATTGACCAGTTGTGTGTAAAGGTGAACACATGGGAAAGTTGGGTCACCAAAGAGCTTAAGAGTCTTCATGTTGCAGTTCATGTTGATAACTCCTCATCAAAAAACAAAACAAAATAAAACAAAACAACTAGTTTTCATCGCCATCGTCCCTCCACGTTTTGCCGAGCCAAGTACGCGGGAGGACCCTATGAATAAAACTGTCCTTTGACCAAAACCATCAGAGGGAAATTAGACAGCTCTCAAAGGTGTGCTAAGTGTGGTGCGTGGAACAGCATCGTTTGCCTTCCAGAACCGTGCATTCGTGGAGACACAGGAGTAAAACTGGCTGGGGGCCCAGGGCAGGAAACCCTTTCCTCGTTGCAATCATCATTAACAGAGAGAGGTACTGAGCTGTCCCGCTGCAGCCCAGTCCTCCAATGTATCGACTTCTGTTCCGCACTAAGTGATTTAGTGCCCACTCCACTCTCTTTCCTTACTGCCTCTTGCTCCCTTTATGTGCGCCCAGGGACCTTCCTACTGGCATGGATTGATGAGGGTGCGCTCACGTCTTTCCTTCATAAGGCAGGGAAGAGAAGAGTTATGGACCAAGAAGGAACATTTAGCAAATAGATAAACACGTTGGACAGAAGTGTGGTGTTTATATATTGACTTAGTTCAGAAAGTTAAAAAAAAGCTCCAGGATATAACTCCTACCCAGAGGACGCTGGGGGAAATAAATAAGGAAGAGATAATAGGACAGGTGCTTAGCCTACTGCCCTCTGCCTCCAAAAGAGTATTAGAAAGAGCCATGTCATTGTGATTATTCTAAATTTATTTATTTTATTTATTTTTTGGGAGGGGTTTCAAGACAGGGTTTCTCTGTAAGTTTAGAGTCTGTCCTGGAACTAGCTCTTGTAGACCAGGCTGGCTATGCCTCCCAAGAGCTGGGATTAAAGGCGTGCACCACCACTGCCTGGCTATTGTGATTATTCCCAATTTAAACTGTGTGTTGGAGAAATTTACCTACTCTTTCTTCTCTTTTTTTCATTTCTATTTGTGTATCTGTGCAGGTATATGCTGTATGTGCAGGAACTGGTACCTGTGGAGGCCAGAAGAGGGTGTCAGATCCCCTCGAACTGGATTGGGAGACACCTGATGCTGGGACCTAAGCTCGGGTCCTCAGTCAGACAAACTAGTGTTTGTGTCCCAAAGTCAGGTCTCTAGGTCTGATCTCTTCTTCCTTCGTAGAATATTAGAAGAAATACATTCACTAATTGCAACTCTGGCAATCATATGAACTATTTTTCATATTTTTTACCAATTTTTAAATGCCTTAATAAATCAGTTAAAATATATTTTACTTCACAAAGCTCAATGCAATTGTATTGAGAATGTTGATATAATAAATTATCTAAGAATTTCAATATCAGAATCCACTGTTCACCTTTATTCTGATCAAACCTACAAACTGAATTATTCTGAAGAAGGAGCCCCTCCATTTTTCCTAGTTACTTCAAACAACTTTAATGCAGTGCTTTTAAGGACAAGCACAGCTAAGGCCAATAGTGAGACCCACCACTTATCCTGGTGGGCTCCTTAAAGTCACCTCTTACAAACTGCCGTTACCTATTCAACGAACAAGAATATGGAAATATAAGAATATACTGGTAGTATGAAAATCTCCAAATAAAAACAACTGCCTGTCTCCCAATAGTGCATGAGCTATGGGAATTCAAACTTACAGGTGAATCTTTTGAAAAGAAATGACTCAATATAAACATTCACTGCATTAATAAGGGGTAAAAAATAGAAGCAAAGGTCTACTGCGGAGGAAATCAGAAGAGTAAGATGAAAAATAGGAAGAAAAATCCAAGGAATAAAGTGTGATAGAAAGATTATTCTGAAAGAGGAACTGCAGAAGTGATGGATGATAAAAATAGCCTAGAGTTTTAATAATTTGCTGAAGATCAAACAGCCAATTAGTTTCAGTCCAGAGTTTTATCCTGAACTCAAAATAGCATGGAAGGGTAGCATCTTCTAATCCCCTACTAATTATAGAATCATATGATTATTTTTTAAAAATTATGATTATTTTTTAAGCATATAAGGTGGCAAGGCATTGAAAACCTCAGACCCCAGAATTCACGTGAATTGTAGGTTAGAAATGGCTGCTGCTGAGGAATCTATCCAGGATTGCAGAGTAGGCAGGCAGTGGCATAGACAGAAGGGTCTTTGAGCATCCTGCCGCACAGGAGAGGGCAGCGCCGCCATAGTCAGAAGGGTCTGTGAGCGTCCTGCCGCACAGGAGAGGGCATTCTCCTGGCCCAAGATACTTTGCTCCAAAGCTGAAGAAGCTGGCTTCCGCATGACTGAAATGAGTTTAGGATTTGCAGGTATCCAGAAACTTGTGGAGAGAAAATTGGTTTGCTCAGAGGAAAACATGACTTCCCAGTTTTATGAAATAGGCTTAAAAACATGTTTAAGGGTCTCATTGGATTCCTTGGCTCTGATATAGCTTCAAAAGAGAGAGAGGCAGTCTAATTTGATGATATAAGTGTAATTGAATAAGAACCATATGGATTACATTTCCCCCTGTTAAACTACACACAAATTAGAAATTGAGGCTTCATACCCTTCAAAGTAATTAATAAGACAATTGCTTAAATGTGATACTGGCCCTAATTATCATGCTGAGCTCACCCTGGCTTCATGGTGCAGATAACGGTAGAGACTGAGCTCAGCCCGGGAACTCAGGTTCTAGCCGAACCCCAGATGCAGGCCACTCTCTCCCATTCCCGTGCGTATCTCTCAGGCCGCTTTCCTTTGCCACACCACCCACAAAATAAAGCCTACTCCCGCAATCGCGAGCAGCTGGGGTCGGAGAGCAGCAGCTCTGCACACCCCGTCTTCTTTCACGCGGGCACTGAAAGCAGAGTGGAGGTAGAGAGGGCATCAGCATCCTCCTCGTCTGAGCACCACCGGCCTGAGCTTTGGGAACAGAGGCAGAAAGAAGCCTGGACTCTGAGAAGATGGCAGCTTGTGACTATTCTTCATAGTAATATAGTCCCTGAGAGCGCAGCCATCTGTCAGCCAGTGTGATTTAAGATCTACACGCGTGTGTTCTCCAGTGTGTGAAGAGTGAGTTCCTCTGTCAACGTCATTTACATTTCGTCACTGCTTCTGATGCATCTGATGTAAACTTACATCTTTCCCAGATTCAATGAGTCATAGTGTTTACACCAGTTTATTTGATTCACATAGACACTCTTTAAAAAAACCAAAACCATTTATGCATCAGAAATATCATGTATTTGTACAATGTATATTGATTGTATCAGTCTACCGCTACCTCCCTTCCACTCCTTCTAGGACCCACATCCCCAGCTCTTTCCCAGCTTCTCATCTTCTTTGGTTGTTATTGATAAGCCTCTGAGTCCCGTTAGGGTGGCCCACATTTTAACAGGTGTGGTGCCATCCACTGGGCATGGGCAACCTATCAGCATTCATAGCCACAAAAGCTCTTAACTCTCCCTTGACCAGCAGCCATTAACTGCCAAGAGCTCCTCCAATAACAACCACTTTTCAAGGAAATACGGAGATTTCAAATTTCATTGAATCAATGAAAAAACTAAATCTTGGAAGGGTGTGGTACTGAGTTCAACACCAAGCAACTCCTAAGTGAGAAGGCTGTTTCACTCTCCATTCCAAAGGATGCCAAAGTCCACTGTCTTTACATTGCCCTCACTATTCCCCTCTTCCTTTTAGGCAATGATACAGACTCGTTCACATAAGCCTCTTGTCCTAAGTGGCCACTGGCTCTGGCTTTTCTTTCAAGGCGTTTTCTGGAAAGTTCACTGATGAGCAGAAACACATGCAGTGAGATCGTTGGTGGGAATTCCCAGAAGCAGCCACTGTTTTCCATAGATTACCCTGTTTCACCCCATCAAAAACTCACAAGGCTATCAAACCCATCTTACTTCGTGCCAACAACTTTTATGAGATTTTTTTCCATAAATTTTATAATGATGAAGAATAAAAATAAGCATATGCTAATATACTAGTGTGGGTTTAATAACTGCATTTCTAAATACATGTTCATTTGTAAACTCTTGAGAGGGTTACTTTATGTTGAAATTTCATATAATGATAGATGTATGTTTATCAATGTTTTTGAAATCTGCTGTATCTCATGAATATATCCTACACATAGGTACACTACTTATATGTTCATGTCTGTATTGAATTACTTTCACAAGAAAGCAATTTTAGTTCATCCTCTCATAAACAAACACACCCACATGAACACACTGAAACAGAATGCAGTCAAGTACACGCAAAAATATATCTAAGTTTGTCTGCAAACAAATCCACAAAGAATGGAAAAATCACATGTTCATTCACACTCCCCTTCCCCATTTTCTCTTTCTCTTTCTTTCCTCCCCACACTGTGGATTGAAGTATTTAAACTAGTAATTATTTCTTTTAATTGAAGTACTGAAAAGAAGAAACATGTAATTAAAAATACACTTTTCCCTGACCTAACAATACTGAGTGACCAGACCCAATACATTCATCTCATACTGCCCAGATAGATAGATAGATGAGTCATCATCTCTAGATGACTCATAATGACCCGCACAAATTCACTGCTGTATGAACAGATAGTTGACTGAATCAAAGATGGAATGCAGTCAACACAGGCTCGATGCAGATGTAAGATTTTAAATCCCTAAGAGCTGCAGTGGTTGAATGTTCAAATGAGGGACCCACAGATATGGAAGACCTCAAATCCGCTCCAAGGTCTGAGGAGGGTAGAGTCCGTTTACCACTTAATTCTCCAGTCACTCGGTGTGTACGCTGTAAGAATCCCCTATCTGGGACATTCATGTTCTCGTGAGTAAATTCTGCTCAGTCTAGAACTCCAGGAATCAAACATGTCACCTCATAACTGATGCACTGCACAGCCAAGAGAAACCCTTGTTATTTTTCTTTCTTCCAAGAGAAACTCTTGTTCTTTTTCTTCCTTCTGCAGCTGCTGCATCTCTTCTCCCACCTCCATCTGCTTTCACAGAAACAATGAGCCAAAAAAAAAAGGGAAAGAGGTAGCTCTTAAATTTACTCAAAAGAAAATAGAACTCTTATATAGAACATTCTATAGGTCTTCGTGAGGAAGATGGAGTGATCACGAGCAACAACACTTGATAATTCTGACCACTGTACCAAAGACAAACAAAGGTGAACCCTCTAGTCATCCTCATATGCAGAGGTCCAAGACAGAAATTTGAGGGACTCCTCCCTACCCCTCCATCTTTCTCTGACACTCAGCACCATCTACTCATGTTTATTGTCAGTGTCTAAGTGACAGAACCTTTTACTCTCCCAAACTCTCCACGTTGGCATCGTTTGTCTATTTCAACATCCTCCTTTGCCAAGACTAATTTGGTCAGTTCTGTCCATGCTTAAAATTACTGTATTGTGTTCTCTTGCCTTAAATTCTAAGCCTATCGATAAGCAATGAGAACAAGACACAGCCAGCCCTCTAGCCCCTTTTTCTGTCTACTTAGCCCCCAGTCAAATTACATGGAGCCTCCTACTCCTTCCAGAGACTTAGTTAACCCAGTCCTAGTCTTTCCTGCTTCTTTATATTTGTGCATAGTTTTTTAATTACTATTTTTTCCTTTTATATTTATTTTATGCTAATGAATAATTTAATTATTCAAGCCTGTTATAAATAAAGATTTCTCCCAGCTTCCGCTTAGTTATCTACCCACAAATTCAAGACTGACAGCATCTGTTGCTGAGGTTGAGAAGAACACACAGCTGTATTTAAAGTATGAAGCAACAATACAGTCAAATAAGGAATGGGGGCTTGAGGGTCAATAGTTCTTCAGGCTCAGATGTGTTTTTCTCTGACTTCTCCCGTCTTTTCTGTGTCACTGGATCTTCTATCATGAAAACAGCAGTTGCTGGGTATACCCATACCTGCATTTGACCTTTATTCCTCTACAGAGTCCGATTCTCCTATTACATGTGTTCTTTCCTGGGAAACCAATAAAGAGGTCACAGCTCACACAAAGAATGAGAAAAAGGACGACAGCATGCACAGCACTTCAATTTGATGAATACTTGCTGAATATCTTAGATATTCAGACATTGCTACCAGGAAAAGCAGAAAGAAGAGATGCTGCACTATCAAAAAACCCAAAGCATGGCACTGTTTAAGTCTTTCCACTGAAGTTATTGCTATTTGTCTCACATCTAAGCATTCTCGTAGTTATTAGTTAAAAACGAAGGGTGAAAGACTGTCTTCTCCAAGTCCGTTGGTGCTCAGTACAAACCAAAAGATAAAGTAAAGAAGGCAATATTCAGAAGTAGATGCCCCAGGTCATCAGTGCTTGTTAGATGGCTGGGATGGAGAAAAGAAAAATGTTTCCTCCAATGGAAACCATTTAGCTCGTAAACAAGAGTGATCTGGAGTGTGGAAACAGGGAGATGAAATTGTTCGAAACCTCTGGATTTGCATATTTATAGAGTGACTCGGTACAAATGTCTGCTGGTTGTCATGTTCAGAGTGCAGCCAAAGCCACAAAGTATGTAAGTCTGGATACGCCTCATCTTTAACTAGTGAAGAAAGACAAAAGGGGACTTGCTAACTAACCTAGGGAACGCGGGGTTAGAGAATGGCCACTGCGTGAATACAGAAAAGGAACGGCTTTGAATTCTTCTTTCCTTGACTTGGGATACTTGTGAGAGGAACAAGCTGACTTTGCATCTACACAGGGACTATGTATTAGTATTGTTTCATTTCTGGGTATTTTGTATCAATAACAAAGCAAAATGCATATGGATTCTTTGGGATTCAGTTCTTAAAACCACTGTTCCCGATGCCTTCCTAGTAAAATGGCCATACCTGAACTTAGCAGCTCATACACAGCTCTGAGTTTCAGATCTTGGATTCCTTGCTCTACCGAGTAAGAGACTAAGTCTTGAGAAGTCTTAGACTACTTCCTAGTCACAGTTGAAAGGAAGTCCCCCCCACAACTTGTTCTTAGTAACAGTCACCCCTTGTTACACTTTGGAAGTCCAAAACTAGAAAACTTCCTTGTCCTGTTTTATATCCTGACCGCATTTTCTTCTATCCTTGTATTATTTGTATGCAAATGAGTTCCTTTCACTGAATCTTAAGATATTTTTGGCCTTTTTTCACTTTATTTGTTTTGATATTCCCCATACATACAGCTCATAATTTTCACTGCCTGTTTCAAAATAGTAAATTAATAAATTATATAGAATTAAACATGAGTTCATAAAAATTAAACAATACATATTAAAATTCTAGCATCAGACCTAAATCCTGGCCTCTTTGTGTTGAACATCTAAAAATTGTAAGGTCCATAGGTGCATGACTGACAAGTGAGCCAGCAAATCAAGCGTGACCATACGGACACGTAGCTCGTACACCATGAGTATCTCCACAAAGATGGCTTTTTATAAAACTTGCATGATTACTTCTAACTCTCCCAAGCACACTTGCTGAGCTTTGGTGAATTCAAATGAAGCCCAGGAGGAAAGAAATCTGTGTATACCTCCAAGGAAGCTGTGAGAGCAAGCATATACAGCTAAACCTAGGAGAACTTTCAGAGCCCACTGCCCTGAACAGAGGATCCCCTGACTGCTAACAATCCGGTTCTCACCCTTGCCTTTCCAGTGATCAGCAACAGGCAAACATGAATGCTTTAAGCAGCTCATAAATCTTCCTGGAGCCGGGGTGCTGAGTAAGTCCTAGGAAAGTGGTAATGGTAGAAACGGGATCTCTCTGGAAGAAACTTTCCTTCGCCCCTGCTAATACACATGCCCCAGCTGCCTAACTGAGGCTCATATTCCAGTAAAACAGGACAAATGGAGGTGCAGAGACCAAAAGCACTCCCCATCACCCCAGGGTTTCCCAGTCTGGGACTTCTCAATGAATGAGACCACCCTCTTTGAGAAGCCAGTGAAGATCAATCCTGATGTTTGGAGGCCACGCAGTTCAGGTATTCTGTACAGAATCCTACAGGAGTTACTGCTTCAGCTCACTAACTCAAAATGAAGGAGAGAGTAAATCTAAACAAAAGAAGAAATCAGTGTCAAACTCAGTGATGGGATGTCACCTCAACTTTCACTAAGCATTTTTTTTTAATCATGAGAAGAAAAGACACCAAATCTTTAGATGTGTTTTCCTTGGTTTACGGTTATGTTTATGAGACATAGAGTCCTCAGAGTAGCAAAAGGTCACAATCTATGCAGATCTAGGCATCTCTACATATGACACCTGCTCATGCTTTTTAAACTTAATTTAGCTTCTACTTCTGTGTTACGATTATTTCTCACCATGACTGCCCCTGATGGGAAAGATAAACCCCTTGTTTGTCTTTTACTGACTGCTTTTAACAGCCACTAACATGGACTATGCATGCAGTAAAGACTTTTTAAATGAATTTTCCATTGATCCCATTCACTTACTAAGACTAACGCCTTTTTTTCCATTGGAGGTTTAAAGACTCTTTGCTCGCGCCAGTATGAAAGCCCTTGAAGAAGACGGCACCACAAGACTAGTGTAAGATTTGGATTGCATTAGGTATAAAGAACCCAGAGCTCCATAGCATTCAATTCTCAGTGCTGGATTGGTCCTCCTTGAGGCACGTTCTATTCCTGGGCCAACCCTCTAGGTCAGGGGTAGTCCCGGGGACTTACAAATTTGATCTGGAGTAGGAATTAGAAGTACCTTTTAGGGAATGTCAGCAGCAGGAAACTCTACAAACTACTAAAAAAGAATGTGTCCGAAATTAATATGTAATATGCTGCAAGTCTATGAACTAAAAATTTATATAGTTTGTTTTGAAAAGTGGTACACTTGCATGGGCACCATGTGTTTGTGTGTACACATAATGATTTTTAATGCTTTAAATTTTCCAGGCAAAGCAGTTTTATTTATGCCTTCATTTTCTTCGTTAGACTCTGATAGCAAGAACTACCACATCTTAGTGCCTGTATCCATCACTGCTAACTCAGCTCCTTGGAGATACTATGACAAATCAGACAGAATCCTTTGCTCAACTGCTTACAGCACCATACAGAAAGCTTACCTTCTAATAAGCCAGTACTAAATAATTACAATTTAAAATATAGTCTAAGTAGCATAAAATAGCCAGAAAAAATATCAACTTCATCTTTGATGTGGAAAACCAACTCAGACATAGTCAAAGAAAAAGAAGGGAGCTTGTAACCTGGGTCTGGCCTGAAGCCAGTAAGTCTCTACCCAAGTTCCTTTGTTGCAGCCAAGGGAATGCACACTCATGCATATTCTGACAGTTCTGCAATGAGACCATGCTTCCAGTTAGAGAAACTGTCTGTTCATTAAAGGGAAATTAAACCAAGCCCCTTTCCTTAAACCCCCTGTTGGGAATCACCTTTATTTGCTGTTGTGGTTAAAGGCAGCTTGTCCAGTTGTTTAGGCTGTAACAGGGCTAAACTTTACACTTGTGTTTTGGGGCAGGAAATGGCCAGACCCCACCCTGAGCGCTCTGTCTTTTTGAACAAGAAGCAAAATCCATCATCCCAACAATGAATCTCTTTTATTTTTGTAAAGGGACATTTAAACAGAAAGTCTATGTAAGAAACTTTTTCAAAAGTTACTTGAAAATTGTGACTCTATTGAAAATTAGTCACAAGGAAAACAGATCAATTTAACCTTCCATCCTAAAAAATTAATGGAAAATTTTACATTTATAAAGAAGACAGACTGGGTCTGTAACCTGGCCTATGAAACTGAGTTTAATACTGGAAGCAGAAAGGGCTTTGCTGTGTTATGAAATGGGCTTTCTTTGCTTGAGAAGAGACATGGCTAAAAGAAGCAAATTTTCGGGGACGGAAAACTAAACAATGTTTTTTATGATTGTAGCTGTGTCTTTCCTGCATTATTCTGGTGGATATCACAAGGAAAATAAGATGACATAGTCTTAAAAATAGTCTCAATGAAAGGACTGAGAATAATTTACCTGAGAATTTAGCTCCAATATGACTTGCTGATTACCCTCCTAGGGACCTTCCTGGGTTCTTCAATAATTATATTGTGTCTCCTTTAACCATGCCCACTGTCAAAGTGCATAAGAAAAGAGGGAAAAAACAGTTGCAAGAAAAAAACAAAACCTTTCTCTGGACACAACATAATTTTTGGAGAATAAAAAATTGGACTTTTAAAGAAATCTAATTATGACAATGGTATTCATAGAACAATCTAAATTTTATACGAAGACAATTATGAGAAATTATTTGATCTAGTCCCCATCTTTCAGTGGCAAATCCTGTGGGAAGACTCAATTGCCTAAATATTTTGGTAAATCATTTTATGGCCACCAACTTTAGGATGAACCTATGAAGCAGAATGTGGGCTTCACTTCAGTTGAGGAAAATGAAGTAAAATGTTGATACCACCTCAGCAGCTGGTCTGTTCACTGCAGCCTCGCTTGCCCTAGATCACACAACATGACGAAAATGCTTGGGAATATTAATAAAAATATTTTATGTAAGGAATTACATTGAATGCTTAAAAAAGATTTAGTAACACAGATAAAAACAATCTTGTTGGAAGCAGTGTAGACGATGTGGGAACTGTCTGTCAAAGCGCAGAGTCTTCCACTATCAAATTACTCTAAAAGCATTTTTAAATTCTCACTCCATTTTATAGAGACTGCAGATGGAAATGAGAGATGCCACTTAATGGAGAGGCAGAACTCAGGGATCCACACTTAAAGAAAAGGTCTTGGCCCCACATCAAAAGAGTAACATTCATGTGTTCGAAAATAAAATGCAAAAGGTGTGTATGCTTCATTTTTTATGACTTCTCTCTTTAACATTCTCAGCATCAAAGTAACTACTGTTTCCAATTGTGCCAAAGATGACTTTTAGTGAACTACTTAGAACAGTTAATAAATCTGGAGGTGTTCTTCACATCTCAAGGTGGGACAGACTGGACTTTGAAAGAATTTGGAAAAACAAACCAGATGATGGAACGAAAGATCTCTATGGAGAAGGAAAATACCTCTGCCATAAACACGATCTGATGAAACCATCTCAGATGATTTCTTGGTGTAAAAATAGCAATGCTGTAAAATGAATTACGCAATATCCATGAGCTTTCACCAGCATCAACTCTGTTCCCTTGAGCTAAACACACAGCTGTTCTTCCCAGTTCACTGCCTTTCTTCGCACCCCTCCACTATCTACGCCTTTACCATAAAGTACCACCTACAAGCCACATCCAAAACTAATGTTACATCCCCAAAGCAATTCTAATTTTTAAAGATTGACAGAGTTTCACTGAACATGAAAGTCACTCCCTATGTTTGTAGAGCTGCCTTGTTCAGCAGACAAATATGGAGGTACTCAGATAATCTTGGACTTCAGAGAAACAGTGAAATCTTACTGTGTGCATGTTCTGTGAAGTATCTGGACTGTGCATATAAAAGACTATCATTAACCTGAAATTCAAATATGTATATAAATATGTATGTGCATATATATATATATATATATAGTTATGGCAAACAGCCTATAAAACAATGAATTACAAAAGGAATGTATTTTCTTAGTTGATCTAATGACGTATTCCTTGGTTGAAAAGAACTATTTTTATGCTTAGAGTCAAACAGATAACCTCTCAAATACATTGATGACTTAAAGTTTACAGACTTTTAAAATTTATTTATTTATTTAAAAAATATCTTTTCTCATTTTACAGACCAATCCCAGTTCCCACTCCCTCCCCTCCTCCCATTCTCTTCACCTTCCACCCCATCCAACCCACCCATCGACTCCTCAGAGAGGGTAAAGCTTTCCATGGGGAGTCAACCAAGCCTAGCACCTAACCTAGCACATTGCTTTGAGGCAGATTTCAGTCCCTCCCCACTGTTGGATAAATCCACTTGTTTTGTTCCTGGCTGTCTGGCTCCAAAATAATCACACAGAAACTGTATTATTTAAATTACTGCTTGGCCCATTAACTCTAGCTTCTTATTGGCTAACTCTTACATATTAATTTAACCCATTTCTATTAATCTGTGTATCGCCACATGGCAATGGCTTACTGGCAAAGTTTCAGCGTATCTGACTCTGGAGGCAGCTCCATGGCTTCTCTTTAACTCCACCCTTCTTTTTCCCAGCATTCAGTCTATCTTTCCCTGCCTACCTAAGTTCTACCTTGCTATAGATCCAAAGCAGTTTCTTTATTCATTAACCAACAAAAGTAACGCATAGATAGAAGAACCTCCCACCCCACCCCACTATATCTAGATTGAGTAAGATGTCCTTCCAAAGAGAATGGGTTCTAAAAAGCCAGTACAAGCAGTAGAAATAAATCCTGATCTCACTGCCAGTGGCCCCACAGTCAGCCCCAGCCATACAACAGTCACCTACTTTCAGAGAAATGCAAATGCAAATGACTCTGAGATACCATCTTACACCTGTCAGAATGGCTAAGTTCAAACTACCAATGATAGCTTATGCTAGAGAAGATGTGGAGTAAGGGGAACACTCCTCCATTACTGGCAGGAATGCAAACTTGTACAACCACTTTGGCAATCAGTATGGCAGTTTCTCAGAAAACTGGGAATCAACCTACCTCAAAATCCAGCAATATCACTTTTGGTATCCCAAAAGATGCTCAATCATACCACAAGGACATTTGCTGAACTATGTTCAGCCTTATTTATAATAGTCACAGACTAATTTTAAGTCAACCCAACCAGGTTGGTTGCTTAGTTGAGAAGTCCACACTGTTGTTATTCTGGAAACTAAAGTCAGGTTTCATGATGCTGTCTTTTATTTTTCCTTTGCCTTCTTGGGATTGGCTTCTAATATTCACTGTAGATGACACATTTCTTTCTGCTTCCTCATTCTTTTGTGTCTGCTATTCTGTGTGGTTAGATGCCAACCTAGGATGGGCGCCTAGAGAAGATCAGAGAGATATTATTGCTGCTCAGAATTAGCCAGTAAGAAACTCCTCAGCATGTGTTACAGAGTCAGGTAGCATTAACTAAATGTTGCAAGACGTCATTATTGAAGAACCACTGCCTTGGGAGTTTGGGAACAAAATGAAGCAAGTGACAATTGGTTGACACTTAACCTCTGTGCCAGGAAAGACAAATGCACTCAGTTTTAGGTGGGTTTTCTTTCTTTTTTTCTTTTTAGACGATACTATCTTATAAATAAAAAAAATAGGATGAAAAGATATGGACAAAAGCATCTTTCCTAAACATGCATTTAAAAAGTGACAAGCTGGGCAGTTGCTGGCGCATGCCTTTGGTCCCAGCACTCGGGAGGCAGAGACAGGAGGATCCCTCTGTGAGGTCAAGGTTAGCCTGATCTAAGAGAGCTAATTTCAGGACAGCCAGGAAGCCCTGTCTTAAAAGAGAAACACACAAACAAGAACGTGACCATTTATACAGAAGATTGCATCAGTCTGCCTCTCAAAGAGGAAATAATCCCACCTCAGGAAGATGCTCTCAGATGCTACACCACCCTGACTCTTCTGCTTTGCCAGCTTTCCTGGTGATATTTTCATTTTCTTCAGCTTCCTTTTACGCTATTTATTTTGTTCTTGGAAGCTCAGGCATTTTTCTGTTTTATTTGTTGTTGTTTCTTTTTCATTTTATTTTTGTCAGTAATCATTTATTTGCTTCCACTGATTGAACTTTTTGAAAATCTTTTCATTTTATTTGACTTTTACAGCTAGAGAGTTATAATTGCTCTCCTCAAAATTCAGTGATGCTCTCTCTTCTTCTAAAGGGCACTCCCCAGTTTACTTGACAGCCTACACTCAGGAAATCCTCATGCTCAATATTCTTGCTATTCTTTGCTTCATTTCTCTAATTTCCACCCATTTAATACTACTTCAAAAATTCATCACTTCACGTAACTCAGCACAATGTACCACTGTATTTATTTGTGTGATTATTGAAGTCTGACATCGAACAGAGAGATGATAAACTCCATGAGGGCCAGAACCATGTGTGACTGCCACACATTCATCCCTCAGCGTTGTGTCTTCTACCTAGAAAGGAGTGTGTGCATGGTGTGGTATGGTGTGCGTGTATGTGTGTGTCATTTGACAGACTAGGAAACCTACTTTGGCGAAACCGACTGTCTTGTTTATTTATCTAACTTGTGGCAATAGAATGGAAATTCACATCTGTCCATTTTGTCTATCACTGCTGATAATCTGGAAATGCACGTTCAAGTTTCAAAGTTACACACACTATAATCCCACTAATAAGATTACAGTTGGGACAACAGGGTATCTAGCACCCTCTTCTGTTTGCAAACATCAGGCACCAACTCGGGGAATATGCATGCATGCATATATACATATGTACATACAATCAAAAAACTCATATACATAAAATAAAAATAAGCACTTTTTTGTTTTATTTTGTTTTAAAGATTATGGTTGGAGGCAAATAATGATATCAGTTGAGTTTGTAGTTGTAGTTTCAAATATCAAGCAAGATGTCCTGGGCGAGTTGCTTATAGAGGTATAGGACGGGCTTGTGGTTTGGTAAGAAGGGAAGGGCAGACACAGACACACAACTCCCAGAGACACAGCACCTGGAGCAGAAGAGAATTTTCTGCCCACACACTGAGTGTCTGGCTTCCAGATGGATCTTGGGCACACATTCATTTTTATAATTTCCCTTTCCTCCTCTTCCATTCATTTGCTTCCCTCCCTTCAGAGGAATTTAAGGATGGGCTTTGTCCTGCGTTGCCTCATTTCTCCTCCCTTTAGCCTTCTGTATTTTTCTCTTCCCTGACTAGCATTGGCAGATCATCTTTTGCGTGGATTCGAGGAGGAAATGAAATCTAACACATTCACTCAGCACCATTCAGCCTGGACACCTGGTAGTGTCTGCAGCTCTGGGGCAGAGGCTAACTTGGTTAGTTAGAAGAATAGACACTCAAAACACCAAGGATTTCTGTATGTTGTACTTTGGCCATCTCTCAAGTGGCCGGTACATCAAATAAGTCTTCTTTGGAGCGCTCTACAGGACAGACAAATTCTATTATGACAATCCAGAAAATGCTTCATAATTGAAAACATCCATCTGAATTAAGGATCATGTCTCTGCATATTTTTTTCAATTCTTTTCAAGTATTATAAAAGTCTTTCAATGTTCCCCTCCAATAAAAACATATTACCATATTTAAAAGGCAGAGCCTATTTATTCACCGCACTCAGGTCAGAATCCATGAGTCTATGAATAGGAACTTCTATTCCACTGTTTACTGATTGACTCATCCTGTGGACAGAGGGTAGTTACAGAATCAGATGCCCAAGGTAGTAGAATTTTAGCAGGGACTGGATACTGAAATATAGAAAAGAAACAGCAAGCATACTTAGCATGTTCTGCTGTGTTCTTATATCTTCAATCCAACAGAATTCAATGAGATAATACATGGCATCCAAACTGAAAGCATCCTGTTTCCCTGTGAGAAACTCACCTCAAACTATTAAAACAGATCACTGAACTACAACATAAATACACAGATTCACATATCACATGACGTATCAAACTCAGTGAACCCATATGCAGAACATTCAGATGAAAAACCAAAACAGAGTAACACTTACTCACCTAGGAACTATATAGAAGATTCCTCCTATTTTTCTTCCAAAGGTAACCATTATCCTGATGTCTAATTGCACAAGCCGATTAGGTTTTAGAACTGTGCATCAATATTTGGCTTCTTTACTCCAATAATCTATTTGTAAGCATCTGTCATGCTCAACCTTTAGGTGTTGTGATGCTGTTTACTACGAAGTTTACATTCAATCAAATCATAGATAACACCCCCCACACACACATACACACATGCACACACGCACTCATGTACACCAGTCACAAAATGTTTGAAATATATTTGTTTTAGTTCCCACTCACAATAATGCTGGGCTCCACGTGGCCCATGAGACCCAGGTTGGATATGTTGATGCACGGGTGTCCATTCTCCTTGTTCAAAGTATCCCATTATTTTTAGAAGTTGCACTATTTTTAGTTTATTGTGGATGTGTAGTAAGTACTTTTGTGATTTGAGTTAATATAAATGGTAGGAATCAGAAAATTCTAGGCTATCTTTTGCTAATACAGTGATGAGTGTTAGTAGTACTGAAAGTGTTCGGCCCTCTTTTAAGAACAATTTAAGGTCACCGGAGATTACTTAAAATGATGAATAAGTTGGTTTTCGACATTTGCCGTGGGCAGGGAAGAACGAGGCCATTATACACAAGCTAGTGCGTGCTTGCCATTGCCAGTATAGGCAGCAGTAGAACTGGGTCATTGTATAAACTAGGCCGTGCACCATGGGATAAAGGAGAACGTACTGGCATTCATGGAGCAAGAGCCATAGGGAAACCAGTGGGAAATGTACACCAGTGTACTTTTGGCATTTAAACACTGACTTCCCGGCATGTCCCTTAGGCCCTTATCATCCAGCATTGTGGGCTATGTGGCTGTGTGACCAGTGATGGAACATGGCTGAGACTAACCCAAATTCCAGACAGTGAGTTCTGGGTGTCAAGGAAGAGATAGATGTGTGAGGACCATCTTTTTCTTTTTGGTCGTATGGGAGAAGCTGGAGGCTAGAAGACTTGATGAATATGTAGGTTTAATTTCCAAAGTACTGATATCAACGGAAAGGAACAATAGCAATGCTGACATAAAAATCATGGAAAGAACAAGCAAGTTTACTCTTTAAAAGATTTAGCTGATGTAGTTTAAAACAGGAGATGAACTCAGGCACCAAAACGAACAAGAGAGGAAGGAACATGACTACTAACCCTAAAGAAAAGGCCAAGGTGACACCCACTGTGCTGCTGCTGAGAGCCGTGTCTGGATCTGTGGTCCTGATGCAGCCCGGCTCTGTGCTGATGTCAGGGGCCTGTGTTACCACCGAAGACCTTGCAAATGTTTGTGGTATGTGCTGCAATCTAAAGCCATGTTGACGTCTGGGCTGTGCTACAACAGAGACCATATTCAAATGAGTGGCCTGCACTGCCACCTCAGGTCATATTGATGTCCACGGTTCAGGCTGCCTCCAGGGGCCTGGTCTGAGTCTGTGATCCTATAGTAGCTAGGGGACAAGATCATGGTCTGTGCTGTCACCGGAAACCACGAGGAAGCCCACGGGTGTATGCTCTTATTGACTCTAAAGAGCAAGGAAACTACTTTTGCCGTGATATTGTTGACTGCAGATGCACAGCTGAGAAAGAGGGGACAGGGAAGATTTCTGTGACAACCCCTACCCCCACTCTAAAAAGTAACAACCTAAATGGGAAGCAATTGAAAAACTCTTTAAAAGTTTTAAATGGAGAACGTATTTACTGTTTGTTAATCTGATGAGGGACTAATAACCACAATGCAAAAAAGAGCTCCTGGGGCCAATATTGAATTTCTCTCAGGGGTAAAGGTACACACAACTTATCACACACAATCCCTAGTTTCAAACAGCACAATTAAAATGGGTAATTGCTCACAGCTACATGAAGAAAGTATACAGGTGATTAGGATTCTGAAGTTAGTTCTCTATAATTGATGGCTTTTGGTATTGGGGTAGGAGGGGAAGGACTCAGTTCTATTTAAGGGGAAGGCCACTGAGAGTTTGATCGTGTTCCAATGAATATACAGACAACACAAATTGTACCTGTCTCTTTTTTAATTCTTACTTTTAGCTTTGGATTTTTGTGGAAGGAGATCACAACGGTCGAAAGGCAGACATAAAACTGGAAAGTGAGTGTGGCCATGGTGCATGATGGGAAATAATTCTCAAAGAATGAATAAAAAGGGAGAAACAACAAGGATATACAAACCATAGAAAGATATATGTCAAAAGAGCTAAATAAACAATTTACATGGAATGGAGACATTTCAGAGATATGAATAATCAAAGCTAATTGAACTAATTTTCTGGGTGCGGGTTGGAACCCAGTCCCATACAGATGTCAATACAGGTGCAGAATAATCTCTCAAAATCTTACCTTTCATTTCTGCAGAAAATGGTACATGATCCTGAAGTTCACATTGAAGTGCAAGGAGACCAGAAAAATCTTAACAGGAAAAGGAAAACAAAATGGGGAGTCTGGACTCTCTAGGACAAGGATTTCCAGAGCTGCAGCAACGAGGGCAGTTTACAGTTGGAAATGTACATCATTGGGAATGAAGTGAGAGACCCTGAAGCCAGTCTGTCTATACTCAGCTGATTTCAAACAAGACTGCCAAAAAACTCAGTGGAAGAAGGAGAGTCTTTTTACAGATTATGGTGAGACAACTGGGGTTTCTCCACAGAACGCAGTAAAGTTAGATGTAGGATGTACACCCGCCTTAAGTCTCTTTCAGAAAGATAGAAGAACAAATCTTGGTAGTCTTTGGTTAAAAGACAGATGACACCAAAAATAATAATCGACAAAAGGCAACATTTCATCAAAATGAAAAACATTTATGCTGTGTATGATGCTATTAAGATTGTTGAATAACAGTCTATACAAATGGAGAATGTATTTGCTGTTTGTTAATCTGATGAGGGACTAATAACCACAATGCAAAAAGAGCTCCTGGGGCCAAGGTTGAATTTCTCTCAGGGTTAAAAGTACACACAACTTATCATGCACGATCCCTGGTTTCAAATAGCACAATTAAAATGGGTAATTGCTCACATCTACATAAAGAAAGTATACAGGTGGTCAAGAAGCACTCCCATTGAATGAAGCATCCAGTTCCATCAGTAGTAGGGCAAATGGGAGCCATAATGAGATGCCACCTCACACATACTAAGATAAATAAGCATTTTCACAATGATACAGTAACGAGGGTTAGGAAGGATGTAGAGAAAGCATTTCCTTAAAACGTTAATCATGGATTCCAAATATCCCAGCAACCCCACCCCCAAAATATTGAAGACATTTACCTACCCAAGAGCTTAGGGTTTGTACAGCAGTCTTCCTAATTGTGTGGAAATGGAAGCAACTGAAATGTTCACCAAATGATCAGTGGATAAGTAAGATCATATGTTCATGCAATGGGATGCTATGCAACCAGGAACAATGAAGTCCTAATACATTTTATGTATGATGTGGGTGAATTTTTTGTATTTTCCTTATTTATTTTTATTTTGTTTTGTTTTTCCATGTATTTATTTTTATTTTACATGTGAGCATTTTCCCTGTACAAAAACTGTGCACTACATTTGTGCAATGACTCTTGAAATCAAAGGAGGACATTGAAGGCCCTGAAATTGGAATTACAGAAAGTAGTGAGTCACTGTGTAGGTGCTGAGAACCAGATCTGAACCCACTGGAAGAGCAGTCAGTGCTCTTAACTGCTGAGCTAACTCTCCACCCCTTCACTTGCACTTCTTTCTTTTTTTTCTTTTTCTCTGAGCAATTTGTTCTGTAGAACATTTTTTTAATTTTATTGATTTTTATAGAGCATTTTTCTCTGCTCCCCTCCCTTCCTCTCCCCTCCTCTTCAACCCTCTCCCAGAGTCCCCATGCTCCAAATTTACTCAGAAGATCTTGTCTTTTTCTACTTCCCATGTAGGTTAGATCTATGTTAGTCTCTCTTAGGAATCTCATTATTGTCTAGGTTCTCTGGGATTGTGGTTTGTGTGCTGTTTTTCTTTGCTTTATGTTTAAAAACCACTTATGAGTGAGTACATGTGATAATTATCTTTCTGGGTCTGGGTTACCTCACTCAAAATGATGTTTTCTAGCTCCATCCGTTTCCCTGCAAAATTCAAGATGCTGTTAATTTTTTATGCTGTGTAAATGTTCCACATTTTCCTTATCTGTTCTTCGGTCGAGGGGCATTTAGGTTGTTTCCAGGTTCTGGCTGTTTTATTTTGTTTTTACATCCTGACCAGTTTCCCCTCCCTACTCTCCTCCCCATCCCTCCCACACTTTTACTTTACCCATCCATTCTCCCTCTATTACTTTTCAGAAAAAGGCAGCCCTCCATGGGATATAGACCAAGAGCAGGCATCTCCTCTTCTATGATGACTGGATGAGACAACCCAGTAGGAAAAAAGGATCCAAGAAGCAGGTAATAGAGTCACAGACAGCCCCTGTTCCCATGGTTAGGAGTTCCAGAAGAAGACACAACTTTAACATATGTGCAGAGGGCCTAGGTCAGTCCCATGAAGATTCCCTGGTTGTTGGTTCAGTCTCTGTAAGTCCCTTTGAGCCTAGGTTAGTTGATTCTGTGGGCTTTCTTGAGGTGTTCTTGACCCCTCTGGCTCCTACAACTCTTTCTTCCCCTCTTCTGCAGGATTTCATGAGGGTCACCTAGCGCCTGGCTCTGGGTCTCTGCATCTGTTTCCATCTGCTGTTGTCTTTGATGACAGGCGGGCTAGGCCCCAATTTGTTTCATTCTGGGCTATCCATCTTCTGGGTCCTGGTCCTCCAGACAGCATCAGAGGTGGACTCCCTCACATGGTTTGGATCTCAAGCTGGACCAGTCATTGGTTGATCACTCCTACAATTTCTGCACCACCTTTACCCCAGCACATGTTATAGGCAGAACAAATTGTTGGTTGAAAGATTTGTGGCTGGGTTGGCATTCCAATCCCTCTACTGGAAGTCTTACCTCGTTACAGGAGATACCAGTTGAGGCTCTATATCTTCTATTGCTAGGAGTCTTAACTAAGGTGACCCTCATAGATTTCTGGGATCTTCCATTGCACTGGGTTTCTAATTTATCCCAGAAATACCATCCTGTTCCAGTTGTCTCTTCCAGTATTTTCTCCCTCTATTCTCCCCCATCCCTACCCTCCTATCTAGACTCCTCCACCATCCACTTGTGACATCTATTCCATTTCCCCTTCATAGTGGGATTCATGTGCCACTCTTGGGCCCTCCTGATTACTTAGCTTCACTGTGCTGTGGGATATTTATACACTGTGTTATATTGCTGTGATTGATTAAATAAAGAGATGAATGGCCAGTACCATAGGCTGGACTTCCAGGCAGAGAAAGGAAGTAGGAGAAACAGAGGAGATGCCAATGAGATATGGAGGGAGACAGACATACGGAAAGAAAGGAAGGCAAAAAGAAACATGATAAAACACAGATTAATAACAGCAGGTTAATTTAAGCTATGAGAGTTAGTGGGACAAGCATAGGCTAAAGGCCAAGCTTTCATAATTAATAATAAGTCTCCGTATTGTTATTTGGGAGCTGGCTGGTGGAACAGAAAAAGACTCGTTACACCTTTGGTTCTGTAAATTGTAGCATGGTTCTCCTTTATTTTATGGCTAATACCCATGTATAAGTGAGTACAGACCATGTTTATCATTCTGGGTCTAGGTTACCTCATACAGGGTGATCTTTTCTGATTCCATCCACTTGACAACAAACTTCATGTCATTGTTTTTAACAGCTGAGCAATACTCCATTGTGTAAATGTACCACTTTTTCTATCCATTCTTTGGTTGAGGAACATCTAAATTGCTTCCAGTCTCTGACAATTATTATGAATAAAACTACTATGAACATAGTTGAGCAAGTGTCCTTATGGTATAGTAGAGAATTCTTTTTTTTTTTTTTTTGGAAGGTTTGTAATTATATTTATGTACAGAAAACTCAGCAGTACATTTAACCCAGTTTAGTGGCGAGTTTTTTGGCCTTTGCCTTTTCCAGCTTGGCAATCTGAGCCACAGATTTAGGACCCAGGACGTTGCCTCCCCAGTGGCGGCGGATCTCATCATATCTGTCGTTGTAATTGGTCCTAATAGCTTCCACCAGCTTGGCCAGAGCACCCTTATCTTCCGAGTTAACCTGTGTGAAGGCAACAGTGGTGCACGTCTTCCTATGGACTAGCCGTCCCAGCCTGGCCTTTCCCTTGATGATGCAGTAGGGGACCCCCATCTTCCGACACAGGGCAGGCAGAAAGACCACCAGCTCAATGGGGTCTACGTCGTGGGCAATCACCACCAGTTGAGCCTTCTTGTTCTCTACCAAAGTGGTGACTGTATTGACGCCCGCTCGAAGGACAGGTGGTCTCTTAGTCGGGACATCTCCTTTGCCAGCAGCTTTCTTCTCAGCACGGGCCAGCAGCCTTTGCTTCTTCTCCTGCTTTGTCTCTGGCCTGTACTTGTGGGCAAGTTTAAGCAACTGGGTAGCTGTTTGCCGGTCCAGGGCCTGGGTGAACTGGTTAATGGCAGGAGGAACTTTGAGCCGCTTATAGAGGATGGCCCTCTGCCGCTGCAGCCTAATGTAGCGGGGCCATTTGACGAAGCGTGTGAGATCTCTCTTGGGCTGGATATCCTGCCCAATGCCAAAGTTCTTAGGCCTCTTCTCAAACAAAGGATTCACCACCTTCTTAGCCTCCTGCTTCTTTACGACGGCGGGGGCCGGGGCCACCTTCTTCCCCTTGGCCTTCTTTCCCTTGGGCATCTTGCCGGGCTGGAGGAGAGAGTAGTAGAGAATTCTTTAAGTATATACCCAGAAATGGTATAGCTGTGTCTTGAGATAGATTGATTCCTAATTTTCTGGGAAACTTCCATATTGATTTCCAAGGTAGCTGTGCAAGCTTGCACTCCCACCAGTAATGGGGGAGTGTTGTCCTTGCTTCACGTGGGTTACAGATCAAAACAGAGATTTTTAATAAAGGAATCATAGATGGTTGAGAAGGACATAGTGAAAGGCTCATCAGTCTTAGCCATCAGGGAAATGCAAATCAAACCAACTCTGTGAATCCATCTCAGCATGGCTAAGATTAAAACACAGGTGACAGCCCTTGCTGGAGAGCATATGGACATGGATGGATTTTAAACAATGTGCTAATTTAAAACACCACTGACCAAAGACCATGCAATTGATATGAAATATGCTAAACTAGATAAATACACAAAGACATAAAAATTGATAACTGCCTAGGGCTAGAATAGTAAGGAGGAGAAGAATGTCAGGAGTGTCAGCTAATAGTCAGGGTTTCCTTATATGGCAATGATAATATTCTAAACCAGAACTGATGTAATGTTCAAACAACCTTCTGAATATCCTAAAACCATCTAATTATATCCTGGTATGTATGAGTTTAAGCTCTATGAATTATGCATCTCAATGGCCACATTTTCAAACGTCAGACGAAATAATGATTGAAGAGGCTGTCCACACAGAGTCAAAACCTCAGCACAGTCATCACAAAAGGTGGTAGAAGCTTATTTTGTGATCGAAATAGTTCACCTGACTTGACAAAAATCACATGGTTTCTAACTGCCACAACCAAAGTGGAGTTTCAGGGCTAATAAAACTCACAGACAGAGCACCGTGTTTTGCTGAGTACATATATGAATACTGTTTGTGCTCAGACCGAGGACTTCCAAACATCTTAAAGAGCAACTGAAACTTTCAAACGTATGCGTATTTTTATAGCTCAGCAGTTAGCTTCCTGGGTGGTCAGCAGCACCCACAGCCTTGAACCTCCTCAGCCTCTGGAAATGCCTCCCTTACCCCTTTACCAGCTACCATCTTCTAGCAGCTGCCAGTTGCTCTGGTCCCACAGCACCCTCTATTCACATCCGCCAGACACAAACAGCTCCTTGTCTGGCAGACTCGGGCCCCCTTGAGCCCTAACTGTACAGGAGGAGTGGGGGAACTAAGGGAAGCATCCTCATCATGGGCCTGTGTCTCCGGAGGATATTGATGGAAGGGTCACATGAAAATAAATGCCAGCATTTCTGTGACCCCCCCCCCCAGTAAAAACCTTTCCTCCTCCAAACATCTCCCCCATTTCTTTCTTCCCCTCTACTCTACTTTTCTGGCCCAACACACCTTGTTAATTAAAGATTAACAGGCCATTTAGCATGAGAAGAGTGTGGCCCAGGTTACAAATGAATAAATTAATTCCCGAAACTTCACACTCAGATGAAAATCAAAGCTGTCTGTTTTATGGCTGAGTGTATCTGTGAGGGCTGGGCAGAGGAAATTGGTATCTCATTAAAAAAAATGAGAAAGCGAGGCAGAGAGGAAACTGCGAGCTTATTAAACGTGGTGGGAAAGCCAACTTAATTATGGCTTTCCATTTGCAAACAAGAAGACATTTGTCACGAGTTCAGGATACTTTATCCCAAGCAAAACAAACAGCTAACGAGGTTAGTTTTTTGTCTCTTTGAGCCAGTGGTGGCTCTGGAGTCTTGTTTCAAAATAAAGGTTTCACTACGGGAAGTCAATTAGAACAGAGACTGCTGGCTAAGGGTCAGCTGCTTTCCCTTTCAGAGATTGATTTGAGAGCTGTGACCCAGCCTTCCACCTTGCCTGGGTGGAAGGGGATGGGGACAAGGGCTCCTTATTAGTCCAAGGACCTGTATGTCTGGACCAGCATTTCGGGGCCGTGCTACCACCACCCAGGAAGACGCAGTGCCTGAGGCTGCGGCTCCTCCGTAACAAACTAGTTTCTCTTCTGAAAAAATGCAGGTGCTAATGGTTTCCTAGTTGCAGTGGAGAGTAAATATGTGCTACAGGTGAGAACATCTGTCCGTGAGTTCAAGGAGCGGGACATTATCAGAGACCACCATTTAACGGCTTCTCACTATTCACCCAATGCGTTGCCACACTCAACTTCCACAAACAGCCTCTACTGCTAGACTCTACTCTGAGAGGAGGGGTTTCCAGCAAATTCAGCCAATGGGAAGACAAAGTTTATGTCCAGTTCTCTCTTACAATTCCTCATGGAAAGTCATAAAGATATGGTGAAAGCCACAGTGGTATAGAAAGGCACTTCAGTAATGAGATAGGGTCTGAGTAACGGCTGAAGGACTTTCTGTTTTGAGGGATTCAGAGGAAACAAATTACTTCTGGTGGGGAAACTGCAGTGTTGTGTCTGGACATATCTACAGAACCTCGCTGGAACTCCCGTTCTTACTTCTGAGCTAAATGCTAGGTGAGTTTCATCTCCCTCGGTTACCATTCAGCGTGACCAGAGGGTTGAGAAACAATCTTCCGTTCAGACCACCACGGTGTTTGAGGAAATAGCATTAATAAGGCACTCATGAATGATACCATGGTGTTTGAGGAAACAGCATCTATCAGGCACTCGTGAGTGACTATGAAGTGTTTCGTGAAAGCTGGGTTGTTCCATGTAGAAAGTGTCAGTTAACAGCGTTTGGAGGACAAAGATAGTGTGTTACCACAGCCACATACATTTGAAAGACTATGATAAGTATCTACAATACTAAATATGGAAATTAAAATTGCTGCCTTACCTAATGAATTTTGTTAAATATCCATTGACTATGCAACATTTTTAAGTCTTCAAGCCTAAGAATTGGTTTCAGGTTCAACAATGATAGCAGCACTGCATCGACTAATCCTCTTACTCACTACGATTACAAACTTCACATAAAAATATAAAAATCAACTTTATAAAACACAGGAGAGTACCTACTGGCAAACCGGAAACTGAAGGAGCTTTGACTCCAGGTAGGAGGGGACCACCGTGGGTGAGATTTGTATTTATGAATCTTTTCTTTTGAAAGAGTTTCCAAATGTGTGGCATTAAGAAGAAACGGTTCAAATGCAGGGCTACCTTCTTAGTGACCTGAGGAAACTAATGGAGACGAAACCTAAAATATGATGGCACCACTCTGTGTGTGGCAGTCATGTTACCAAAAGAATCTCCTTAAAGCCCTAGTTGGCCTGTAAGCAATGCATGCCCAGGACAATAATCAAGGTTAATAGTAACTAGGGGCTGATAACACTGAGCCAGGACTTCAGCAGCTTTCTACAACTGATAGGATTAGAACACGAATTCAAATAAAGAGGAAATTTCCAATGAAACTATGAAAAGACCATAGTTTAGGCATAAAGGTTACACCCCATGACTACGAACTGATCTAACACTAAGGGGGAAATATATACACATCGACACAAACTTTGAAATCAAACCGCTGTGACATGAAGGTCATTTACTAGTAACTTAGCTGACATAAACTAATACATAAACTTAATAGTTCCCCCCACACTTAAAGACTTTCCCCTATACCCCCTCTTAAGATTTCTTTCTTACTTACTGCCCTCTATAGGCTCTCACTCGAACTTAGACATAGAAATCAAAAAATCCAAAGATAGGGTCTATGTATGAGAGAGAGCATGCGAATTTTTGTCTTTCTCAGTCTAGGAGATATTATTTGGAATAATATTTTTTCAATTCCAGTCATTTTCTCATAAATTTCTTATTTTATCTTTACTTGCAGATGAATAAAATTCCACTGTGTGTGAACCACAGTTTTACCACTATTTGTTTGGGAATGTTAAGAAAGTAGACATTTGGGGGCACAATACCCAAGAAAGCCTGTGTCCGGAGAAAAATGCTTCCAGAGATCTTCAGAGGGATACTTGGAGCTTGTGACTGAATATCAATCCATATATTCATAGACTCTAATATTGATTAGCAAAATAAGAACAAGTCCTGATGAAAGAAAATGTTCAAACTCCATAGATCCAACAATTCTAGAACTTGCTCTATGTTGGTTCTTATCTCAGTTTCTTAGTAAGTGTAAAGAAGCTTCTCTGGTGAGACATGAGTTGGGTAGCATCTTGGCCACTGTTCTATTGCTGTGAAGAGACTCTATGGCCATGGCAACTCTTATAAAAGGAAACATTTAACAGGGGTTTGCTTATAGTTTCAGAGGTTTAGTCCATTGTCATCATGGTGGAGAGGATAATGGCATCAGGTAAATCCGGGTACTGGAGAAGTCTCGGAGAGTACTACATCTGGATCTGCAAGCAGGAAGAGAGCAACACTGGGCCTGGTTTGTGGTTCTGAAACCTCAAAGCCCACCCCCAGTGACGTACTTCCTCCAATAAGGCCATGCCCATTCCAAAAAGGCCACACCTCTTAATCTTTCTCAAGGAGTACCACTCCTGGTGACTACGTATTCAAATGAGCCTATGGGGGCCACTCTTATTGAAATCACCACAGGAAGAAGCTGTAAAGAGGCCATGATTTTGAGGGCAAAGGCTGCTCCAGAAGATCCAGAAGATTTCAAGACCTTAAAGTCAAACAGAGGGCAAGCAGAGAGGAGAGAGGAAAAGGAAACAAAGTAATTCTGTATATGCATAAAAATGGCACAGTGAAATCTATCTAGCTTTTACAATTAGCAAATACTAATAATGCTTGTAACTGAATTTAGTATAAGGAAAATAAAGCCTTAAAAATAAATTTTATTATTGATTGAATTACTATAATTACATCATTTTCCATCCATATATGGTTTCTTTCTGCTCTCTTTCCCTCCTCCTCTTCCCCTATGTTTTTGGGTCAGTCTTATTAGACACTCCAAATCTACTAATCTTGTTAAAGAATCAACCTTGACTTTGTTACTTTATTTATAATACTTTTTTTCTGATCTTTTTTCTGATCTATTTTCTGCATTGCCTTTTCGTTTCAGTTATTTTTGGCTTGATTCTCCTAATTCTTATTTTTTAACTTGGAGGTCAGTACCTTACATTTTATCTTCTAAGAAGGTAGTGTGACTGCTATTTATCTTCCTCGATTCCTGTTTGAGCTCTGTCCTCCAAAATTTCACAGGACTATCGTTTCTCCTCAGCACTGTTAGCATTAGTGCTAAGGAGTTACTCAGCCCATACTGCCCATAGCAGCCGCCTTCTCTACCCTCACAGCTGCTATAAAATAAGTGATTGTGTTATGCTTTCTTCATATACCTCTAGGAAAAAGTTTCTGTTTGCAATCACTACAGTTGAAATTTCAAGTGGAGCGCAGTTCAACGAGTGAAATGAAAGGGAACCTTCCATGTCAGCAGACTGTAGCAAAACTTAGAGGACCATTTCAGTTAGCCTGTGGAGCTAGCCAAGTGCTAAGGATAAATTTTAATGTTATTCGATAATTTTATAGAAAAGGATCCTTTTTATTAGCACTCATGGTGACTATCACACAGAAAGTACTGATACTTAAACTTTAATTTAATTAAATCAAATACATCCTGAGTAGTCATTATTAATCATTACCAATTCAATGATGCTCAACCTTATTTCATAGTAGAATCATCTGGGAGTGTTCCCTCCTATCCCATGACAACTGAACATATTTTGGGGGAGGTTAAGCCATGCTTTGGTTTAGTTCAGGGAAGTCCCTCAACTTTGTCAATTAGCTACATAACCTGAGTAAGTGACAATGGCTTAAATCACGCTAAGGAATGTGTTTCAAACAGTAGTTGTTCTGTGAAATTCTAAATCCTAAGTTCTTTCAAGCTTTCTTATGATCTGGTTAGTATTTCTTATTTACAAGAAATTATATTGGACCTATCCAGATGAGAAAAGGTGACAGATATTCTCTAGCTGTTGTCTTTCTGAAGAAGTGGGAATACAGATATTTTTAAGTGCAATTCACTATCTTATGGCTTAGTGCCATAAGACACTAAGTTTAGACAACCAGACTTGGTCCCCGGCTTGTGTGTTGATAAAAATGAGTTTTAATCCTCCATGTTTTGCAAATCTGCTCCCCATAAGTCCTAGTAAAGCTTTGAGAGTCTCCAAGCAGCTGTGTTAACAGTACTCTGTCACTGCTTCTCAGAAGGTAAAGTCAAAACCCAACTCTCATAACCCAGTTCTCATAGCTGTCTGTGCTTCCTTTCTAACTTCTGAAATTGGGGATTTTCTAATTTTCCTAGTGAGCAACCCTACTCCTCAACTTCCTCCTCAATACTGAACCTTCCCATGCTGCCCATACAGATCTTGAACTCATAGGCTCAAGTGATCCTGCCCAGTTTCCTATGGGACTTGTTCTATAGTCCCTTGCCTTTTCTTTGGATCTATTTTGAGTTCTCAACTTCATGTTATAAAATGCATCTTCAAAGATGCCTCAATGAAAAATACTAAAAATATAGAGATTTTTGTATAAATTTATACTTCAAAAATCATATATTTCCCAAATTTGTTTGTAAAGTTTCATTTTCATGACCAAATGGCATTTAAAATCAACTGCCATATATTGAGTAACTGTTTAAAATTTAACATGTTGGAAACTGTCAGCCATCCATGTTAAAAAATCAACTGAAAATAGCTTAAAATTTCATGCATTTTCTATTACTTTGATGTTTGCACATACCACAGTTCTAAATATTCATCATTAAAATATTACTTTAAGAAGAAAAAAGAAAGGAAAAAAAGAGGGAGAGAGAAAGGGATAGAGAGATGGAGACATGGAGAAAGGGAAGAAGAGGGGCAGGGAGGGAAGGAGGAAGAAAGGGAGGGGGGACAAAGGGAGGGAGGGAGGGGGGAGGGAGGGAGGGAGGGAGGGAGGAAGGGAGGAAGGAAGGAAGGAAGGAAGGAAGGAAGGAAGGAAGGAAGAAGGAAGGAAGGAAGGAAGGAAGGAAGGAAGGAAGGACGGACAGGCAGTCTTGTGTAACTGTCCATGAATCTGTAATTCTACCCAGGTCTAGACTGTGGGAAACTGACAAGAACTTTGGGATGACTTTATAATTATCACTTCCCCAAGGAAAGTTTTCCATGCTCTCTGGGGCTACCAGACTGTAAGCGATAGATGGTGTATCCTATATGATAGACTTGCATTAACTAAAAGGTGGAAGCAACCCTTCTCTTGCTACCCGGAAACCAGCTGACTGCAAGCTTACACTGTGAGCTACTCATTACCTATACAGCATGTGAGTCTCTCTCGTCTCGTTCCCTAAAAACATAAAGGGACCCCAGCTCAGTCTCAGGGGCCTGAACTCTTCAGAACCCTATCACAAGGCTGACTACTTTGGGTGTTAATAACTTCTAATAAAGACATTACTCCAAATAATAATCTATCTCAGTGTACCTTTCAAGTACCATTTATTTCCTAGGTTCTCTCATGGTATCTTTTTTATCATCTTGTAAGGTATTCTAGTGTTTTTATTTTTTTTTAATAATTCACATTGTCATCAACTTGAATGATGTTTTAAGAAGATTTCTATGGTGCTAATTATTGAAAATTATTAGATTTTACTTTGTGAATTTAAAGTAGAAATAATAATAGAAATTAAAATAGTTTATTTTAATACCACAAAGCAGAAAATCTATTTGGATTTGTATCTCAATCTAACATTTAATTAGTTCATTAGTGTTGGGCAGATAACAAGGTAAAAGGGCCCAATGACTTTAAATCTTAAACTAAGTAGTAGTTAATGTCACTTGATGCTATCAAGGATGATGCTTAGCTATCAGTCAGAGATAAGGAGATAAACCAGCCCACACTTTGGCCTGATGGTTCCTCAAACTAGGATAACGGTAGCCAAAGGCCTCAGTCTAGGTCAAAAAAATAAAGGTGCAGTGGATATTAATGTTTGTGACATTACCCTGCGGCCTGACCTTCATGAACCATTACCATCAGTGTTTGTCTGTTTTCCTAAAAGAGGCCTCCTCTGGGAACTTGGCGTACAAGGGCTTCCAGCAGCTCTCCAGTGGATCCAAATCCTGATGACAGTAATTAATGTGCTCCGTCAGCACCAGAGTCTCACCAACAGCTGTTTTATGTGAAAATTTCCAAGTTCAGGAGTTAGTAAATTATCCCTTCTTACAGTCCCCATCTTTCCTCTCAACTCCTTTCCTCCTCTGTTTGGAATATCTTTGACTTCGTGATTAGTGGCTTCATTGAATCCATCAACACTAGTCAGAATTGCATCAGTCTCTTGGGCATTCAGCAAAACCTGGCCTGATGGAAAACAGCCTACCAAAGAGAACTCCGTCTGAAAAACTGAGGAGGTGGCAAGATGGATCGAGCAGAGGTCAAGGCAAAGGCTGAAGCTGGAAGGAACCTCTGAAGAAGACATTTGAGATCAATTCTAGCTAGTTGTCAGAATATGAAGTGGAAA
The DNA here is from genome assembly GCF_982192425.1 of Myodes glareolus. Lineage (NCBI taxonomy): Eukaryota > Metazoa > Chordata > Mammalia > Rodentia > Cricetidae > Myodes > Myodes glareolus. The sequence continues at coordinate 57,798,275 of NC_142042.1, read as the reverse complement.
TTTTCATAGAAAATATGTGAGTTGAAACTAGATTTCAAAGGAGAAATTATTAAGAACTATCCATTAAGTATATCCATTAAAAAATATTTTTATTTTTTTGTTAATTCTCAACTGATGTTTAGAAGATTTTTATGAACTTGATCAAGGACTCACTTATACTGGTGTGTTGCTGTTGTCTTTCATGAGTGTACTTTTTTCACATTGGGTTTGAATACTTTCAGAGACATGAGATCATGTCTGTAAGTGACCAAAAACCTTAGTACTTTGAGGGTAGCAGGTGAGGGAGTAGGGCTCTTATATCACCTCTGGAACTCAGGGTAGATAAGCAGTAAAGTGCAGTATCTTCCCAAGTTGGCAGCCATGTTCTTGCAAGGTCTGAAGGACTCTGTGGAAATCAAGGCTTTAGTAGTATCAAACAGTCACCAGCTTTCAAATGGTCTATGGTACAAGGAGACACATAGGACAGAGAGGAGGAACAACTTTGATTCTCCTTTCCATGGGGCCTTAAGTTTACTCAAGCTATGATTAATGTATGTTTTCTTGACTCTTTGTAATATTTTAGCTACCTAACAAGATGGAGCCTGTGTATTTGTACTTTGTTTATTGAATTCCAAAGTCTAAAATCATGACATAGATTTAAATGAAGATTTTATGTCTACTTACTATAGACTGTCAGTGTGCGTTCTGGGAACAGGGCATCAACAAAATTGTCATAACTATTGTTAAAGTTTGGAACTTGAATGTTGCTTGAAGGCCCAGTCTCCAGCCTGTGACACTTCTTAAAGGTGGTAGAGGATTTAAGAGGCAGGGCAAAATAGAAGGAAATTAGGTCATCAGAAGCACATCCTTCAAGGAAGCATTGGTGAGAAGTTGAAACCCAGACATAGCCATAATTACCTTAAGTACAAATACATGGAAAAATCCCATTAAAATTTAGATTACCAGACAGATACTAAAAAACAAATAGAAAGAAAAGAAAAGAGCAAAAACAAGTTTTGTTTTGGCTTGGTTTTGTTGTTGTTTTGATTTTTTGTTTTGTTTTTACAAAATACACCATTCTGATAATGCAGGATTTAAAATAAGAGAATAGAAAATAAAAACATGTAAGCACTAACGAAACCAAAAGCGTACTGTAAATTATTCAATATATCATTGGTATACAGCTACTGGTATGTATTATTTTTATAGCCTGCCATTTTGCTTCAAGTGTTATTAACTCTGAGCCTCTCTCTCCCTTTCTCAGTGGAGTCTTTAGGGTTTTTTATGTACAGAATCACTATTATCAGCAAGTAGGGATACTGCAGTAGTTTGAATGTGAATACTCCCATAGGCTAGAGAGGTTGAATACTCTGTAGTTGATGGAATTGTCCCAGAAAGATTAGGAGGTCTGGCCTTGTTGGAAGAGGTGTGGCCTTGTTGGAATGGGTGTGGCCTTATTGGGAAAAGTGTGCCACTGGGGCCAGGCTTTGAGTTTTTAAAAGCCCAGGCAGTTCTCAGCTAATGAGAACTAGCTCTCTCTCCTCCTGCCTGTGGATCAGATGTAAGCTGTCAGTTACTGCTCCAGCACCATGCCTGCCTGCCTGCCTGCCTGCTGCCGTGCTTCCCACCATGATGGCCATGGAGTCTAACCCTCTGAAATTGTAAGAAAACTCTAATGAATGCTTTCTTCTACGGCTGCGTTGGCTTTGGCTGTGGTGTCTCCTCACAGCAATAGAATACTGCTAATGTGTGCTTTGTCTTCTTTTCCTATTTCCTCCTTTGAGTTCCTTCTCTTGTCTAGTGCTCTAATTGAGACTTCCCATGTTGAACAGCAATAGAGAGTGGACACCCTTGCCTTGTTTCTGATCTTAGTGAGAATGCTTTGTGGTCTCTACATTTAGAACAATGTTGGCTACAGGTTTGTCACAGATAACCTCCATTATGTTGAGGAATGTTCCCTCCATTCCTAGCCTCTTCATGGTTTTTATCATGATGGAAAAAAAGGTTTTTTTGTCAAGGCCTTTTCTGGATCTATTGAGATATAATACCTATCTTTGAATTCATTTATGTAACATTACATTTACTGAACCTTCCATAAACCTCTGTAATGAAGCCAACTAAATCATGGTAAATAAGTTCTTGATAAGATTTTGAAGTAGGTTTTCTACCAATATTTTATTGAGAAGTTTTACATCTATTGTCATCAGGAAGATCTGTCTGCTGTTTTATTATTTGTGGAGTCTTTATCAGATTTGGGTATCAGTGGAATATTGGCTTCATAAAAAGAGTTTGGAAGCTCTCCTTCCTTTTTTATTTTATTTTATATTATGTTTATTTTATTTTATATTATATGGGACAATTTGAATAGTATTGGCAATACTTCCATGAAATTCTGGTAGAATTCTATAACAATAAATATATCTGTTTCTGAATATTGTTTAGTTGGGAGATTTTTTTAAAATAATGTTCTTTTGCTTTTTGAAATCATAACATATAAGATAATTTACCCCTTCCATTCTCCCTTTAATCCCTTCTAGCCCCTCCCCTGTTCCCTCTCATATTAATGGCCTCTTCTACTTTAAATATATATATATATATATGTGTGTGTGTGTGTGTGTGTGTGTGTGTGTGTGTGTGTGTGTGTGTGTGATCCTTTTAGCTATAAACATAGCTAAAAGCAATTAGTAGCACTCAAGCCATAATCTAGATGCTTGATTGTCTTAAAACTTACTAATTAGATTAGTCTACCTTCACTAAACCCATATTATCACAAAGATAATTTTGTCAAGGAATAGACAAAATGTAGACAGCTCTTTCACACAAAGTAAGATAAATGGTCTACAGTCCAGTTTCCAAGACAGTATTCATTTGTATCTGGTTTCTCATGCTTTTAGTCTACACTCTGCATTGTTTTGGTTTAATGGGCTCCCAGATAAATCCCTTTGCATCCAGTGTTTCAGACCATCTCTGAGCTACTTCTCCAAACATTTTCAGATTCCTTTAGCAGGCCCATCCCAGAGGCCTCTGAGCCACATTGTAAGGTAGTTACAACAATCAGTCCACTTCACTGGTCTTCATTTTCCATTTTAATTGAATCACTGTAACTGAATATCTGGCATAAAAACAGATTTTGCATCTATCTTGTACACTTTTCATATCAGATACTATATTTGGGGGATTAGAAATTAACATTTCTTAGTATTTTCTATAGTAAAATACATCATTTGAGCTGCCCTCCCATAAGTTTCTTGCTTTCTTGTAAGGAATTTACACACTCTTAGATATATTTTAAATAGCTGTTCTACAAAGTCAGTATTTTTGAAATAGTCTTTATTCACTTTTCTAAACATAGAATTTTGTTTATTCACTGGTCTAGTTATTACTTATTGTAAACTTTAATGTATAAACACTACCTTACATACAGTCTTTCAGTCTTCAAGAGTGACAGACAATTTTTTTTTGGTCTGGCAATAGTTCAATCAATTAATTTAAATGTCTTGTGTAAAAATTTCCTCTTTGGAAATAGTTACTGAACTTAGCTAATGTGTGTCTGCTCCTGAAGATGTAGGACTGTCAGCTGCTGGTTCTCCTGAAGCTCACTTGCAGATTGAATTTAATTGCAATTAATATTCTGACTTTTTAAATGCAATTGGCTCTTTAATTCTAAAAACATACACAGACATAAAAGAAGTCAGCTATAGTTAATAATATCTTGAAAGACTAGGAATTGGAAGAGTAACACTATTAGATAAATCTTATTTTGATGAAATAATGATATTTGGTTGTCATAATTGGCATAAACACAGACAATTGATTAAAAGAAAATGTTCTTAAAACTAATCACACACATATGCAAGTTTCGTTTATAACTAAGCGAATTAACAAAGTAACATGGAAAACAGGGGTCTACGTTTAAATGGAGGATGCTCAGACATGTGATTATTCATTTTTAAAAACTTCTCTTTCCCTCTCTCTCACACTATATATTTAAAAAATTAGACATAAGTAAATTACTAATATTTTTTTAACTTGGGTTTTTGAGACTGAGTCCCCATTATGTGTCCCAGACTGTCTTCTTACTCAGATTCATCCTTCCTCGACTTCTGAAGTTCTGGAATTATAGACAGGTATCTCCATGGTCAGCCCATTGCATCTTAATCTGTAAGATAAGAAGTTTACGAATCTAGCACATAACAGAATATCTTCATTGATTTTCCTTAGTAAAAGCATTTTAAGGTAGACAGGATGATTAACCACAAAGAAAACAGATATCTTAAACTTCATTAAAAATTAAATATATCTGCCATAGATGTCATTAACAAAAGTACTCTATGTGGAACAAGGATCTTCTACAGTTGATAATATATGTGCAATCTACATTTTTAAAACGTAAATTCACAAAGGAAGACATATAAGAAGTCAATAATATTATTAGTGTTTAAATTTTAAATGCAAGTTAAACTATGAGCTCTTATGATGCACACTCATCAATGACACATCACAGAGCAACTGAATATGTCTTTTATTGCAAAGAATATAAATTAGTACAACCATGTAAGGAAGCCGGTTTCTACTAAAACTGATAGACTTAATTAATCCCACAACTGTAATCCTTGATACACACCCCATGAAGTTTCCACATATAACAAGATAATTAATGAAGTCATGTATTTGAAAAGGAGTTGGGGACATACAGGAGGAGTTGGGAGAGATAGAATGGAGGTGAACATAGACTCATATATGAGATTCTTAACGAAATTAAAATTTAAGGTAGAAGTTACAAATATTAACAAGAGATGATTGTTTATTTTGCATTTTGCTCTTAAAACTATTTTGGAATAGGAATTACAAGAAAATCAAAATATTAAAGTTTTGTTGCTTAGATTTTTGACCCTTTTTACTTAGTATCTTCATTTTCCTTTCAAGTGGAAGAGCCAGATATCTGTTTTATTTGTTGGTTGAAAATTACACAACTTGTTTCAGGTCATTTCAGCATATTCTGTGACAGGCTTCCCTACCCTCCAACTTGAGAATATTTCCTCTCAGCTTTGGACACAGATGTAAGCAGAAACTTTTTATGCTGAAAAGATATCCTGGCAGAAGCGCTTCAGAAGGATGGAATGCAAAACCAAGCTCTTTCTCCCCATTAGTCACCCTAGCCCCACCCTCTCCCCCACCTTCCCCACCCCCACACCATATGTTTCTGAAGGACCAGCTGAATATGGTGCTGCCTGGGAGAGAGGATGCGGAGGCATAAAAGGCAATCTGCACTTGGCACATGGGGCAAATGGATAATTGACATCTCTGAGGCACAGCGAGCCTGTTGAGCTCTGTCTAGCTGGCCTTGCAAAATCCCCTCACAACTTTCCATATGGTGTGGAAGCCACTTTAAACCTGTAATCAACAGTAATCTTTAAATCACAGCATATTGTATATGGGTGTAGTGTGTGTGTGTGTGTGTGTGTGTGTGTGTGTGTGTGAAATTGTCAAAAGTAAAGAATATTGAGAAAATTATTCTTAAGCGTCTTCAAACGTCTTCAAATTATTTTGCTCTTTATTAACCATGCATTGGTACATTAAACAATGCTATAATAAGGCTGGTGGAACACTGCTTTCCTTGCCTACCTTGTTCAACGCCATGGGCTCAATTCTCAGCTCAGAAAAAAAGCAAAGTTGGGAGAATGGTGTTTTATTTTCATCTTTATTGAATTTATTTGTTTAACTGTTTATGCTTGTGGGTGATGTGTGCGTGGGTAGGATGCCAATGAGTGTGGAGATCAGAAGACAACTTGTGGGAATCCGTTCCTTTTCTACTTTGCTGGTCCTTGCCATTGAAATCGGGTCATCAGTTTGGACAGCAGGTACCTGTACACACCCTGAGCCATTTTCCTGGCCTCCTGAGGTTTCTACATTAATTAATTGTGAAGAGTCACAAAGAATACAAACTTCTGTTTGTGTTATGATTGAAAGGATGACTAAGACAGGAAAGCATGCAAGTAATTTTTTCAGCTCAGTGCTTCCTCTGAAGTCTCAGGAAGAGGAAGTAGGACAGACAGAGATAATACTGAGGAGCCGCAGGACCAAGCATGAAATTGAGGGGAAGACACTCCTCTTACTAGGGAGCCAAAGCGAACCTCTCTGGATATTTCAGGGCCTTCCGCTCCCACCCACCTTCAACCCATCTCAAAACCCCTGAGATGTAGCTCAACACAGAAGAGCCAGGGAAATTATCTTTTCTGGCATGTTGTTGGACATTAGAGGTATGAATTGCTTTACCTCACCTCCTTAGGATAATAAACACAATCCAAATGAGGATCCGTATAACAATTGTGTAATTGGAAGTTAGTGCTCACTAACTCAAAAGATGACTCCCAAGGAACCTAAGATGGAAAACAAAGCTGGAACTCAACACCAAGGAACTTCCCACCATTCCCCCAGTTTCTGTCTAGGAATTGCCTTGACGGAGTCTGTAGAAAAGACAGAGTGTGCCAACTCAGTTATAAGAACGGGGAAACTAAGAGTGGCTGGCTTCGTGGAAACACCTAGGGCTGCAGGAGCGTGGAGGAAGCAGAGGCTCTCTTCTCTTGAGTTCTCTAGAGAAAGGATACTGAGGTAGAATTAGGCAGAAACGTTTCTGGAGGAGTAAAATACGTGAAAGCAAAATGAAGAGGCAGGATTGAGAATGGCACTTGCCACTCCATAGCACAGAAAGAAATACGAGCAGAGAGCCCAGGAGCACAGAGCATCTGTGAATGAGTGCCACTGTGGAGGAGACCGAAGCTCCTGGTGCCACTGTCTTCACACATTGACCGGTCACACCCCCAAACCAGCATGACCTTAGCTCCAAAGCTGAGGGAGGCTCTAAGGCAGTGAAGAGGGCTGCCAGTTAAACAAGCTCCCGGAAGGTGGCAGCCCTTAAAATAACTGTAACTGAATGATCCCTTTACAATGACGACAGTTTAGATATTCAAGACATACAAAACGGAAAAGTTTTTATTTTGCTTTAATGATGTGTATGTGTTTGTGTGTAAGTGCTTGTCTGTGTATGCATGCATGTGTGAGTGCAGGTGTCTGAGGGGGCCAGAAGAGGGCATCAGGACCCTGGAGCTAGAGTTACAGGTGGTTGTGAGCCACCTGACACTGGTGATGAGAACGACACCCTGGCTTTCTGCAAGAGCAATGCATGCTCTCATCTGCCGAGTCCCTTCTTCAGACCTCAAAACAGTCTTCTAAATTGTTAAATGCCTATATCAAGCCAAATATCAACTACTAGTTCTCGCTCTGTGTGTGTGTGTGTGTGTGTGTGTGTGTGTGTGTGTGTGTGTGTGTATGCTTAAAATCTACTTTCTCAGCCATCTATAAGCATACAGTTTTGTTATTCACTCTGGTCATCGGGTTGTGTAATTGTTCTCTTGTGAATATTCCTGTCCAACTGAAACTTTGGTAGGCTTTGACTCGTATCTCCGACTGTCTCACGTCCCCCTGCTAACCACCAACTCACTCTGAGCTTCTATGTTAAATTCTGATTTCACATGTGCTCTAGCTTTTTGCCATAGAAGAGCAGAAGAGACTGTTGTTGCTCTGCAGTTTGCTTAATCCTGACCTTCCAGTGCATGTCCTGTTGGTGCCACCTCACCCTCAGTGGCTGACGAGTTTTCTGTAAAATCGATGACAACACTGGTTCTGTTGTTGGCAGGATGGGAATTTAGAGATGGCTGTATCAAAACCGACCTCAGTTAGTGGGGGGTTGATGGTGATGGATTCACCCACAGTCTTCATCTCTGATTACTTCCTTTGCACACCCATCACTCTAGCATGGGGCCACCTAGCATAAGCAGTACATGTTATTTTCTTCAGTGATTCTCTGGATGCCTAAGGAGAGTCCACGCCAATATTTGAACTCATATTTTTCCTGCCTAAATATTCCAATTGTACATTCTTTTTATGGAAGTTTCTACCATCCAGATAAGCTGTATCTTACCTTCCCTTCTTCATCATTCTAATTAAATACCTAAAACATTTATTTTTAACTAAAACATTTCTCAAATCTATCTTCCTTTCTTCAGGAAAGTAGGGATAAAGTTTTAAATTTGCTAACCCAACACAATTAGGAAGTTTAGACTCATCTACTAAAAAAAATGTTTTCCTGCCTAGCTCAGGTGGATTGCTCAGGGACTGGGCTTTTTCTCCACTCCCCCACTCTGTTGGACACTATCTCCAGTATTAGCATCCCAGTGAGATGGATTGTGACCCTCTTTCTGCTCCTTGGGGTCTCCTATTTGTCTCTGGTGTTATTTGATCTTGTGGTAATGTCTTGAGATATGTGTGGTTGAGTAGCAGATTTTGGGGACTGATGCTGTATTCCCAGTCCCAGATAGTGCTAAGTAGCAGAGTTTATATCACTGTGTCCTCTTCCCAAGTTGGACCCTCAGCATCTTGTGATATGTGGGTGACTTCGAGCTGTCTTAATACCACACTGAACCATACAAAGTGCTTACAGCTGTTCTCCAATCACCTTGCTCATAAGTCTCAGAACCACAACCTGAACATGACTGACTTTTAAAGCAGTGTTCTCTGTCATGAGGCGTACCGTTCTATCTGCCTGGGCCCTTGGAAGTATGTCAGTAAGGCTTGCTTCCTCTCCATCTCTGACCCCTTAAAATTGATGGGACTACTCTTTCCAAAATGCAACTCCTCAAAGTTCAGCTATGCAGGGTGGGAGTAAACAAATGAGACTCCTCTGGGAACTCTCTCTTCTCCTGCCAGCCTCTATTGGAAAAAGATTTGTCCCTCCTCTCCGCATTATTGATAATGACAAAACTCAGGATTTCGGTATTTAGGATTTATTATTTGGAGTTTAGAAAGCCTTTGTTCCTCAAGCCTGACACCGAAGATTGGTCTCTCCTTGGGGACTCAACAGTCAAGTCTGAGTTGGGAGTTAGTTGAAGGATGAGTTTTCTGTTGTGCTTCAATCATGTGTCTAGCTGGAAAGGAGCTTAATGTAAATTCATAAAAGAAAAAAATGACATCAGTGCTTTGTCACCGTTCCTGCCAGATACTATCCAGTTCCCACTACTCACCAGACACAAAAGCCTTCAGCCTGCTTGTTCCCCAAAGACCAACTTGAATGCCCATGGGCTGTCTTGCCATCTGCCTCTAGATGAGAGTCAGTCAGCAGGGGCACAGGTGAAAAGGTTTGAGATTAGAGATAATATGTCTCTCCTTATCTCCAGCTCCCTGCCTACTTCCATGGAAAGTTAAGCTCTGGCCCATGCCCACTCGCACACAATGACAGCTTTAGCTTCCTTTTCAGTAGCCATTCCCTTCCTATACAGCTTCCGGTGGAGGGGTCTGATAACATCTCTCCTCTCAGAATGTAATCCAGCATCATCTCATTTGTTTCCCTGAAAGTTTTAGATGAATAGTTCATTAAACATTCCTCCTTTATCTCAGGAAATATGACATTTGCCTCCTTCAGGACCTCTGCTAGTAGATCTATTATGTCTGCATGATTTTTACATCAATGTGATTTATTCCTTAGTTAATATCTTGATCCACTTGGCCCCCCGGTTAGCTCAGTCTGCCGCTCTAGAGGCCCAGAGCTGCCTGGCCTCCGCACCTAGATTAGTTCCTTAAAGGCAATGATTCAGATTATTAAAATATCTTTATCTCCCACCTCTGTGATGAATGAGGGAGGATACACTAAGTACTGCTTGCCTGTCTATTTAATCCCTTAGCTGCTGTTTCAGAGACTATGAACATGGTGAGAAAATGAACGTTATTTTCATATGGAGTTTAGATGCACCTGACACTAACAATATTTTCAATATTTGAAACGTGTAATTAGTTAACTGATTAGTTAACTGTCCTAGACCTGCCCCTCGTGAGCAGACCAATTGTACCCATACCTCAGGCGGCTAATATAAGGCAAAGCCACATGCAAACTGAAAACTGAAGATGGAGAAGCAATAGTTAAATAGCGGTCATTGGCTAGCACAATGTCAGAATAGAGGTGCCACTGAGCAGACTCCACAAGACTCCTCCCAGACCCCATCCCAGAGCAGCTGTGTAAATGCTGCAGTCATCTTGATGCTACTGTTGTGTGCTCTGTGCGTATTTGAGAGTCCTCTTCTAATATCTGCATGTTTTACAACCTCTTTGCATCCACTATGCTACTTTACCCTCATAGTTTCCGGGTAGAAATCAGCATGATTTATATTTATTCTGCATTTGAAATATACAATAAATCCCTCATGACTTCAGATCTGTGTTTTCATTTTTTGCAACATATACCTTTTTCCTCTTAATGACAACAAAAAACCCCACTTATTCTTAATGCAGGTTAGTCATATGAAGAAGATCTAAATTATTTGTCCTCTCATGATCCTGCTATAGCCGTGGCTAATCTTTAGAAGATTTCAATCTATGAGAGTTTTACAGTGTTGAAGTCCTTTTTGCATATAAAACTTTGTGACCTGGAATTTAGCATTGGAAAGAACTTACAACCCTTCATGTTTATGTTGGTACATGTTGGTTTTGGTCCTCCTGTGGCATTGGTTGTAAAACTGTTACGTGGAGAATCATTTTAATGAGAAAAGAAAATAATCTCTGAGTATAAAAGCCCCCACTGTGCAAGGCACAGAGAAACAGTCCCGAGTCCTGGTACACACAGACCACCTTCATGCCTTGCTCCTTACTTGTTCTGTGTTCTCGGGGTCTTGTACATACTAGGAAAGGACTCGGCTGCCTAGCCACACCCTCAGAACCCACACCTTTCTTAATCGAAGCAAAGTCCTGATGATTCTTTCAACTTCAAATGGGCAAGGAGAGGTGCTTAGTGTGGCTATTCTAAGACAAAGTTCTGATACAGACACCAACTATATAAAGCAAAGTATGCCCCCTAAGAAGAACACTCACAATGGGAGGTGTGTGTCTGGAAAAGCAGAGCCCTGCTTGGTCAACCTTACCTCTGGGAAATGCCAACTGATAAGCAGGACAGAGTAACAGTCAGCTCTGTCAACTGACCAGGAGAATCCAGGAATCTGCTTCACCCCATTCCACCCATTCCAAGCCCAAACCCCAGCATCTGAAGTTAACCAGTTCTTTGAATTCATATGTGACAGAGCTTTGGGCTAACGCAAATTGTCACTTGAGTGAGTGATTTACTTGTCTGAGTTTCAGGCTTTGATTCTTTACGAAACGAACAACTAAGACCTATTTGATAACCATGCCAGTTCTCCTCACTTGAGGGCCAGGGCTTACACACACACACACACACACACACACACACACACACACAGCGGGGGGGGTAGGTAGAAGAGAAAAAGGAAAGAACATCCAGGGAGGATCCACCCAAAGGTCCAACTTTGTAAAGGACCTGGAAGATTCTGGTAGCCAGGAGACAAGGAGGGAAAGCATCAGGAGAGAGGCATAGTGCCCACAATAACCTTTCCATTGTGAGGATAAGGACTGGGAGGGAGAACTTTTATTCCTTTGATAAAATTGTATTTGAAAAGAAAAAAAAAGGAGGAAAAGGAAGGAAGGAAGGAAGGAAGGAAGGAAGGAAGGAAGGAAGGAAGGAAGGAAGGAAGGAAAGAAGGAAGGAAGGAAAAGAAAGAGACAGAGAGGGAGGGAGGGAGGAGGAAAAAGATGGAGGGAGAGAAGGAAGAAAGAAAAGGGAAGAGAGGAGAAATGAAAGCTAAGAAAGGAGGAAAGGGAGAGAGAGTTCACGGGTCATGAGACTCAGGCTGTTTCATGCTTACAAGAGCTTATTATTAGGCGCAGTTGATTCTTGACAGCGGATTCATCTGTGGGTGAACCGGAGAGCTCTCCTAGGGAGTGACTGGGAGGTTCAGCCATGGCCAGGGGCCCAGACCACTGCTGGGCAGGGACGCTTCCTGGTGGGAGAAGGAGCCACATTCCCCAGTTATTTGGGACAGATTGAGGACCCACAGACTGCCTGCAATGTGCAAACTGCATAATTTAACATGAACGTTGCCAACAATTTTTGGCCTCAACTTTTTGACTGGTTTTCATTTAGCAGCAATTTCATTTTTCCCGGGACAATTCATGTTTTAATGAAGAAAAATTCAATGACCTTTAGCCAACTTGGCAATTGACAAGGTGGGTGACGGTTCAGAAAAATCACGACTGAACGTGCTGTCCCTATTTAAATGGCTCAGAGGAGCCATCAAGCAGTTCGTTCTCATGTGACTGAAGAGTTGGTTCTTCAAACAACTGTGCATGCTCATCCGGTCAAGTCTGTAGAAGGCAACTGCGGCTCTATATCAGTCCGGGGTGACAAAGAGCAACGTTACATCGTGTGCCACACAGCTTTGAGCACAGTCTCTCACAAGGAGAATAAATACGGGGAAACTGACCACCCCATTAAGTGTTCCAGTACACCATCGATCCCCTCACTACGCCACACTTCCACACTTAAAGAACCCTATACTTCTGATCAGATACCATAGCTCGCACCTCTTGCCCGCCAACCCCATTGCCAGCAAAATATTGGTATCAATAGTTTAGGGGAAGAATGTTTTCCCAGACATGTGGGGATTTATACACTGCCCAGGTGTAAACACACTTGGACAGACCCTTCTTGGGTTGACAACACGGCAACTTTACACTTAACATAGCCTACCCTGACAATGACCTGTGGGACATAGGAAGGGGCAGTGGTCCATAAAATGTCCAACCATCCCTCAGTTTTTGTTCCTTCAGACTTCAAAACAGACCCAGTCTTCTCGACTTAATGCTTCACATGCAGACAGAAGGAGAAGACGAGACTACAGCTCCCGGGACACGTGGGGCCATGACGAAGTGGGCACAGCCTGTGTCCCCTGGCATACAGTGGCTTGAAAGCTAGGCCCTAGCATCTGGTTACGTTTTGCACCCAATGCATGTAGTTCCGGCTCAGCTCTCTTTGCCCCGTGTCTTTGTTATTTACTTCATAGCTACACTCTAAACACAAAGTATATTTTGGATCTTTTTCTTTAATTAAGAAATTATCTTTAAGAATTTCATACATGTGTACAATGAAATATGGTCACATGTACCTCCCATTTCCCCCCTCCACATTTCCCCCACAGCCTTCAGAACATATCATAGCTCTCCTGTTTTTCCTCTCTTTATTTATTTTTATTAATTCCGATTAGTGTTTCCCAACGTGCATGAGCATGGGGTCACCCACTGGAACATGGGATAAATTACTAGTGTCTACCTCTTCAATAGAGAATGAATCTTCCCCCTTTCCAGCAACTACGCATGGGCAACAGTTCTTCAGTATGGGGTACGGAGCCTGGAGATCCTCTATCCCATCTAGCATGACTTTATGAAGGCTTTTGCAGGTAACCACAGATGCAGTGAGTCCATGAGTACAATTGCATGTCAGCATTTCACAGCCCCCCTCCCTGTTCTCTAGATCTTACATCTTCTTCTCCATCTTCCACGATGTTCCTGGAGCCTTGCTAGTGGCGAGGAGACCAATATAGACGTCCCAGTCCCATTTAAGGCTGAGCACGCAGTCTTTTTCGCAGCATTGTGAGCATTGATTGCCACCCTTTCCAAAAAGAGGCTTCTTTGCCTGGGGTTGAAAGCAGCCTCAATCTATGGGTATCTGCATAAATATACGTATAAACATAGATATAAGTGAGGCCACATCATGTTCATCAAAGGAACAATACACCAAGAGGATTTTACCATTCTAAACACAATTTACACCAAGCACTTGGTTTCATTAAGGAAAAAAAAATCTAGTGGCTAGAAAACCAGAGCTTAACCCCAAGACAGTGATAGTAGGTGATTTCAATACCCACGCAAGCCAATAAGCAGTCATCTGGACAAAGCCCAAGCAGAAAAAACACTGGAGTTAAAGATACTATAAGTCAATTGAATCTTAGCTTCTTGAGTAACTTTATGTTTTCAAGCCTCCACCCGTCTCAATCACATTGAGAAGATACAGAGTCATTTGGCCAACTATGACAAAGCAACAGCTATAGAGACTGAGTAGTGATCACGTCCTATCTGTATAGTTAGAAGATGATGGAGCATGAATCATGTCGTAAGAGCTCAGAAAGCTGTTGTGATTGACGCATGGTGAGCATGACCCGGCTGTGATGTCCCTGAACTAACGTCACCTTGGGTGTGCACAGGGCTATACTATTGCTGAAGTCGCTATTGGCAGGAAACAAATTTTCTTGGTTCCCCAGTCAAGTACATAAAGAAATTGGCTAGTAAAATTTAAACAGAGCAAAATTACCTCTGGAAGGGGTTTTAACTGCTTTACTATGCCGTGCACGCGCACACACACACCTTTGTCCCCTCCTGGGAACGGGAATGACTGTGTTAGCTGGAGGCTCCTCCGCCCTTCTTGTCCATGAGTGAGAATATTGATTGCAGTGATTCCTCATGGTTGCATGGTGGGCATGTGCTGACAAAGAGACGTGAATCTTTATTCTAAGTCATCGGAATTTCAGTATTGGGACTTCAATGTACGATGGCTTTTGCTGATTGATTTAACCCCTGAAATCATCTCTTTTATGTGTGAATAGAGAGCACATAAGAAAACAGGGCAAAGACTCAGTGTAGACTTTCTTTTGGACTCTTAGCATAGCATAAATGAAATCCAGACACCTATGTATGTATAGAATCAAAGCACGTTTCTCAGAGTTAGGGATCAGGATAAAAGCAATATCTATTTGAAGACTATGAGGCGGCTCAGTGGGAGTGTGCTTGCTAGGCAAACACGAAAACCTGCGTCCAGATCTCTAGAATACACATAAAGGTGGACTCTCCACTGCAAGATGGATGCTGGTGACAGGAGACTCCCTAGAGCTTACAGGCCAGTTACCATGTAGTGTGGAGAAACAGACAAGAGACCATGGGTCACTTCTTTTGGTAATTCCCCCTGATTTCTTAGATTAGGCAAAACTCCTTCTAATATGCTAGCGCCCTGGTTGTCACCTTGAGTCTCACCGGGAGCAAGGCTAATGCCTCTTCAAAGTCTTATTCAGTCTCTTGGCAACTAGACAGTAAATATATTGGTCAAGAAGGACACATGTGTGTATTTATTTGTTCTTAATTTTAGGATAAAAACATAAGACACCAGAAGTCCAATAATTTTATATCTATATTACTCTATACTTGGTATATACTATAAATTTTGCCCTATATATTATTACCATGTGTTATACAGGCATGTGTATAGATGCAATGCTTGTGATATAAATATTATGATATAAATATCTAAACTACACACATCATTTCTTTAAGATGGATCTTGCTATAGTTTCTCTTGAAATTTTCTAGTTTGTATTCTTGCCATTAATGCCCAGAGTAATCATATCCTAAATCCTGGAAAACTCAAAGAAAATAAATCATTAAATTACTTTGTAAGTTTTGTTAACACAGTATGTGGAAAGTTTATATTTTGTGTCCAAAATTCATTGTTATTTTGCGTCCATATAATCACTTTGAGAATAAGCATCCTATATAATGGGCATAAAAGAGTGCCTTGTGTACCCTAATTAAATGCATGTAGTCCAGAGAACAAAAGATAATCTCAGGAACATTTAGGAGCTGGCTCCATTGGTTGAAAGGCTTAGGGTGTTAGGGTATAGGGTAGACTGAGGTGTCCTCAAGTTACTGTACTTTTGTGCAGTTGTGACAGGCTTATAGAACTGAAGCAGTCCCCTGGGAGGAAAGTTACAGGACTCAGGCCCCTACCTTCTTATGTAAGTGTTGTTACCTACACTGGACAAACTTTTCTGCGATGCAGCTGCATTTGCAGCACTGAGACTCCTGGAAATAACCCACTACTCTTCCTGGTTCACCAGGTGTTTCCCAGCCACCCAGACTCCCAAAATAACCACACAGAAATTGTACTAATTAAATCACTGCTTGGCCCATTAGCTCTAGCTTCTTATTGGCTAATTCTTACCCGTTAATTTAACCCATTTCTATTAATCTGTGCATCGCCATGAGACTGTGACTTACTGGGTAAAGTTCTGGCGTCTGTCCCTTGCAGGGCTACATGGCTTCTCTCTAACTCTGCCTTCTTTCTCCCAGCATTCTGTTTCGTTTTCCCTGCCTACCTCTGTTCTTTAGCAGGCCAAGCCAGTTTCTTTATTAATCAATGGTATTCACAGAATACAGAGGGGAATCCCACATAAACCAGGTGAACCATTTGGTTGCTCTGCCATTTGTACCATATCTATGATGAATGAATATTTCCTCCCCAGGAAAAGGCACATACCACATACCTTCTTGAAAAAGGCAAATACCACATACCTTCTATCACTAAGAAAGAGGCCAACACTTGGTTGTCCTCTCTCAAATGTGAAGATAGCAATAGCATATACTATATTAGATTTTGAATAAGTTAAATCTTCTTTTCTGATGTGACTCGGAAGTTTTCTACTTTTGTCTGGGGTCCATAGTAAGAAATGCATCCACAGAGGGTCCACTGAAAGATGAACCATATGCTCCAGGAGATACACAAGAATGATGAAGCTATTTACCCTGGTTTAAACACTGGATAAGGATCCTATGTGGAATCCACAACAATCTATAAGATAAGATCCAACTCTAAAGCAAGCCTACATTGTCCATAACAGTTGATTACCTATCGTTTGATAAACAGGTATGGACCCTACTTGAGAACAAAAACCTGGCATGAGACAGTAAGTAATCATGTGACCATATCATTTTGTCATAACTTAAGGATCTTCAGATCCATCAAACTGTATGATCAAGAGAGAAGTACCCACTGTCTAATGGGAGAGAAATACCCAAGACTGGGCTTGGGGGAATCAAGAGTGTAAATGAATCACTTGAGGAAATAGTTCATACTCCGAAGACCCTGTGGATGTATCTCCCTCACTACAGCTTCATAGAAGTTAGTGGTGAGAGGGTCTCCTCACCCATCTGAGTTGGGGAGTAGAGGCAGGGATGGAGCTCTATGGAGGAATGTTTTCTTATCTAGCATACATGAGGCCCTGGCTTGAATTTCTAGTTCCAAAAGCAGAAAAGGAGAAAGAAGGAGGGAGAGGAAAGAAGGAAGGGAAAGAAGACAAGAGGAGAAGAGAGGAGGGGAGGGGAGAGAAGGGGAGGAAGAAGAGAGAAGATCTCAGGGGCACAAGTAAGTTGGAAAAAATACCACAACTGGACTGCTAGCTGGCTACTCTGGGAAAGGAAAATTCCCTAATGCACAGAAGTTACTGGCTCTCTGCATGTAGAAGAAGAACTGGCATGTAATATACCTCTTCATCATGGGCTACAGAGCTATTACAAGGGGCTTCAATGATTGGTCAGGAGTCCAGAAAGAACAAAATTGAGAAATATGAAACAAATATTTTTGGAGGGGAGGGTATAACATAGGGTTAGGTTTGTAAAAGTGTACATACACAAATATTCTGGGAAGCAATTGTCTCCTAGCCTATTAACCTCACAGCCTGGGGTCTGGAGAGGAAGCAAATAAAGGTCTGGCATCTGTGCTCCATGGCTCTCTCCCTTACAGGGCACATGGCACTGAGCTGAGCCACCTGCTGAGTTAAGACTCCCTGATCAGGAGTGGGTAGGCTGAGCATCCTCTCAAAATGATACTGGAAGCAGCAAGAATAAACTAGAATTTTCCCAAAGCTTCTGGTCTCCCCCACTACCACCAGGGCCCTCTCCCCAGGGTGGTCATTTTCAGGTTCATAATATCTGTCTTCGTTTTGTCTCCTGTAGTTTTAAAGTATGGGTTCAGGGGCAGAGAGCAGAGCCTTTTGAGTTGACTATCTTCCTGAATCCTTGCCTTTCACTCCTTTGCGAATAGGACTGGGGTTAAAGAAAGTGCATAGAGAAGAAGAAAAAAACAATGTCAGAGAAGGTTCAGAAAGCAAAGGATGCTGGGATGACTGAGGGAGCCGGGATGCTGAAAGAAGAGAGAGAATTTATGTAGTTCCCGGACTTTTCATATATTTGTGGTTGAACTTGAAGTTATTGCCTGATTTCATTGGAACAAATTAAGCCCTGTGTACGGAACTGAGTCTCCATGGTCATATGGCTGTCAAGCCATCGCTGGCTTCATTCTTCCACAACCTCTGGGACCTTGATCTTGAACTCTTAGGCTAGAGACAGACATGTGTGGAATAGTGGGGGAGGGCAGAGTCCCTAAAGAAAGTCCAGTTCTGGCATTTCCCAGAACGTCCAGAATGTACATTTTCGCTATTATTCTCATAATTTGAAACTGAGATTTCCAGGTCTCCTTTGATAAGCAGAGTCTTGGCTGTTCTGTAAAATTAAATATTTCAAATATTTTTCTTTGCTTTTATCCTTCCCTATATGTAGTCTGGAAGGCTCACACCGGGGATGTGTTTTGGTTCCCTCTGTCAATGTGTAGGATTTCATTGTTGTCATTACTGTATTTATCAAATTCCTCCTGGTTATGGGCCATTAAGCATTCCACCAAAAAAATATAAATTCTGAAATGCAAGGTAATTCAATGGGCTAGATATCCTCAAAAGCTGTATCCGCATCCACGCACACGCGGGAGGCCTCTCCCATCTGGCCAGACCTAGCAGCTGAAATTCACTCCTGAGGTTCCCCTTCCTGTCAATCACAACATCCTGCTGTGAACCCCATGCCGCTCGCAGCTCCTTTCACACAGACTATCAGACTGGCAGAACAAGTAACCACATGGGCTCTGGTCCACTGCGCTAAAGCCCATAACATTCCAGGAGATAGCAATGAATCAATGCACGTCACCACTACAGCATCCCTGCTCTGCCTGGAGTCCTTCATCCCAGAGGGTCCGCAAATATTTTGCAAGCTGATACCTTGTCCAAGCTGTGCCTAAGCCTCTCACTTCATCCACCGCTGGAATCCATGAACAGCACCTCAGTGGCGGAACGCAGCAGCTGCTCTGCAGCCGCACCGCGGTCCCATGGACCTCAGCTTGGGACAGGAAGCCAAGAGGAATACCATATCCAATTGAAAGGACAGGGGGGATTTCGGGAGGTAAAATTCACGGAGCCAAACTTGGAAGCTAGCCAAAGCACCTGGTTAACACCCTCCTTCTCCCCAGAAACCATGGGTCCTTGTGACCACCAACAGCCTGACTCCAGCCCCCAGGCACTGTGCAACGTCCTCTTACATCTAACTCCACACTAAATAACAGGAGGGAATGACAGTGAAATATAGTCGCAACGAAGGGCCCCTCCCCTCACCCCTGCGCTCAGCTAGTGTCGGTCACAAACAATGAAGGGAAGTATAACTTAAATAAGAGTGGCTGCACGAAGCAGGGTGAGGGGTGGAGGGGTGGAGGGGTGGAGGTAGCAGGTCATAGTTTCATCATGGCGTTAGAGCGGCTTCCGACTCCAAAGAAGCGCTTGACGTTTTGGATTGGAGTATAGGTCAGATCGAAAGAGGTGACCTCCTTGCCATGATGCTGTTTTGGTAAGAGGCAAGGACTTCATAGACCCATCTCCTCTAAACGGACCAGGTGAGTACCTGCAAACTGAGGAGTCACTCAACTGGACAGTAGCAATGGCTGCTGGCTCCCTCCTCTTCCTCCTCCCCCTCTTTCTTCTCTTCCGATAAAAATAAAATAGTGATTTAAAAATGGGAAGTCATAATAATTGACTGGTGATAAAATTGTAGAATATGTCTTCTGATAAAGAACTCTAACAAGCACATGACATAAATTCTTATTTAGACTCCTAATACATATAAGTGAGCACTACCATGACCTCCACATGAAACAAACAAACAAAACTGAAGCACAAAAGACTTAGGTAATTTGACCAGGTTCACACACACAGACAGTCCTAGCCTTCCCTCAACATCTTAAACTTATTTTTTTTTTCCCCAGACAAGATTTCTCTGTGTAGCTCTAGCTGTCCTAGAACTTGCCCTGTAGACCACACTGGCCTCAAATTCAGAGATCCACCTGCCTCTGCCTCCTGAATACTGGGATTAAAGACATGTGTCACCATGCCTGGCTCTTAAATCTGCCACCATGCCTGGCTCTTAAATCTAACTCTTGAAGGAGTCACATGATAGACAAGTCAGAGCTCTCTAGTCTTGGAGAGGTACCTTACACAAAGTGAAAAGGGTAAGACTGTATTTCTCTGAGAATGAAAGGACCACTTATTCCGTGTGCAAAGATTTGTCTAACATCCCAGATGTCTAGATCCTGGGTGAGAGCTAGTGGTGACCAAGGCAGATAGCGCATGAGGTAAGGTAAACCTCTATAATAGCCTCCATGGCCTTCAGTAACTTGGCTCTGAGGAGCTTTTGAAATAAGTGCCTCAAATGTCCAAATAGTGATAAGATTTCAGTTATTCACAGAGAAGGTCTGAGTCACTAAACGCTCAGCTGGAGCATAAATAACTTAGTGTCCATGTGCTTCAAGGAGCATTTTTAAGGGAAGGAAAGAGGTGGCTCAAAAGAGAGCACCCAGGAAACACTTGTGGGAATCCCAACTACGTGAAAACTCATAGCTACTTCATGGTGTTTATACCTTACAACCCACAGATGAATGATCTTTTAACGTGGTCACTCAGATGGGCCACAGTACCCACTATTCAAGACATTGCTGTTGGAGAATGTTTTCTTTCAAATCTATTGACTTGGAATAAAGCAGAATATTCTCCACGATGAAGGTAGGCTTTTTTTCACTAGCCGAATACTTTAATAGGCTTCCCTCAACTCTGGGAGTAAAAATGAATGTGTTCACTCAGTTATTCATTGGGGAAACTAAATTATCACTAAATTATCTTTGAATTTGGGAGACAAGATCAGCTCTTTCCAGTGTCTCTAGTCTTGTTGCCACTAACTCTGCTAGTTTTGTATGGCTAGCCTCCATAATCATGTGACTTACGTTCTTCAAGCATCTCTGTGTGTCTTTTTGTTTCTCTCTCTCTCTCCCCTTCCATCTCCTCTCTTTCTCTCTCTCCGTCTCTTCCTCTTCCATCAGCCTCTGCCCCATAGCAAGTCTTTCTCTGTACTGCAAGTTCCCAAATAACAAATCAGAGACGCAATTATGAAAGCTTGACCTTAGCTTAGGCTTGTCCCACTACTTCTCAGAACTTAAATTAACCTGTTTATTTTAATCTATGTTCTGTCGCGTGGTCCTTTTTCTTACGCTGCATTCTCTGTGCTGGCTGGTGATCCTGCCTTTCTTCTTCACCGAGTCCTGTCTGTTTCCACAAGTCTCCTCCTAGCCTTTTCCTACCTAGCTATTAGCCATTCAGTTCTTTATTGCACCAATCACAGCAATACACCTTCACACAGTGTGTAGATAGCCCACAGCACCACCCCACGAATATTTTTGACAGAGGAACAGGCTGACTACAGAGATCTTCAGTTAAAAGTCCACATCTGATAACTTAAGTAATTCACTTCATGATACTGCTTAGTTATGTCAGTTCATCCATGCAGCATTCTGATTCCAGACAAAAGGCAGAAATGAATGTGGGAAATAGCTGCACAGACAGAAGTTTGTCAAGTTCCAAAGTGAAGAAGAATCTGAAGTCCTCTTCAAGGGAGGCAAGGGTTCCAGAGCAGATACAAATATATGAAGAGAAGGTGGAGACCTTCAATTGGAAGTGCATCAGAGAGCAAGGTGTGGTGTTCTGAATGCAGTGTGAATTATAATAACATGCTAGGAATGGTGGCTTATCCAGATAGACCAGCTGGCTCTAAATCCCTGGGTTCATGAAGATTAAACCTTCTCCTGGCACCTTGCTTCTGTTACTCTTGCCCATCCATGATACTCGACCTACATTCTGTGCTCCACTGAGTCATAACTGGACCCACAGCAGGGTATCAGGTATTTGCACAACTAACTTGAAGGGAATGAGAATGAAGGCCAGGAAGTGGTTTATGGAGACCTGTAGTCGTGTGGGCATGGGACTTAGATGTGGGTTTTAGCTCTTGAATGAGAAGTGGACCAACTCAGGTACTATGTAGAAGGCAAAGCAGTCAGACCACTGATGAAAACACGGAAGGGAAACGGGAATAGAATATGACTGGTCCTGTGGGGCCACGAGTATCCCAACAGTTATCCCCTTTATTGAAGTTTTTGCACTGGGGGAGTGACAAATTTGAGAGAATGGATCATGAATGCATTTTGGACCTGTCGTGTTTGAAATGTCTGTATAGCAAGTAATAAATGTATATTGAACAGGGGAGTGACCAGGGCTAGAGTGGGAAGTTCTGGCACTTAGCATCATGGAATTGGATATGATGACTTTAGGTAACTCTTCTCCACTCCAGCTGTCTGTTCAAATGCCTTCAAGAAGAGAAGTCTAAATGATGGCAACTATGCTGGGCCTGGGGCAGGAAATAGAACTTTGAGGTGATACCTTGTTTTCATTAATATTTTTCATCTGTGTTCTCTTCTTGATTCAAATAATGAAACACAATTACGAACCAGATAGGAAAGACCCAAAGAAAATTAAAAAGAAAGTTTTTTTATGGGGCAAGATGGGAAACCTATAATAAAATCCAGGTAAAAATTAAGAATTTTTGTTAGTCATTCAGTGATACTAACAGATTCAGATAATGTTTGGGAAATTGAGTATTTTAGACTCTGGGAAGGACTTTCCACAGACCCTGCTGTCTCCCCACTCCTTATGCCATGCTTTGCCTTCTGGGTCCTTCTAGTTTCAGTTCCTGAAAGGCACCCCCTGCCCTATTTCAATAACCGAAGCTAGGTCACTGTCAACTAACATGAAGTTTCTAGGCATAATCGATTCCCTAGATCTTTGTAAGAATGTATACAAATGCCTATAACTGGATGTTCTCTAAACCCCCACCCTTAGCCATCTTATATAGCTAGAGCTTCCATAATTAGAGCTCCCACCCCTATGACATCTGCATCCCCTAACTACTTCCCTTCCTTTCTGGAAGCTCTAAAGTCTTGGACCTGACCAATACAAGAAAAAGATGTCATTTCAGATCTCTTCTCCACTCTACCTGCCCTAGCTAATCGGTTCAAACTCAATTTTTCCTTTCTTCTGAACTCTTGTTAAATTCATTTTTGCCACCCTAGAATAAGATTTTTATCATTCGTTCATTACTAATCACTTGCGCTTTATCCATATTCCAGAGTACTTAATCCTCAATAAGACTACCGTAATACTCCAAAATAAAAATTAGGTCTTTGATCATAATCATTCATCATATCTCAATACCTAAAACATTGAATCCAAACACCAGACACCCAAACAATCTAAATATCTAACACCTGATATCAAAGCTCTTCAACATGGTGGCCATCTGTCTTCTGCCTTGCCTCACTCTGAGTCCTTTGCTGTGCTGCTCCAGTTTTCCAGCATCTTTTCCAAACACAGCCTTCTATCCTCCAACACAGTGAGTGGCTCGCGCTGCCGGATGGCAGTTCCTCCACGTCTCTGAAGCTCTGCACGCAGAGTCTCCTGCTAGGACAGGCTCTGTCCTCTCTACACTGCTGCTCCCATCCAGGCTTCATAATTGGCCCATGAGCAACTTCTGAGCTCCGTCCAGGAAACCTGTTCTCCGAATTTGACATCACTTTTTTTATAGATCTACAATAAAATAATCACCATTTACGTTACAACTCATTTCTGCGAGGGACTTGTGCAGATGAAGGCCTAGTTTGCTCTGAATTAGTGCATAGCTTTTATAATCTTAGGATGTCCGGGCTGGCCTGTATGTAAATAGTTGGCTACGGTGAATATTTGGCCATTTTGGTTTCTTAATTAGCCCTCTTTCTACATATATCGGCAGCTCTGTCTCATGAGATCCCGCTTTCAACGTTTAGGCCCAGTTATTGCTGTAAACCCATTTCGTCTTGATTACTGTGTCTTGAAATAATGGTCTCATGGTGGCACCACTTAAAATATAAAAAGAAAAGCTCATGCTTGCATAATTCAATCATTCTGTACCTGTGTTCGTCCTGCAAAAAGATAATTTGAATCACACCAGTCCTGACGGAGCTGTCATTCTTTCATCGGAGCACAATCCAGAACGAGGAATCTCTTAGAACACCCTCTGCGTGTGGTTTCCACGTATCCCTCACATGTTCAGTAATTTATTTCACATGGTTTTATCTATGTTTCAGGCATGGTTCAAGACTCTTATTGAGAAAAAAAAAAGGAAAACATCCAGTTCCTACCCCCAAGAAGCATTTAATTGTTGAATATAGAGATAACAATACAAAACCCAATACTGCAATGAGAAAATAGACATTAACTGACTAGTGCTATTTTTTATGCCTTCATCATCTGAATGCATAATTTTAAAGATAGGATCATAAATTTCAAACTTGATTTCCATTCTCTACTCAGGTTGGACAAAGAGTGGAGGAAGCTAAACCAAGAATGTCCCCACTAAAGTCATCTCTTCATCCCTACCAACCCAAAGTAAAAGATGATATTGTACCCTAAATTTTGTATGTATTGATGCCATTTTGTCTTAGATGGTGATCTTAGCTCCAGTCTCATTTAAAAAGGAGCTGCCCTCTCATCTGACCCAACTCTACCTAACCCGGTCAGACTGTTCTCGTGGCTGTTCCTGCCTATGCTTCCTTGCTCCACTTACCATAGAGTGCTGGAGACCAATGGTCAGGCTTTCTTACTCCACTTACCATAGAGTGCTGGAGACCAATGGTCAGACTTCTGGAAGGGGAGCGTGAGAGGACTTTCTTTCACTTGATTCGAAAGTGTTACTCTTCTGCATCCAAAACTTTTACAGGGCCTTTAAAAAAAATGATCTGGGTAAGTTAGTTACTATTAGTCAATTTAGCTTTTGTCAACTTTTTACTCTAAGAAATCCCTCAAAGACACATGAAGCCGTGTGGAGCTGCTATAACCTTCATATCTTAAAACAAATGAAAAGATTGAGCAAAACCATTCTATGCATTATGAGCATTTCCTCTAAACTAGGTACAGTAGCACAGCAAGTTAGCAGGAATTTTAAGATGTCATCTCTGTTCCTTTGGGAGAAATACTAGTTATTTTGAAAAGATCACCATTGATTTAAAAAAAAAATCCCCTGAAACATTGTGTTCTCAGACAACTCTGCCCAAGGCTTACAAGCCAAAAAGTGGAACTAATACAGAATCTATGTATCATATTGGAGGAATTCTCTGCTCTTTGGAAAACATCATATCAAAAATAGTCTCAATTTATCTTAGGAGGATCCTGGGACATCCTAGTTTGTGATGATAAAGATCCCACAGCCAGTGGTGTCTTGACAACTCATAGTTTTTTTTAAAAAGACAAAACAAAACAAAACAAAAAGAAACAAAAGCCAAAAAAAAACAAGAAAAGAGATGCAAAACAGAAAACACTAATTTTAGATAAACAATAACTACAAAGTCATTTGCAAGCTGAATCTCCGCTCAGAACACACAGGTCAGGTAGACTAAATCTAGCTTCCAGCGAGCCCGATCTCAGGGAAAGCAGAAAGGGCTCATTTCCCTCGCAGTGCTTTTCACAGGCTCCCAGCTGGAGCCCGTGAAAATTGTTCAACCAGGCAAGTCCCGGCACAGGGACTATATCCAGTGTTAATATTTATTTAGCAATTAAATTCCACAAAGTTCCATTCAGTGTACATGAAAGAGACCGGGCAAGAAAGTAGAGAGTTTAGTGTAGGAGGGAAAGCACTAGAACGTAATTTCAGAACACAGAGGGAAGAGGCAGCTAGTGTGAAAGCCAGGGTGACATGTCGAGGGTAAGTAGCATTCCATAAAAAAGAAAAAAGTAAGCTTTCTAAGCAGATAAAATGAGTGAAAGGGCCCAGGTACATTTCTAGCTGCTTTTGCATAGAAATAATGGCAGAAACAGCAGGGGAGATTTTGGGTAAACTTATAACTCCCAATAACTTGGAAGGTCAGCATGGAGGATCTACTTAAGGTTATGTTGCAGTATGAGGAGCTACTTAAGGTTATGCTTATGATAAGGACGATAATGGGGAGTCATTCGAGAGTTAGTGTGGATGTGGGTGTGGTCTGATGTATGCTTGTATGTGGGTGCAAACACTTTTGTGTGCACATGTGGAAGACAGAGGTCAGTACCAGGCATCTTCCTCTGCTACTCTCTGACTTATTCCATGAGAGAGGATCTCTCACTGAGTCTGGAGCTTATTTATTCAGCTAGGCCGGTTGGTCAGCAAGCTCTGGAGATTCACCTCTCTCCACTTCCCCAGCATTGGGATTCCAAGCATGCACCACTATTCCTAGGTTTAACTTTAATACTAGAGACCTGAACTCAGGACTTCATGCTTGGACATGATGCACTTTGCCCACTGGCCCATCTCCTCAGTCCGCAGACCAAGGATTCTGTTTTTATGTTTTAAAATCTAACTCTGCAGGAAATGTGAAGAAGAAACTAAAGAGGAAAGAAGATGGTGCCAGCAAGGCTGGTACCTTGTCTAGACATGAGGCTGAGCAAGGGCGCTAACAACAGAGTGAGTTAAAGAGCATCAAGCAAATGTGACTTCCTCTACTCTGCTTTGCATTGTGGATGCTAGCATTTCTCTTTTTTCTCCTGGTATAAACTGCTAATTAGATTCTGTATAGGTTTCATTAAAAAAAAAAAGTCATTGGCAGAGACTAGACAGTAAGAGGACAAAGAAAACCAGTGTTTCTCAATATTCTTCGGGCCTTAGAAGTCACAGTTGTTTCTGACTTTTGCTGAGCATCCCATTCTGTGTCTCAGCTACACCACTATTTAACTAATTTCCTGGAGTTGCATTCAGTCTATGTGGAGCACCTGGAGTGGTGTCTTTCCACCTAACTGAGTAATAGGAGCACTAAGACCAAAGAACTGATGCAAGGGTCCTCACGGAAATCGAGGACCATGAATACAGAGCTGAAAGGGACAGTGAGGATAGAACTAAAATTTCCAAATAGCATTTCTGGGTAAAGATAATCATGCTGGTGATTTACTCACTGTAAAAGCATGCAATGTAGTAATTTATTGCTATAGCTTGGGTATTGAATATCCCCGAAAAGCTCATGGGTTGAAGGCTTGGTGCCATTGGAAGACAGAAGAACCTTTAGGAGTGAACCGTAGTGGAAGAAAGTTAACATGTCCTTTGAGGAGATGTGGTAACCCTGCTCCATCCCTTTTTGTCTCGTTGGCTTCTGGCCATGAGATGACACCTGCTTCTAGCCCCAACTCACCATGGTAACTTACCTCTCTTCTGGACCAAAGACAGCACGATGCTAAGTGACCATGGACTGTAACCCCAGCTATCAGGAGCCAAAACAAACCTCTCATTTTAGTTATCTATCACAGTGGTAAAGGGTTGATGCATTCCCACTCGATCCTAGCAATAAACATTTGAGGCAAAAACAACATAAAACTTACAAATCAGAAGAACCAAAGCCACAAAACTAAAGTAACTTCACCACAATTGCAATTGGCAAATGATAGCCTAGGAGTCAGTCTTGTAGAGAGAAGGTAGAGAAAGCTGAGACAGTTAGCTCAGATCTGGGTGAGCAGGGTGTCTCTATGCAGAGTGTCTGCTGAGGTCTGAATGTGCAGTAGTTGGAAATTCTGTATCTTATTTTAAGGGTAGAGATATGGAGGTGAACATTGTTGTTATATAACTAAGTGTCAAAGCTATGGAATGTTAGATGAAAAAAGACCAAAATGAGATTTAAAACTTTGGCAATGGATCCGTCTGTACAAATGAGGCCGGTGAAGTGTCTCCCTGTCTCTAAGGCAGAGTCTGTGGACAAGATGACTTCCAATAAGCTGCTTCCCCAATTACCGTGCTGTGCCTTTATGATATAATCCTCAAGCTTCCCTGCTGCAGCACTAAATTGTCAGCACTTAATAAATTAGATGGGGAGTTTCTTGGCAGCCCTGGCTACATATATTTTGACCAGTCAATCAAACAACAAGTATTTACTGAGCTCTCGGAGAAAGCAAGTCATATATTAAGCCCTACAGGGGGTGTAAGAGAAGCCTAAGATACCCTATCTTCCACTAAAGATCTTCATGCAAGCAGATTTTTTGAGTTTTATATAACTCTAACCTACAGCTTTCCATACTAAACACATGAAAAGGCTCATTAAACACACATAGAATAGGTCTTGCTGCAACAAGAAGGTATTGAAATTATTACACACTTTTTTTAAATTAAATCCCTGTTTGGTCTATTAGCTCTAGCTTTCTTTTTAAATGCATTTTTTTTTATTAATTTATAAAAGTTTCCACTTCCGCCCCTCCTCCCAATACCCTCCCACTCCCGTGAGGAGTGCGTTCACGCACTGATACAAGGGGACTGATCTAATGAGAGTTCACCAAGGACAGCTGGACTGGGACTGAACGAGCACATGATCAAACTGGATTCTCTGAATGTGGCTGGCACGGGGACTGTCTGAGAAGCCATTGATAATGGTACTGGGACTTGTTTCGTCTGCATGTACTGGCTTTTTGGGATCCTAGTCTGTTTGGATGCTCACCTTCCTAGACCTGGAGGAAGGGGGGAGGAACTTGAACTTCCCACAGGGCAGGAAACCCTGACTATTACACACTTTTTTAAAGTCTCCGTTTGATAGTAACTTAGGACACTTTAAAAATGTCTAAGACTTCCCATGTAGCCTTAAATAAATTTATGTTGTTAACAGGAGTAAGTCATAAGATGAGATCACTCCTTTAATATTTATTGAACATTCCCTGTGTGAAGATAATACAATAAATACTGGGGATACAAAGAAAAGCAAAACTTAGCTCCCACTTATTGAAGTCTCCCAGAACCAGAAAGACTACAGAGAGATGTGTAAAAGGCTAGTTACCGGATGCTGCCAGAGTAGATTAAAAAACATCACTCACTGTGGGAAGCTCACAAAAGGAGCTGAGGCTAAAGACTTACTACAAAGAATAAGTCACTGTTGTCTGAAGAAGAGGGACAGTGCCTTCCAGGGAGAGAACACACAGCATCCACAGCATGAAGGGATGTTCCAGCTGCATGAGAGCTGAAACACTAGGAGAAAAGCTGACTGGGGGAATGGCATGTGAAGGGGGCTGCAGAGTCACAGAGAGAAGAAGCCAAAGGGGGATTGGGGAAGGCAGTGGCTCTGCCTGGTTCTTTGTAGAATGATTTTGATGGTGTATGGGACTGTCCTTGTCTTGCAGAGCAGCAGTACAGGGTACCTGATGATTGGAATGGGAGACTGTGAGGGCCTTCAGGAGTAGCCATAGAAACTCAGGTGAAAACTAAGATGCTAAAGCTTGTCTCAAGTCAGCCAAGACTCCTGCTCACAATGACCTTTGGTTTCCATGTATAAGCAAAAGGAATTTGTCTTCTCTCTCTCTCTTCTTTAATGCTTACATTTAATGCAGGTTATAACACTTTCTCAGACAGTTCACTAAGAAAAAAATAGCAGCCATTAAAATTAAGCTGAGCGAAATGGAAAACGGGCTTGTAAAAGTCCACCACAGCCACCTGGAAACAGGGCTCCAGGCAGGCGAGCCCTGGCAGGCTTCAAGGGAAATGTGCTGAATCCAAAAGAAGAGACCACGGACTGGGGGCCCCAGACTTGCAGTTCTCTTTCTTGTCCTATTATTTTGGCCTTGTAACCTAGCTTTCCGAAAACTAGGTGTCTTAGTTAGGGTTTCTGTTGCTGTGAAGAGACACCGTGACCAAGGCAACTCATGAATAAAACATTTAATTGGGGTAGCCCACTTCAGTTTCAGAGGTTCAGTCCATTAGCATCATGATGGGGAGCATGGCAGCATGCAGGCAGATGTGGTTCCAGTTGCCTGTTTACCAGAAAACAACAGGAAGTCAACTGACCCTCATACTGAGGGTAGCTTGAGAGAAAAAAAAGACTTCAAATCCTGCCCCCACTGTGACACACCTCCTCTAACAAGGCCACACCCCCTAATAGTGCCACTGCCTTTAAGAGGCCATTTTCTTTCAAACTACCACCCTCCACTTCCTAGATCCCAAAGACTTATAACCATATCATAGTGCAAAATAAAATGCATTCAGTAGAACTTCAAAAGTCCTTATATAGGTTATCGTCTATAACCATCTCAAATAATTCTTAGCACCTCTGTTTTCCCTGCTCCTACTAGCGTGGTTCATTAGTTTTTAAAGCGTTCCACTGCTTTCGTAACCCAAAGTAACAAAGTTCAAATTTCTCCAAACAAACACACGGTCTGGCCTATCACAGCAATATCCCAGTCCTGCTACCAACTTCTGTCTTAGTTAGGGTTTTTATTGCTGTAAAGAGACACCGTGAAAACTCTTATATAACAACAACATTTAATTGGGGTGGCTCGCTTACCACTTCAGAGGTTCAGGCTGGTATCATCATGACAAGAGGGATAGTGGCATGCAGGCATATATGGAGCTGGTTACATCTTGACTGGAAGGCAGCAGGATGTCGACTGACTGTCACAACAAGGGAATCTTGAGCCAAAGAGACCTCAAAGCCTACCCGCATAGTAATACACTTCCTCCATCAAGGCCACACCTCCTAATGGTGCCTCTTCTTTCTTCTTTCAAACCACCACACTAGTTCTCCTTTGTATTTAAGTAAAGTTACAAATGGCGGTGAAGCTGGGGAGAACCCATTAAAGACAAGTGTTAAGGTAGCATTCCTGAAAGGGTTAAGACTCAAATTTTGGGTCAGGAAAAGGGGAACAAATGCCAATTAGTTGAAGGGAGGACCAAAAAGGACTTCATGGCGGGTCCCAAGCTCGCGGGTACATATAAGCAACATACGAGACTGATGAGAGACTGACAAGATGACCAGACCAAAACGAGTTAGCAAGCAGCAGATTCGTGAGCCTCTGGGCCACAGCTTCCACCACAGGAGAATTATTAGCAGCCTTAGTGGACATGAATTTTCAGGCTGGCCTTTGGCTATAAGGAGTTGTACAATCAGCGAGCAAGAGAAAAGACACACCCAACAGCACCCTGGGAGAATCCCAGACTCAGGGTATTATTTTCCTGACAATCTACACACAGGTTTTTGCTTGTTTTGCTCTGTGTTTTTGAGAGTGGAACTTTACATTCTACACATCGGAAGTTTCCAAGCACAACAAATTGGGACTTGGCCATTAAAATATTAGGCTGTTTTGGTAGACACATGGTCTTGCCCTTTGAACCGACAAGCCAAAAAGAAGACATAAAAATGATAAACAGACATTCCCAAAACTGGTCACACGCAAGGAGCTGAAGAATTGGTGGTTAAGACAGTGAGTGTCAGTTTCCCCTAACCAATTAAGAAAAACAGGCTGAGATAATCAAAACCAGGGCTGGCAAGTCTGTAGGCAAACAAACACTTCCAAAGCCAATGGGAACACAAACTGAGAGCAGCCTCTGCTGGGGCCAGCCTTGTGCTACCCCCGGGTCTAGTAGGGGGGTGTGGTCCCCAAAGCATTCACATTCTCCTTCTACCAACAAAGCATCTTCCTGCTGTACCACCCAGAACCATCCCAAAAAACCACCACAGAGAAAGTTTGGCATGCCTTGGAACCCGGAAAGCGTGGTTATCTTGGGTCCCGGCATGTTTACTGCTGTGTCCTTTGGTATCTTCCCTTTCTCTTCACTGTCCCCTCTCTTCTCTAGTGTTCTCTCCTCCCGCCCCCGTCTTTCTCCCCCCCCACCTCAGCTTTCTCTCCTGTGTCATCTCCTAGCCACGGAACAGGTCTAGGAAGCTCACACACATGCTGTTCTGACTGCTTGTAAGGATGTTCACATTTCAAAAGAAATTTTCATTTAACCCATTCTTGAGCAAGGTATAATCCACATTTCTGCTGAGAGAACTGCAAACCTCTATTCGATGAGGATGAAGCAGAAAACATCAGACTCACAGAGGAAGCCGATGCGTGGGCGCAATGGCACATATGTGGTGGATTTCAGACATATTGGGAGAGCTCAGGAGAACACAATTCTAATCCTGTCATTGGGAGGCTTCACTCACAGGTCCTGGCAGGAAATACTTGTTTTCCCGAACAAACTGTGAGAGCATTCCCCAAGCACAGTGACCCAGACAGAAACCTGATAGTTTCTCATTCTTTTGTTGAGTGCTGAGAACACTCTATTGAGTGGGATGTGTTGCTCTGAGCTTAAAATAATAGAAAATATAGAATAATACATAAATATAAACGATATAATAACTAAAAAGTTAACATTTATTAAGCTCTTAAGATGTTCTAGATAGGCTCAGAACTAAAAAGTCTATAAACTCATTCCTACCTAGAACCAAAGAAAAACAACTTTTTCGAAACCACACAGCAGTGGAGACATTCAGAGTGTTTATTCATTAAGTAGAGATATCTTGGGGATGGAGAGGTGACTTGCTGCTTGTCATCTCTGGGGTTCAGTTTTTAGCATCCACATGATGGCTCCTAACCATCTGTAGCTCCAGTTCTGAGGATGTAACTCTTTTCTGACATACATGTGGTACATAGACATCCATGCAAGCAAAACACCAATATAAATAATCTTTAAAAATAATCTATGTACATAATTTTATCAGCTATTTTATTAAGATAGGGCCTCATGCATCCCAGGCTAGTGCAGAACTAGCTTTCTAGCTCAATGACCTTGAACTCAGGTCCTCCTGCCTCCATCTCCTGAGCACTGAGGTTATGGGCGTGTACCAGCATGTCAGAATTATGAATTGTTGGGTTTCCAAGCATGCTAGTTAAGCCCTCTACAAACTGAGATACATCTGCAACTCCTACTTATTTGGTATGTATGTATATTTAACACACGATACTATGCATTTGGACCTTCAAGGTTGATAATGTGAAATGTGTTTCAGGCTTAAACCTCAGGGATCTGCTGTGTTTGGTAGCATGGGTAGGATACTGTAACAGAGAACTGGAGAAGTAGTATATGGATGGTCTCCAGCAGGAGCTCATTACATCATTATCACTTCTTGGAGCATACCATCCTAAACTGCAAGGCAACACAGGACAACATTGCACAAACCGGGCAAGGCATAGGTGAGTTTTCAGCCTGAAAGTTCTGGAGAGATGAGAGAGCGCATTGTGGAGGAACAGTCCAAGAGAAGAGCTGAAGGAGGTGTTCTAGACTGGGAAACCCAAGGAGCTCTCCCCACAGCAATGCTGCCCTCCTGGTGACAGACAGCCTCATGATTCAGAGGGCCGCCCCATAGCTCACTTTGTCTGATCACTCAAGGGCTTAGAGCAAGTGTGTTCAATTGCTGTGTTTACTTTTGTCTGCTCCTTGCCAACAACTGCAGGGGAGGGTAAGCACTTCTGGCTGGAGTGTCAGGGCCCAGGGGCATGCTTCGAAAGTGCAAGCCTGGCATGACCTTCGAGCATGGCTGCAAAGTACAAACACCACCAGCCTTGACCCAGGCTCTTCGGAAGCAGCATCTGAGAAGTGTGATTCTTGTTGACAAGCCTCCCATGAATGTCCCAGGAGATGCTTCCCAGCAGTAAATCGTGGCTCTCTGATGAATCAGAGGACTTCCAGACCTTCTGGGAGTGGGGAGAAGCCGACACTGTTTACTCTTTCAGACTAGAAGGAAAGACTGTGATTCATTGGCAGATTGACTTTGGAAAGACAGGGCCAATGTGGCGGCAAATGCTTGTTGATGATTTGTACTGAGCAGTAAATGGCTCTATTTCTAGAACTAAGCAACACGCACATACACCCTGGTCATGTGGATTCCCTCAGACTCCAAAATCTCAAACCCTGGAAGAACAATATCCCCAAGGACAACACTAAACTTTGTTTCTCTTCCAGAAAGGGGAAAAATGGAAATAATATTTCTCAGAGACAGCTTGCAGCAATTTCTGCGAGAAAACATCCAGCTCAGTCTGAGCATGTTTTCCTTCTTAAAAGGATAAAGGGACACTTGTAAGGAAGAGAGAGACCGAGGCAGGTGATTTTAGAATTGTGTTTGCATTCATGTCAGGACATATCAGAAGTCTGCTCCTTTCAAATGTCTAAATAAATACAAATTTAACTTCTAAAAAGTACTTTCATTTGCCTCAGTCAACAGTTTAACAAGTGATAGAGAAAGCAAGAAATAATTAGGAAAACAAAGCAAGAGTCTTCTCTTTTGTAAGATTTTATTTTATTTTTGATTGTGTGTCCCTGTGTCTAGGCCAGAAGAGGGCATCAGATCCCTGGAGCATCATTGCAGGCAGATGTGAGAGATCCAACCTGGGTGTTGGGTACCAAATTCTGCTCCTCTGAAAGAGCAGAAAGCTTTCTTAACTTCTGAGACATATTTCCACCCTGTAAGAGTCTTCTGTAAATAAAATAAGGAAATCCAGTCGTGATAGGAAGTGGACCAAAGGAAGAAAACTTTTTATGAACCCCCAAAGAGTAAAAAGGAGAAAGTCCAAGCGTCCTGCCCATGGCCAGATGGCTAGTGAGTCACTAAGCAGGAGTCTGAACTGTGTACTAGAGTTTAGTTCATAGTCATGGGTCAAGCATTTTAATTAAAGTGAAGCAGACTTCTTTAGGAAACTCTCAGTATCTTTATTCTATGAAAGTGGGCAGTGAAAACAGCAGCCAGTTGAGTGTCCGCTTGACCGTGGTGAGCCAAAAGTTGAAGCAGGTTAGAAACATACGTGTCATCATCTTGGAAACATAGTTTATCAAAAATCTGGTAGAGTCTGAAGGGCACAAAAATAATAGTTTCAGCATGAACTTATTTTTAATTTCACAGTTGGTCTGTAGAAGAAACAGCACAGAAATCAATAGCAAGTGTGGTCTAAGTCTGCACTAGAAAAGAGCAGTGAGTGGGGGCAGAAGGCCACAGCGTGACTTCTCTCCTCATGGTGGAGGCTCCTTAATCAAGTCACTTGAGCCCTGGGCACCTGCATCTTCCCAGTGTCATACTCCACGGCCTGAGAACACATCTGAGCATCCTAGGGTATGTCAAAGCTTCAGTCCATCTGGAATGAGAAAAGAAATCATGTATAAAGTGTTTAGCCCAATGATATTGACTCGATCAATAAAACATGCAAGTAAAGTCTCAGTCATAGGATGGGCAGTTTTCTTCAAGAATGAAATAACTTCATAATACCTAAACATACAGGGTCGTAGCAAAATACTTCTTCCTTCAGGCAATTCAACAAGATGCCCTACATTCTCCTGACTTTAATTATTTTTGGTTTGTTGGTTTCTTAAGAGAATGTAAAGCCCGAGTGACCCTGCCACACCTCCACCCTGCCAGCGACAAAACTCCAGTTTTTGAGGCAATAGTGTCCCTAAGCTGATAACAGACAGGAGGGCAAGTCTTCCAATCTAGGAAGCTGACTGTCCCCAGTGGCTTCACAGCAGGGCGGTGGCCTTCTCAGAATGGGCCACAGCTGGAATTTCTTCATGGTCCCCACAGCTGCACACAAGTCAAATGCACCTGCTCCTGTTACTTTATATCATTTCTCCCTGAGTCCATTTACAGATTTTCTTTTCTCAAATACAGTAAACTAATATTTCCTCTCTGCTTCACGTGCCAGCACACCATCCACTCTAGGCACGCAAACGCTTTATGGGAGGATCATTTCCAGTCAGTTCTCTACATCTGCCGCCATCATGCTATTTCCTCTCCTCCACATTTAAAACCACCTGACCGCTATACAGTAAATTAAAGGTACATAAGTGCAGGACTTTTTCGACAATTATGCAAAGGGTCTGAATTTTCTGCTGCATCATTCAATATTACACTATATTCGTGTAATGTTTTAGAATGAAAAAAAACAGTTGTGGAATATGTGACTCCATTTTAACAAGACGAGAATTCTATAAACAGAAATATTACCCATGGTCTCTGATCGTTGATGAGGGCAACGTCAGAAAGGTGATGAACTTTGCTCAGACTTTTCATCAGTCAGGCTGATGTGATGAGGAATTTTCTTTGTGAGACATAGAGCTATTTGTCTCTCATGAAACAGAGCAATGACAAATAAGGGCAGAGCAGAGCTCACGATATGAGTATGCCTAGTGCCCCAAAGGTTGGGAACATTCCTTGACTCTCTTGAATCAGAGAACCAAGTGATTCAGGAGCTAAAGGCTCGTAGGGAAACTAAAGTACTACAGTCCTGAGCCCACACAGGCGAGCCCTGGACTCCATGCCATATGAAATGAAGAGGAGGTGAGCAAGGAGGAAGTGAAAAATCCACTTGGAGCTGTCAGTGGAAAATATACGAGGACTGGAAATCCAGGCTTATGTAGCGTGTGGCTATGACCGTAACATACCCACATGGCTAGAGTTATTCAGAACTGAGAAATTAATTTGAAAACTGGAGAAAGTCCAGATAAATCAAGGGATTCCTGCATAATGCTTAATACAGGAATACGCCTACAACCCCAGACATACAGAACTCCAACAGAAAGCTTTTTGTGCTGAAAATGATGTTACAAAAAATCAGCAAGCACTAAAGTTTATGGTCAAATGAATCAACATTCAGAAGAGACAGTAGATATTTAGTATAGTTTAAAAAATCCACCAAGACTAGAAATGGTAAAAATGCATCAAATGTAACAAAATTCCAAGAATAAGTCCTTGCTTATCAACAACAGTCTTGCATGTAAATGGGCTAAATTCTCCAATTAAAGCATACAGGCTGGTTGAAAGTTTTGAAAATAGAGTTCCATGGTGTCCCATAAAGAGCTCCTTCTCAGTAATGGCATATACCAATTGAAAGTGACAGAACTTAAGTAGACAGTCCCTGCATACAGAAATCAAAAGAGAGCAGCATTAGCTAATACCTGCACCTGACACCAGACTTAAAAATAAACAGTGTGAGAAGAGACAAAGCCACTATTTAACGGCTTCAAGAAAATATTTGATAAACACATACCAGCACTGCACAGAATAGGGAAAGACTTCTAGTTTCTAAGACAAGTAAAGATGTCTCTTCAACACATTATTAGAAGGATTAGCTAGAACCGTTAAGCAAAAGAAAGAAATAAAAAACATCCAAATATAAAGGGATAAAGTTAAATTTTTCATGTTTGCAGAGGATATAATTTTATACAGAGAGAAGAACTTAGAGATGCTAATAACAGTCTATGAAGTCTGGTGAGTACAGTGGAAGGATAGAAGAAAAGCTTACTAAAAAGTTTTATATAGCAACGATAAACTTGATTAGAAAGAAATCATGAAAACAATTCCGTTTCCAACAGATGTGAAACATAGAAACAAGTTTAACCAATGAAGTGAAATATCTATAATGAAAATCACAAGATGCTGCAAACACGGAAGAAGACATGAGAAAGAGAATGAGGAACTGGAGCTCAGAAGTTAAGAACACCCATGGCTTTTGTAGGAGACCCAGGTTTGGTTTCCGGCGTTCACATGAGACTCAACAGTAACTCATCACGTGAGAAGTTATCAGTAACTCGAGCTCCAGGGGATTCAGACCACTAAGAGCACCTTCAAACAATGCACATGAGCTCACACAAGCACACAGACAAATCTATTAAATAATATTTTTAAAAACGAGTAAATAAAAAGACCTCTCAAGATTCTGTATAAGAAGAATTTATGTTGTTTAAATGTCTATACCCTATGTAGCTCACAGGTCAATGTAGCTCACATTAAAATTCCAGTAACAGTTTTTACAGAACTAGAAAAGGCAACTCTAAATTTCATGAGAAAGCACAAAAGACCAACTCACCAAAGGACTCTCAGGAGGTCGAAAGAATAAAGGTGGAGATGTCAAACTGCCTGATTTTAAAATGCACTATAAAACTATAGTAACCAAGTTACTATAGTTATAGTAATTACAAATTATAATAATAATCAAAACAGTATGGTGGGCTGAGGCTAGCATGCATAAGGTTCTCGAAAAATCTTCACTATAAATAATAACAATAAAAACAAAACCAATGCAGTATTGATATTAAAAACATGCACAGATCAATAGAACATTCAGAATAATTCCATGGGTTAGCATTACATTCTTGACTAATTTACCAACAATATACATGGACGAAGGACAGCCTCTTTTATAAATGGTGTTGAGAAGACTGGACATAAACATGCAGAAGAGTGAAATTTTGTGCCTATAACTTACTTTATAAAGGTTACTCATAATGGATCGATAATCTAAATATAAGACATGAATCTGAACGTATAATAGGAAACCATGGGATAAATATACCATTTCATTACAATAAGCAAATAGTGTTTGATTAAGACCCCCCCCCAATACACAGGAAATAAAGCAAACATAGACAAAAAGGTAACTTACAAAATAGGAAAAGTGTTCAAACTATTCATCTGCTAAAGAATCAGCTTCCACAACATAAAATTAGCTTTTGAAACAGAGCAGTAATAAAAATACAATGTAACGGAGCCACAGTGAGACACAAGGTCATGGAGCTAGAAGGACTGTCACCAAAAAATGACAAACTCTGGAAAAGATATAGAGGAAAAACAAACAAACAAACAAATTCTTATGTATATAGAAAGTGATAAAAATTATTCCTAATTCTATAAATAGGTCTTTTTTTTCTGTAATTTCATCTTTCAAGTACATGAGTGACAGCATTTTCAGACGAGAAAAGGTACTGTCTTCACTACTCTCAGTTCTTCATTAAGAGAAACATCTCTTTATAAGGTTGCTACTTCAATATCCTTTAACAAGAAGAGAACATGGGGTTGGGAATGTCGGTCAGT
Source organism: Myodes glareolus (assembly GCF_982192425.1). Classification (NCBI taxonomy): domain Eukaryota; kingdom Metazoa; phylum Chordata; class Mammalia; order Rodentia; family Cricetidae; genus Myodes; species Myodes glareolus. The sequence goes on along the minus strand of NC_142042.1, from coordinate 57,759,679 downwards.
GGCAGAGCTCTTGCTCAACATGAGAGAGGCTCTGGGATTTGAGCTACCGAACTGGGGAGATTCGAGCTAGACAGAAATACACATAGATCAGAAGGCTAAGGGTTACAAGTCAAAGACCTACCTGGAACACACAAACACACAGCAAGTTCAAGGCTAGCCTGACTATCTCAGCAATCCCTTGACGCAAATCAGAGAGAGAGAGAGAGAGAGAGAGAGAGAGAGAGAGAGAGAGAGAGAGAGAGCGCAGAGGGAAAGGAGGAAAACCTAAGGAGGTTGGGGACATAGCTCAGCGGTAGAATGTTTGCCTCTACAAACACACAAATCAGATTTTAAGTAAAATAGTAATAACTACACTGTTAAATCTAAATATCTTATGCTTATTGAAGATGAGAATGAGCAAGGTAAAAAAATCTAATTAAATAAATATGGAGTTATTAACTTAAATAAAAAGTTAAAATGCCTCAAGTCCTTCCTTTGTTTATAAAGATATTGGCCACATTCTGTTATTGATGGTAAAGGCATAACACAACAAATGTGTCAGTGAGCACACATACACTGTTGATGGACAATTATTTTGTTTCCAATTTAATATGGATGGCCCATGCTTCTCGGAGTGTTTGTGTGTGAGCATCTGAATGAACATATCATACTATCTTGCCAGGAGAACAGCAATTCACGGCAACGTAGATGAATCTCAGAAGGAGTATATACTCTGTGAACCCATTTTTAAAATGTGCTAAAAGCTAGCAAAACCAATTTATTGGTTTATTAAAAGCCTTAAGAATGGTTACCTTTGGAGAGGAGGGAAAAGTTAATGGCAGCGAAAAATATAAGGGGAAAGCTGGGGTGCACATAATAATATAATTTTGACTGGGGTTGCGGTTACTGTTATATGCTTGGACTAGTTTTATGATAATTCATATAACTGCATAGTGTTGTGAATTTTTCTGTATGTATGGGCCTGTCAATAAAAATTAGTTTATTTTAATGTAAAATTATCACCAAAATAATATAAATAAGTTGCACAGCTCTTAAATTTAGTAAAGGGCAAAAGGAATGGAAAATGTGATTGAGCAGAGTTTGGGATGTGGCTTGACTGGGAGAGGGCTTGCCTAACATGCGCAGGGAATTAGATTTGGATCTCAAGCACTGCATATAGGTGCAAGACTGTAATCTCAACACCTGCATATCACAAAACTTAGGAAATAGAGAGAAGATGGTCAGAAGATTGTCATTTTTAGCTATACCATGAGTCTGAAACCAGCCTGAACTACTTGAAACATGGTATCAAAGAATAAAGAAAGAGAAGAGCATGTGTGGTTAAACAATAGAAAGCAAAAATAAAGATAAAAATGGAGAATAAAAGGCAAAATAATAAGGCTGAAGTATCAAGGCTGGATTGATAGTTCAGTCATGTGATGGTTTGAAAGAAAATGGCCCCCAAAGGGAGGGGGTGGCCTTAGGAGAGGTGGCCTTGTTGGAGGAAGTTTGTCACTGTGGGGATAGAATTTGAACCTCTAAAACTGTCAGTGAGACACCCAAATTCAATGTTTTCTTTATATGAGTTGCCATGGTCGTGGTATCTCTTCACAGCAATAAAAACCCTAACTCAGGCAATTGGATAAAGCACTTGTCATGCAAGGGTGAAAACCTGTGTTTGAATGGAAAAAAAACACATTAATCCAGGAGTGGTAACACTGCATCTGAGTCCCAGTACTCTTAAAGAGAAATGACCAACAGATACAGAAGAAGCCCTCTAGTTCCACAGGTCAGCTTGCCTGGTGTGTGCAGAGGCAAACAGCTGTCCAGAACAAGGTGGGAGGCAAGGACTGACACCTGAGCTTCTCCTCTGACCTCTGCATGTGTATAAACCAGGTAGCAGTGCAAGACTCTAATGCCAACACCTGTAAATTACAACACTTTGGAAGGAGAGACACACACATGAATGCTCACGTTCACATCCATGTGCACATATCATACACACATAAGCACACATAGATAGAATGACAGAAACCAAAGTGTCACTTGTTAAAAGACAGAAACTGATAACATTAGTTTTAAGAAACTTGCTAACTGATACTTTCAAAGGACCATTACTGTACAAAGAATGACTTAAATGAATAGGAATCTCTCTCTCTCTCTCTCTCTCTCTCTCTCTCTCTCTCTCTCTCTCTCTCTCTCAGTGTGTGTGTGTGTTTGTGTGTGTGTGTGTGTAGGTATATAGGTATGTAGATAATAGATATATAGATGATAGATGAATGGATAGATAGATAGATAGACAGACAGACAGACAGACAGACAGACAGACAGACAGAAGATAGATATTTCCATAAACTCGGTGCATTAAAACAAAACAAGTTCATCATATTATAGTCTTATAATCCTATATCTTAGAAACCTAACTGGGCACACACAGGTCTGAACTCAAGGTGTCAGCAAATCTGAACTTCTCTCAGGAACCTGCATCTCCCACGTTACTTTGCTGTGATGCTTCCCCATCTTCAGAGATGACACCAGTTGAGTCTTTCTCAGATCACACAACTGAGTTTGCTTCTGTCATGAGACACCTTTTTTCTATTCTCCTGCCTCCTCCTTCTTCTATCTTTAAGGAACAAATCCCCTCAGTTCAAGGTCAACTAAATAGCAATGTCAATTCTGAATGCTGCCTCAATCCTCCTGCACCATGTACACATCTTTGGGAACACATCTGCAGGCTGTAGGGGTTAAAATCTGCGCATTTCAGGAAAGTCCTAATTCTGACTACCGCAGATCTATCTGTCAAACAGTCCCCAAGGAAAGTGGACAGAATAATAATCATAACGATTATCAAAACAGTTTTTAAATTGAAGTATATTCGGAGGGAAAGTAGAAAGTATAAAATGATAAAAATCTACCAAAAAGATATACAGTAGGTTTGTCCTGCAAAAATCAAATACAAGGGTTAAGTCAGCTCTTGTGCCTCCTGGCCCAATCAATATCCTCCCAATAAAACATCCAAAGAACATAGACCAGTAGAGGTTCCACTTTGAGGCACTATAAGTGCTGCTAAATTTCTTTCCCCAAATGAAAATGGTAATTATGATCTAGACCACAGGGCTGTGTAAAAAAATACTTTAGGATTGAGGCACACTGCAGCTATCACATAAATGTTAAATAAAAATAATATTTCCTGTATCCTGCCTAGGGTTGGGCAAACCCAGATGTATATTGTACTTTTCACATATTTCAAAATATTTTCAAATGTTTTGGTTTGGGTTCAATAAAAACCTCAAGTACATTTGCCAAGTGCTTTTTCCATTAATTATTCAATCCATTTGTGTTTCCAGGGAAATCCAGGCCACATGTTTTTAATTCATTTAGCACTAACTCATCAAAATATTGTTTCTCTCGGTGCTATTTTCTGTCCAAAAGACTTTTGAGTCCTCTTTTATTTTTAATTTATTTTTTATTTACTCCTGAGGAGCAACATAGACAAGCCCTAGTAAAGAATTCAGAGATTGTGTATACACAGCATCCAGGAATCGCTGAGTTTTAAGTCATATGAATCTACTCTGGCCACCATCACCTCTCTTAGCTGCTCCCTAGCTTCTGTTTCCTTTACCAAGTTCTGCTTTGACCCCCTTGTTCTCTCCATAGTTGGGACTTTCTACCACTGAAGCCTACAGGCCTGGGGATACCCTGAATCTCTTCCCACTACTTCCCTAAGCTGGGACTTCCTCCCATTTGGGATCCGTGCTCAGTCTTTAAAAAGGACAGTTTTCAAAATTAAATGTTATGTTCTCTTGAACATAAAATTGAAAGCTCTCTGTGTGTGTTTGTGTCTCTCTATCTCTGTCTCTGTCTGTGTGTGTGTGTGTGTGTGCATGTGTGTGTTGGTGTATGTGTGTGTGTGTATTGGTGTGTATGTGTGATATCAAATATGTGATTAATGTCTTAACTCATGAGTATCTAATGGATGGGAAGCTAAATGAATGCTCCAAAACCAGCAAGGGTTATACTGTGGCCAGTATCCTTACTTCAGATCTTTTTGTCTGTGATGTGTTTCAGAATTCTCCTAGGAACATCATTCATGTGTGTGTGTATATGCGCGCGCGTGTGTGTGTGTGTGTGTGTGTGTGTGTGTGTGTGTAAAGAAAGTGCTATCAATAATATAAAGCATGAAAGCTATAAGGAAATTCTACCAAGGGAAAGAAAGTTAAAGATACCCAGTAGCTAAATGCAATGTGGCTTTTCCTATCTGACTCTGGATTTTCTAAAATTAGTGCTCAAAGGCACTATTGAAATAACTGGAGAAATTTAAACACGTTTCATTTCTTGTACAGAATAGTAATAAAACGGTTGTGTAGAAGTGTCTCATTTGTTTAGAAGTTAAAGTCCTGGGGAGGAAGTATCAAAATGCCTCAAACTTTGAAATTAACCATTTCCCAGATGATGCCAAGTGTACTATACATAAATATTAGCTATGCTAATTATCAAAAGTTGAGAAAAACATGCATACAACTGTGTACACCCACACACATACATTCATACAAATAGAAAGAAAGTAGATATGGCAAAGTGTTAGTGATTGGGTAAGTCTACATATTGCTAGTCATGCAAACATATACACACAGAACCTTCCCCAATACAAACACAAATACACACACACACATACACACAGAACCTTCCCCAATACAAACACAAATACACACACACACACACACATACACATACATATACTCCATGTGGTGCCGGTAGGAGACTTTCCCCAGCAAAATTGTAAATACAACTCAAACCAGAAGTTAGCTTGCTATTTAAAATACATATGTACATAACTGTCTTTATATATTTAAAGTTAACTTTTGATGCATGAAATACAACATGCAAACATTTTAGTTAATAATAATGGTGCAAGCAAAGGCTTTGCTGGACATGGTGGCCAGTGTCTTCAAAAAGACAGCCTTGTTATGTGAGTGAGTGCTGTGTCTTTGGAAGTTCGAAGGAACCCTGAAGGGGTGTGTATACATCTGTTCTTCCTGGTAGTTACCAAAAAGTGTACAACGGAAACTCAGGGACTCTAAAGCCACCATCAGAGTCAGGCAGTTGAGTACTCTGTTGAGAGTAACCTGACATCACTGTCACTGGTGTCCTCGGGCACATTATGACAAGGAAGTCAGTAGCTAGCAGGCGCCCTTCTGCTTCACCAGTTACACCCATCAGGTGTCAGCATGTGTAGATTCAGCTCCTTGAGAAGTTCAATGTCAATGCACCACTTAGGGATGGAAATGATCTCTTTATGAGACAGCACACAGGGGAAAGATTGTGGAAGAGCTGATTGGCCAAGCAGCAGCGGGGCCTACACATTTCAAAGATGGCAGCATGCAGCCCCCACAAAGAGAATCAGTGAAGAACTGGCTGTGACTTCTAATTAGAAGACAGTGAACCTCAACAATGTGACTTTTGTTTTGGAAGGGGATTTGGGACATCCCTGTTTTATGGGATATGACCGTATACTAGGTGGTCCTAGTTAGGTGAAAGATTTTATGTAGAAATAATCCTTCTTTGGCTTTTTCCACTACAATAAAACCACTAAGACCTTTTCCCATATGAAGCGTTTCCACAGGCACATTCAAATGCTAATCCTTCCTTTTTTTTATATGCATTTTTTTCATGACTCCTAAGAAGTTTACCAGTTTGGGAAATTGGCAAAAATTAGTCCCTTGACGAAATCTCGGGGTGGTTTTCACCACAACAGGTTTGCCTGGTTTCTGCATGAGTCCAAGGCACGTTCACAGTATCCCTGAATACAGACGTCACAAGGGGGATCAAATGTTGTTATCTTAACCTTACAAATAAAGGCAAGGGTCTTACAATGACTTTTAAAAGTATTGAATTCTTGGTTAAGAGCACACCTTCACACCAGGGTGAATCATCCTGAATTTGCTACATACTGACAATTCTTTGTAGTATAAACTTCTATGAGCGAAACCAGAATTGAACCATTTTAGTCACCAAATGCAAAAATAATCGAAAATTTATGTGTGGGGGTACAAACAAACACGTCTGGGGCCCCCAAACAATTGCAGGATGTCAATCATTGTTGGAAAAAGTTATTCTTAAACAGAATGGTGTCAGCAAAAGAACGGAGACCTGGATTTGAACATCGGAGCAACCGTGGGGCCACCGTTGTTATTTCGTATCTTGACAGAAAGTTCTCAGTCCCTCTGAGCTCTACCAGTATCTCCATCTGCAAAGTGCGGAGCACTGTGGTCTCAGTGTGTTTTGATGAGGCCCATGTGAGGCAGCCTTCGGTTGCTCTCCTCTAATTAGATTATTCAATTAATCCTTTCAACCTTGGGAAGCATGGTGAACTTACCTGCAGATCCTGGCCATCTGAAATATAAATGCATATTCTCCTCTCGAGTTTCCATTACCCAGATGAATACCCGTGAGTATTCTATGAAGGCGGTGAGGAGGAAAAGGAAAGAAATCCCAGGTTAAGTCCATGTCCTATGCCATATTAGTGAAAGTGTCGGGACACAACACACATGATTAATGCCACTGAAATCAGCAGGAAATTATTCAGGTGGATTCAATCAACCCAGCCAAACATATAGGTAGCTTATTAAAATGTAGACAAAAGTCTACAGGCACTTAATACATAACCGTGACTCTAGACCCAAATTAAGAGCCTTCCCTCCCCCACAGATCTAGCCCTTACGTCTTGCTGTTCAGAAGCAGCCACTTCTTACAGCTGGAGTTATGAACTTGCTTCCTGTTTTGCACTTTTTCTTTTTTTTTTTTTCTCCTTTGAAAGCAAGACACAAGTGACCTTTTCTAAACCCCTGGTCCAGTCCCTTGCTGAGACACCGTGTCACTCAGCTTGTTCGTGGTACTGCCCGCTAGCAGAGCGGGGAGGTGTGAAACCATGACGCCAACGTGCTTCTTATTCTTAACTACGCGCTTAGATCTAGGTGTTCGCCTCCCCACTCTAACAAAGACTGTGAAGAAAATGAGAAACAGTGTGCACTTAATGGGGCTGGAAGAGGAAGCTTCTCTGCACATCTCTCCCATCGGACTCTCTGGGGGTCTTGTGTTGTGAAGACAGTCATTTGTGATCCAAGAAAGAGGGAGCTTTGAGAAGTTCACAGTGCTCTGGATCCTGTCACCACAGCAGAAGGGTTGCTTTTTCTCCTCTGCTTCTTCAGGATCCTCCCATTCTACCTAGATGAGGAAAGCCCAGCACCTTCCCCAGCCCAGCCTAGGGTTCCCTAGGTTACCACAGCTACTAACTCCTATCAAAATGAGTCTTGAGAGGTAGTTTTCCTATACACACTGCCTCAAAGCCTATTTCTGAGACAGCCCAGGAAAAAAGCAACAACAATAATGATAATAATAATAATAACAACAACAGCTGGTCCACATACATTCTTTCCTCCAAAGAACAACATGCACCATTTATGGAATACAGCTCTTTATGTTGTAGTCCAAGGCTCCAAATCAACCCAAGCAGACCCAAGAGGCTACCACAACGCAAGATTTAATGCAGGGCAGCACATAAGAAGGGAGAAGGGGAAAGGCTGACCAATCAGGGCCACAGAACAGAGCTGAACTGTGACCATAATACCAGTTGAAGCAAGCATTTAAGCACAGAAACCACGAACATTTGTTGCCAAGTTACAGTCAGATTTTCACCACTCAGGATTTAGAGACTAGAGACTTCCTTGATTCTCCATCACCGTCAACCGACAATGCAAGCCTTTCAGTTCAACCAATCAGATTCATTGGCTCCTTCTGTTGTTAAGAACAGACACAATTGTTTCTAGAGAACTAAAGATGTAGAACAACAGTTTCTATGGAGGAGGTGGGCCAGCTATTGGAAGATTCCCAGCTCCCCTAGGGCTTGAGAACCTGAACATCGTTTCATCCTACAGGTAAAATGGAGCCTGTCGTCAAAATGCCAGTACTTGGGACAAGCTGCTTTGGCCTGTTCCCAGCAGCTCTAGACACTGGAAGGTTGGCAAGTTTCCGTAGAAGTTTAAACGCAATCCTTCGCCTGTGCGGGTGCTGTCTGGAGCGGCGGAGCATGGGGCAACTGAGATTTCCATCCTAGATTGGATGCTCTACAGCCGTGCAAACTATTCCACCTCCATAAGTCTTCACCTTTCTCACTTAAAACAAGAGTGTTTGACGTGAACATACCCTAAAGGAAGTCCTGTCGGGTATCCATTCTGTGAATTTTGCCTCTCTCCCGCCTGCACAGAAGCAAACTGTTATGTAGTTCACTTGAAATAGTCTTTCTTGCATCATCCCTTTCTGTGACTATCAAAGAGAGGTGTTTATTTTAAGGGGGTGTTTAGTGTTCATCATTTTCTAATATACTTCTTTTCTGAACAGGGAAGAGAAAGAACAGTGAACTGGCAGCGTCTCTGTGTCTATGCCATAAGAAAGCTTTAAAGCTGGCCTGACTAAAACACTGTCCTGTTGCCAGGTACAGAGAGGCAGAAAACTGGGCAGCCTGGCACACATCACTTTCTCCTCAGTTAATACAGCAAGTTCTGTTCCCCTGACCTGCCATTTGGCTTTGGAAGGTCTTCCTGAGTCATTCACCAATTGTCCCCTTTAAAAATAGTATCCTGTCATATGGGAGGCACCCAATGGCAGCAAGCATGACCTCACTTAACACTGCACACCTGCTCCATCCACCGCTCTCTCCAGATGTCACCGGAAAGCCAGCCCAGATCTACACTTAATCTCCTGGTCTACACAGACAGCAGTCATTTTGAAGGAAGGCAAGTAAAGGCTACAAAAAAAGAAGGAAAGAAAGAAAGAAAGAAAGAAAGAAAGAAAGAAAGAAAGAAAGAAAGAAAGAAAGGGAGGTAAGAGAAGGAGGAGGACAAGAAGGAGAGGAGAAGAAAAAGAAGAAGAAGAAGAAGAAGAAGAAGAAGAAGAAGAAGAAGAAGAAGAAGAAGAAGAAGAAGAAGAAGAGTTTCATCCATGTATGCCTGTTAATTTTTTTTCTAAAAATAATGGCAGGAAATGAAGGAGGCTGCCTCAAAAAATGTCTTCTTACTATTTACTTTGTTTTACGGTGATGTGTTAAAAGGAGTTTATAATAGCCAGCCCAAGAGCCATTTTTAATATAAATTGTGCGGTGGTCTCTGACAGACCTTGGGAGTAAAGCTATACTCTGTCTTGATTTCATAGTAAGCTCCTTCAGTGATCATGAGCCAATCCCCTGCACATACCATTTTCAAAGTCTATTATAAAGCACCATCATTTATATATAATTTATACAAGGTTATGTATCTTGCTGCAACCAAAAAAATAATTGGGATTTTTTTTCCATGGTGGAATATTCCCACAATCCTAGCACCCAGGAAGTGTGAGCAGAGGCTTAGAAGTTAAAAGTCACCCATCAGCTATCTAGTGTATGAAGGCAAAATTAATTAATTAATTAATTAATTAATTAACGGGGTTTATCAGTTTAGAAACATTTTTATCTTCCTTGCTATTCTTTGACTGCTAGTTGCTAATTTCTATGAAGTGTATACTAACCTTGGAATTGGGGCTCTTGACCCTCTCAGTATAACCTGAAATCTGGCAATGCCTGCATTCTCTGCAAGAGTACTTTAATAATTTCTAACCTTGGTAAACCCAAAGTTCTGACTGACCCCCAGGTCAAATCCAGACCTCAAGTTACAGGGCAATCAATCAAGGAAAGCTTTAAGCAGGGTTCACAGCCTCGCCTCTGGCTAGACTGGAAGGAAGAAATCGTTCTCCTTTCAAAAATCACCCGAGGTTCAAGTATTTTCCTAAAGCTTGCTGCTCCCTCCCCCTCACCCCCACCCCGCTCTCTAGTTCTTCATATGAAATACGCATGGACAGCTCTTGGGAGCCCTACAATGTGTCAGGCGTCATAGGTTAAGAAGAGCAGGCTTGCCCTACAACTTTAAAATCTAGCACAATAGCTGTCAAACTGAACTGACTTGGAATCATCTGGGGAACTTTGAAACTCAGACAGTTTCCTGAGTTCATCTCGGAACTACCAAACGAGCATTTCTCCTTTTCTGTGTTTCTAGTAAGCCCTGCTGAGGGACAGCCAGGCTTGGAACCAGTGACCTGTGGCCTGCCTCTTAATCTTGTTCTCAGCATACCACACACAACCAGTCATCAGTGGGAAAAGGCAGAGGGGAAATCAGACTCCTTTCAGAAGGCAATCACTGTACCTGTTGAAGAACAAACTAGGCAAAGCTCACTAAGTTTAAACTAAAAAGAAAAAAGTTTCAAGCCAAAGTGCTTGATATGGAGATCTAGAGTCTTTTCTATTCACCCCCAGTCCAGTCCCTGTGCACCTGGAGAATCCTCGAGAAGACATAAATGGGTTCCCCAGGGCCAACCAAATGAACTCCTTCATTTTGATCTGAATTTTTCACTCACCTTCCCCTGGTATATCTTTTATCTTATAATAATCAAATGAGCTAAAATATCAAGAGACAAATTTTTGATTGGAAGCCCATCTCTGTAGCCTCCTTTGCTGCCTGGCATCGAAGTTTCAACTTTGGGAAAACCCTAGGGTTCTCTTGCTCAACTCCAGCCTTGCTACTTGGAGTGGCTTCCTTCCATGGCTAGTAAATCTCTAGAGCAAGCCTGCTATTTCCCCAAGTACCTCTGGACCACAGCGTTCTATCATTTTTTTTTTCTGAGTATCCATTATGCTTCACACACAGTTTCACACACACACACACACACACACACACACACACACACACACACACACTACCTATGTGCTTCTCAGAGAAGGAGAAATCAAGCTTTTGAAGACTGAATTCTGGCGAATAATGGACAGTGCATGCAACCAAACTCAAGCCAAACAACGCACTATAATGATGCCCTCCCTCGTCACTCCTAAGACACGCCCCCACCTGCTGATCATTGTTGAAGTCCATACCATTGAACCTTCTGCTACAGTTAGTTCTAAACGAGTTAAGTTGTTTCTGTGGGTGGCAGTTTGTCAGGGGCAGGGACACAAACACTGCCAAATATTCCACTAGAGTGCTTAAGTTTTACATTCCAGCAAGTTCTTGGTGAACACATGTAAAAACAAAGCAAATATGCTCATAGTCCTGCCATGAACGTTCGCTAAGAAGTATACTGATGAACTTTCTATTGAATCTCATTATCATATGTCTTGGTCTCTGTCCTGATTTAGAAATTCTTAATATATTTGTCCTTAAAATACGACGAAGCCAAAAGGCAAAGTCCGAGAGCAGCGTCAGTTTGCAGGCGGTTGTTCTTCTCGTCCCTCAGCACCAGAATTATAAAAGGCCCCTTGGGATTAGCACTTAAAATGCCATGCATTTAAAACTCTTGGATAATTTTAAGGAGTCGTTGGCAAGGCTACCACACAGGTCTAGTAAACAGGAAAATAAGTAGTAAACCAGATGCGAGTATGAAATCTAACGTGAAAACTGAAATGAAATGTCTAAAAATTGTATGATCTCCCCCCCTCAACTTTGAGAAGACTCAAATCTCGTCTTGTATAGATCTGAATGAAAATGAGAGATGAGAGAGTTCCAGAGCATTCCGGACCTACATCACCACCAATGCACCCACTTCATGTTCTTAGAAACACAGAGCTTTCGATGCCCTTAAATTTCACTCATTTATTCTACTCCTGAATCTCTAATGTTACTTAGGTTTTGCAAAACAAAATGATGGAGATGGTTTATAGATTTTTCTAAAGTCTTCAAATCCCAGGAACATCACAGCCACACAAGGATTTCTTACAAAGGTAATAATACTGTCAGGGCCAAGAATGGGTTAACCCTGACGCACGCTCCTCCCACCCCTTTCTTCCAACTTCCCAGATACTGGACAGCTGTTGAAAAGTATCTGTCAACAAAACTATTACTGTCTTTCCTGGGATCAACACTATGTCCTGGACCTTCAAGGTCAATGGAACTGCCTTCAGGGCGAGGAGAGGCAAGAGCAGAAAGCTCACAGGATCAATGAAACCCAAGCAGCTGTGGCAGGTGGACGGCCTTCCCAGGCACCACAAATTCCAAAGAGAAAGGTGGGCTCCAAGGGCAGGGGCTGCCTAGACATATTTGCCCACCCAAAAGCCCTTCTGAAACATCTTAAGTCCTCTGCTTCCTTCTTTCTTACTCCATATCATGCTTCTTTCCACACAGAAGACTGAGTTAAGAGTAAATGATTAGCATAATATAATGACAATATTGGTGCTATTGGTAAAAATAATAGTGACTATATATTCTATGCTATCTTCAGCTCTCTCTACACCTCTTTCTCTCTCCCCTCCCTCCTAATCTCTCTCTCATTTACACAAACATGCACACACACAGACATACACACACACACACACACAACATTATCGCAAACTATCAGCAACAAAATTCCTTGCATAGACTCAAGAGTTTGACAAATGAGAAGCCAGTCAACGGGAGTGAAATAACTTCTCAGGGCTCATGAGCTGTGGATCCAGACTCTGAACCAAATTCTAACTGCTAAGTCCTTGCATTTAATAACTATGTTTCCACCTGTCTTTAATTCTTTTCCACTTGAGAGGGGGAGTGTCCTGGGAAGGTTTAACGGAGGTAATTCCAGCCTCCCAGAAGGGCTCATGGGGTAGACTTCTGTCACCCAAAACGTGTGATCCAGAGGGAACTCTCAAGTGACAGCTGACCACAGGCAGGAGATACGCTTTCTAAAAGGCAATCTCTCAAGCTATCAAAACCTTCAAAGTAGGACAGTCTTTGACTCTATTATTTACTAAAAAATAGGAATGATAATTGCAGAATTTAGGTAAAATTATTTGTTCATTGGCACTGTTTATACTAGGAAAATGCAGGCTTAGGAAGAATCCTACTAAAACTCTAGGTATTTGTTAATGAATTACAGAATACACCGAAACTCTAAAATCCACAAACAGCCTTTGGAGAAAATGGATTGACATATTATTTATATGACCAATTGCAGGAGTTTTCCAACAATGTGTAATTATTGCATTTAAATGCTTACATATGAGTTAATATTCTACAGTATATGCCAAGTCCACATGTACAGATTTAAGATTATACAGTCAAAAATCTCCAAATTCTAATTAAGTATTATAGTCCCAAAGTGCCCCTTCTGCTAAGGCTGGCAGATAATACCAGCATGTGAGTGTGGGTCCATGAGAGAGCTCGTTAGCATTTCTTTTGCCCAGTGCCAAAGGATGTTCCCAGAGCACGGGCACTCACTGTACCCCTGTCTACAGACGGACAGACCTATGTGAACCTGCATTCGTAGGAAGGGAAACAAATTCAATCCTTAGAAGTGACTGACGGCTCAAAATCACTTCTCCCCTAACTTTTCTCCTATCAGTTTCTCTTCCAAAGGAAAAAATCACATACATGAGGCTAGAGAAAGCGAAGAACTATTCTGAGTTTCTCCGGCCACCACCAATGAGGGATCTGATATCTGGAATGAGTACCAGCAACTGGAACTTGTTTTGTTTACCACCTTCAAAAGGCTATATCTGCTTGTGTTATTAGCACTGACCCCAAGGCCAAAAAAAAGGTAGACCCAATAAATGTAATAAGAGGCCAACTGGTTCCCCCAAATGTCTCTGAGTTGTGTTCTCGCTTTGCATTCTAGGCATCACTAAACCCTGAAGGAGAAATTAAGCCAAAGGTTGGAAGATTGTTTCAAACTCAACATCTCTAAATAAGACTGAGACTTATTATTTATAGTTGGGGCATCAGATTATCTAGTGGGTACTGGTTACTATCTGTTAGCTCATTCATTCATTTGCCTGTGTGCTCATATGCTCAGCATTTAACTAGCTGTCAAGCGATAGGGTTCAAAACCAACATCTTCTCCTTAGGCAGTTTCCAATCAAGCATGAGAGTTGGAATGACAGAAGCCTGGAATATTCGCTGTTGCAACAGGGGAAAGGAGGTGGGCAGGGCTGTTCCAGGAAGGTGGATGAATATGTTAAAAGGTTAGAATTCTAAGTATGCCTTTGATTTGGATGAGGTTTGTCTCCCAGGGTCTCAGGTATTAGAATATAGGTCTCCCATATGTTATGGCAGGAGGTGATGGAGCCCATGATGAGCAGAGCCTTATTGGAGGTCATCGAGGGTGCTGCCTTCAGAAGGCATTAATGGAATTCTCATGGGACTCCGGTTAGTTCTCATGAGAAAGTTTTCGTGTGAGAGGGGCTCGTACCTCCATTTCTCTGGCTTCTTGCCTCCCTGTGTGATGTGATCGCCCCCTTTCATGTGTGTTCCCACCATGATGCCTACGTATTCATGATGTGAAATAGCCGGGGGCCTTCACCAGAGGTCAAGTCAATAAAGCCACCTGATGCTGGAATTAATCTTGTGTTGCATAAACAGAAGTTGTCCGTTGTTACCATGGAGAGAGGCTTAGCCAGCTTAAGCAAAGAACAGATCATGCAAATTCTTTTAGGTCAAGTTCAAAGTCTGGATTTATGCTCAGGGTCATGGAAAAGCATTGGCAAAAGTGTCGCATAATGGTTAGAACTCTTAATCTTAGAGTAAATCGACAGCTTTAAATTGATTTCTGTGTCTTTCTCACAATTACCTGTCTTGGAAGTATACAGAACTTTCAATACTTGGCTGCATTATACCTACAAGGGTACCTATCTGGTTCAAATGAATAAGCAAAAAGTCTCCACGAAGCCTGCCTGCTGAGTCCTTGTTTCTTACAGGATGGGGGTGGGGAGGGACCATCTGAAGGGTCCAGCTAAGAGCCAGGCAACTCTGCTGACTCTTGGTCGAAAATGATACCTTCCTCAGCTGGTGGCCCAGACAGCCTTTCCTCTGCCTGGGGCAGGCAATGCTCTCTGCTCAGCTTTCAGCCAGGCATCTCAGAGTCTACCTCCCCTGCAGAGCAGGCCCCTGCTCCTCCTGCCCTTGATTCTGTTAAAAAAAAAAAAAAGGGCTCAGTAAAGCCTCCTGCTTGCGATCCTTCAGCTATCTGACCTCATAGGAGGACTTCCTGGCGGACAAGTCCTCCCCTCCCCCATGGATGTGGCTGTCATCTTCCTTTGCCTTCTCTTGCCGGTTCATTCGCTCCTTTGGCTCAGGAACTGGGCTTCCCTGTGAGGCAGAGATGAGCTCTCTGAACTGTGTTTATTTGTTGGCGCTCTGGTGTGAAAACGCTCTCCGTCAACTGCATATTAATCTTGTCAGCAGTGTGTATCTATTTTCCTCTGCCTCCGTCCCCTGGCCTAATTTATGACTTGCCTTTCCCTTGCTTCCTATTGTCACAATGACAGGGAGTCCCCAGGTCCCAGCCAAACACATGACCTGTCTTTTCAAGGTGAACCACTGCAAGGTACAAAATTCCCGCAGTTTGCCTGGCAGGGCTAAATTTAGAGCAGACCTTTTCCAGTTGATTCTGTGCCACCAAGACAAGTAGCAGCGACGTCCTACGTGAGCTACCTGCTGGGCTGGGTACCATGAGCAAAGAGAAGAAGGAAATATGACCTTGTCTTTGAGAGGAAAGGAGGCTCAAATGGCTGGTGGTCACAATGTGCATCTGAATTGCCAAACCACTGATCCAAAAATCAGAAGAAAGCCTGCATACTTGTCATTCATGTGACTACCTGTGTATTCATTTGTAACTAATTTGGTTTATTCTAAAAACAAGTGGAATGGTCTCCACCACATAGAGGAGTTGTATGCGTGATATAACAGTGTGTCTCAGCTCTTTTTGTATATAATGCATGGCAATACTGAGCATTCTGTCCATGGGATGCATTTTGTGTGTGATTGTTAAAGAGAAGGAAAAAAAAGGGAGAGAGAAGGAGAATGGATTCACGATGCAGCAAAGCGGGAGCTTTAGGGGAGCTCTCGGTTGTGCTGTTTTCAAGCCCTGCCTGACATTCAAACAAGGCTTCTTAATATAACTCAACTCTTAGCAAGAGCTGTATGTTTAAAATCTTGATAATGACTGAGGTTGGGTAGCATTATTCTGAGGCCAGCTTTGGAACCAGTCCAGGGCTGGAATGCTGGGTGTGTTAAAAGTCTTGGGTAGGCCTTTGAGAATGCTGAATCCTCAAGTGAGATTTCTTTACCATATTAAGTACCCACAGGACTACATCATGCGCTCTGTCGGTGCCTACAAACCAACTCGGTTTCTTCCACAGTGAAAGTCAACCTGTGCTATTTTCCTAGCCAACATCGATGGCATTCATTGTCATCACAGGCCTGAAATAGACACAGCCCAACGTGCAGAAAAAGCAAGTCCTGCCCAAGGAGTTATGAAACAATGCCTTCCGGTCTCTCCTCAAGTGCCCAATCTATTTCTAGAAAAATGTACTTCCATTTTCCCTATCCCAGTTCCAAACTATAGCACATTAATTCCTCCATTCTTCTAGTCTGTCAGGATTCATACAATCCTTGGATAATGACAGTTCTTCATTTAAAACACAGAAGCAACCCCAGTATTCTTCGGCTTCCCTTCTGTGCCAGGCAGACAGCTAAAGTTAAGAGGACTGCCTCCCTCGCTGGCCTTTTGCAGATCGTTTCTACCTAATATGACTCCTCGTCTCTTGGGTCTCTGTGTAGGACATCCTGGTGGAGGGAGTCTCTGCTGACCTGCCTAACGTGTCCCTTGAGCACCTTCGGCTCTTCCCCATCGAAGCATTGGTCACGCTTTATCTTCACTCTGTCTGACTCCCCGGCACACAGAACTCAATGATAGCTGGAACCATGTGCGCCCCGTTCATCATTTCCTGCAGCTCCCTAGTGCAATGCCTGGCCTGACACATGGATTTGTTTGGGGGTGGGAATCAAGAGAGAGAGATCATGGAGTGGGCCACGTCATGACGGGACTGACATCCCAGTGGATAGGCTGTATGAGGATGAAGGCAGCCAGTCTTTCCAGTCTGGGCTTAGGACTCTAAGAAAAGGTGTCCCGCATGTCACTGAATATCAGAGGAACAACGGAATCACAAGGGTTGACCGTGGGCTTCACTGGGCAGGAAGTCAGGGTTCTGGAAGTCTGCGTTTGTTTTATCTTCAGCGTTGACCTCAGCTTGCTCCTAGCTAACACAGGAGATTTTTTTTTTACTATCCTGAGCATAGAAAACAGTTCAGAAGGCTGTCAAAATTTAAGTCTTGAAAACTGTCATTAGTTCCTATTTTTCCCAATTCTGATGAGGCCTTCTATGAACCTAGTTATCAGAACTACAAGGTATTAGTTTTTGCAGCTTGCTGGAGAAACAAATTGGTGCACAAAAACAATGACAGTTAAGGACTCAAGCTCAAAGCAGTGTAATGAAGCTGGTTCCTTTGTCGGTACCTCTCTCCCACCAAGCACACACACAGACACACACACACACACACACACACACACACACACACACATCACAAGCTAGAAGCTGAGAGGCATCACAAGTAATTTGGTCACACCGTGTTTCAATCTCGCTACCCACAAAATTGTCAGAATAATGCTATATGGGTAGCATCGGCGAGCAGATTAAAATGACATCTGTAAATCACATCGCACATAGTAGGTGCTCAATAAAAGCAGTGATGATGGATCTGAGTTCATGGAGCAAAAGAAAGATGGAGAGCTTCTCAGCTCCTTTGCCACACAAACCTAATGCAACCTACAGGGAAACCCCAGACTGGGACTTGAGGTAACCCAAAACTGTGGATTCCTGGGATGGCAACGTGCGGACACCATGGAGACATCTGACTACAGGACTTAGCACGGGTTTATGCAACTTGCCGACTGCCCAGAACCCAAGGGCTTCCTCGGTCCAGGGTATATCTGGCAGACGGTGGTAGTCAAGGCTTCTCC
This sequence comes from Myodes glareolus, assembly GCF_982192425.1. NCBI lineage: Eukaryota > Metazoa > Chordata > Mammalia > Rodentia > Cricetidae > Myodes > Myodes glareolus. The sequence continues at coordinate 57,741,859 of NC_142042.1, read as the reverse complement.
GCATGGTGACAGTCGGGAAGCAACCCAGCACCAGCGGCCCCTTCCTGAGTGAAAAGATGGACACCTTCCCAGGAGTCGCAGCTCTCACCAGGAACTCTGATGGCCGCAGTCTTGCCCATCTGTGTTAACTCGTACCTTTTGTTGTCACACCTTCAAAACCTGGACTCTAAGTGCTGGTTCCTTCTGGGGAGGCCCAAGTCACATCCAACCCATCTGCTTGGCTGAGGCCTCCAGGGACCGCAGAGAGGCACCTCCTGTCTCAAGATCTTCCTGAATGCCTTATGGCCTCCACAAGGAATCTACCAAGCACAGTTGATTTTAACCCATCCCACAGCATACATTGTTTGTAAAGATGTCTACAAGACTGAAGTTAGAGGGCAGGTACAACTTTCAAGTCTGTTTTTTTTTTTTTCAATTGAATATAGAAGATGCCTGTGTGATTTAATTTGCTTGATCAGTTTTTGCTTTGTGTCAGTAACGTTGTCAAATAAAGGATGAAAACTGACTTAACCTTCTTCTACGACTGGAAACAGAGGGCGCCACTACCCTTTCTCCATGCCCCCTTTCCTCTGCAGTGGTCCACAGGGACCAAGCTTAGCTTCACCTGGGAAAGGCAGAGGAGGTGGTCACACAGGACCGCCCATCAGTCTCCAAGGACCCAATTTCTGGGCACAGCTGGGGCTCTCACTCCTCCTGGCTCTCCCAGACTGCTCCCTGCTGGGTGTTTCATGAATGCCTGGTGACAGAAAGCAAACACAGGGACGAAAACCAAGACTGTGACGCACAACACATTCTCTGGGATCTCATAGCTCATGCCAAGTCACTTACCTTCAGGTGAGGGCTTTCAGAACCTCGCTTTCACCAGTGAATCTGTCTGTCCCTCACCCCAGCTCTAATCAGAGGAGACCTTTACATATAGCAGGCCAACCATTCAGTCAGATTGTGATTCAGCCTATACTGCTCTCGTCTGTCAACGACAGCTCTGTCCATCTCTTTTCCTTCCATGCTATCATGCTAGTCTTTGAATCACTATTAGTCTCTTCTTGCCCCCCCCTTTTTTTGAGATCTGATTAAAGACAAAGAAACAAAGTCATAATGAGTGGTACCGTGCAGTCTTCATTTACGGTTATTCTGCCACAGGAGGAGCCCAGATAGATGTGAAGATTCCCCAGGACACAAGAGTCAAGGTGATGGACGAGCCTAAAGCTATGGGAGATGCGAGGTGAGTCAATCTGGACGCACCCATGGGAAACCAAGTTCTAGAAAGGAAAATCACGATCAAAGAAAGAGGAGCGAGAGAGGCGAGGTGGAGGTGAATTTCAAGTCAGAAGGGCATGGGTGTGGGAGGCCAGAGCTGAGCAGCAGCTCCATCAAGGTACTGACCTGCAGGTTACAGGTAACAAGAAACACAGCAAGGGTCTAAGTGGCCACTGCCAAGGAAAGAGATTAGAATGGCAGGTGCCAGAAACCTGGTAGGGAGAGGTCTGGGCAGCATGAGCCAAGGGTAAACAGACTCCAGAGAATACCTAAGAAAATCCCTGACATATTTGTGGACAACCAGTCAGCAGCAGCTTTTATACCACAGTGAAAAGTCCTATTCCTCCCATCTGGTCCTAGGAGATAGAAACATTGAAGCATGCTGATCAAACCCCTCATCCCCATCCAGCATTTGACAAGGGGCAAGGTTTCATTTTACGTAAATTGTTTAATGGGAAAAGTTGCTGCATTTAGAAAATACATAGACAGGAGGTAGGCAAGCTACCTACTTACATGCTCAGTAAGTATTGCCTGACTAGGGGAAGAATGGATTCGGTTGAGTTGGTTTGGTAAATGTTGTTATTGTTTATATGTTGAAGCTTTGCAATCATGAAAGAGTGGGTAGAGAGAGGGGTATTTGCTAGGTGATAAGGAACAAATCAACTTGAACCGCTGACTGTATTTGTCTTCCTGTGGGGAAACCCAGAACCAATCACTCTTTGTGTGGACAGAACCATGGCAGATCCATCTGTGAGATTCCCCACCCCATTCCACCCGGCCAGAGATAGCAGCTTTCTGAGGAAGGACCCTGAACTAACCCTGGCAGTGACTCAGAGGCCAGATTCAGGTCCCTGAACCCAGCACACAGGTTCTGAGCTAAGCATGATGTTTCTACAGGGCGTGTGGGCTCTGTGGGAAAAATGTCATCGTGGCACAACAAGCAAGAAATGTAGTTTTGTTTTTGCCTTTGTTTGAGGATGGGTATGACAAAAGCCCTAAGTATTGCTTGCGTCCATTTCTACCTTCTTGTAAAACTCAGCAGTTATTTTGTCAAGTGAAGAGACCCACAAAATTAAAAGAAAGAAATAAGTCAACCAAGCGTGGGTCATCCCGTGTGACGTGCCACCACGGAGAAAGCCCATGTCAAGCACTGTACTAGAGACTAAGAACAACGTGCATTTAAAGATCAAGCTTGCCTTCAATTCAGGTCAAAGGAGGATAGAGAGCGGAGCCTGAGGGCTGAGGTTACAGAACATGATGTGATTACGACGGTGTTCGCCCTGCCATGTACAGCCTTCCCAGCTGGCAAGGGGCATTCTGAAATTCCCTTCCTCTGCCATGTGGGGCCTTCATCACATGAGCTCCTGATGGGGACATCCCCGCAGCGTGACCTATTACTCTATGTTCTCATAAAAGCAGCATGGTATGCAATAGACGCCTTTCCATCAACAGAAGGAAAACTGTACCCCGGAGAGCTGCAAGGAATTGAGTGTGGGCAGAAAACAAAATCTGGTGCACAGTTAAAGAAAGTCTTGTGCTAAATTCCTCAAACAAATCATGGTGGTTCTGGCCTAGGTCCCTCTTTCTCTCTGCCAAGAGAAGTAGAAAGAGATAATAAAAAAATTAAGCCTGCTAATCCTACCGAGAACTGCCCAAGACTACTTTGGGCTAGGGACACACATGTCAGCCCTCAGAGATGCATATGGGTGCATTTTGTTAATCCCCACCACTGCGTGTCAGGGATAACTGATCTATGACTAAAAATAGTGTGAGGACAGCGATACTAGCCATGTGGGGCTGACCTGAGGACACAGTGGAAAACCTGACAACAGCACAGTAGAACCGTCCTGGCCCAAGGCCACAGGCTCAAGGGCGAGAGGTCAGGTTCATGTGCTGGGGAAATGTGAGTGACAGCTTACCTCCCAGAGTGAGTTCCAGGGTGGTAATCTTCTAGGGCTGTGGGGCTCCTTCTGAGTGATATGAAAAGAGGTAAGACCACCTGGAGGTCCAAAGTTACAGGTCATTATTTTTCCATTGGTAAAGTTTACAGTTGGGTGACATTAAAGAGGGCTATGCAAATAAAATAAAAAGAAGCCTGCTTCCATCCACCAACTTCAGTCTGAAGTTCTGCCTCTAGTACCTACATGAACTGGAAAAGAATTTGAGCCCGTAAGAGTGGCAATTCAAGTCCCTTCTCAGCCACAGGTGAGTATATCCTTCAGCAGATGGAAGGGTAGAAGAGAAAGAGATAGAAAGAATCCTCAAGAACATATACCAGTTTGTACATATTAGTAGAATGTACTTAGTAGTATTGGATATTTCTGATAATATTTTCTTTATTCTAAGAATACACCTAGTACCAAAGATCAATTTTTTTATGTTGCAGATCCTTCAAGTCCTGGCTATCACCCTACATAATTGTCACATGCCTCTCTGTGCTAGATAGTATGAAAAAGAATCTTCTAGCTCCTGCAACCTTGGTGGAACTCTAAAACACAGTTTGCTCCAATACTGAGGGGCCTTAAGGGGGGTGGGGAGTGAACAGTCACGTGACAGGACACTCCACTCTCTTGGACCTCCACAGTGGGACAAAACCCTGGACCCTTCCTCCAACCCTCTCAGCTTTTCTAGCCAACCAGCAGGAGAGTTCCCTGCATGTAGGCTATCTCATTACCCAACCCCATCCACCGGATCCTGCAAACTACCAGTCACATCCCACCTCAAAATTCACCTATCCTCCTGTAACCTCAGTGGAACTCTGAAACACAGTTTGCTATAATACTGAGGGGACCAAGAGAGAGGACAAAGAGAGCGAACCAGAAGAGAAGACCAAGAGAGAAGGCTTAGAAAGACCTCAGAGGCTTCTTGAGACACAGACATTAACAGCACATAGCAGACCAAGAAAAATTTCCAAACACTTAGACAGCCACTGCAAGAATTGGACTAAGATGAAAGACACTGCTGGCCTCATTTGAAGAAAGAGATGGGTAGGCATCAATGCAAGAATTCATCCAACAACCTACAAAACAACATGGTAGCACCAGAACCCAGCATTCACACAACAAGAAAACTTGATCATTCTAACCTAGAAGAAGCAGAAGAAAACAACTTTAAACGTAAATTTATGAAAATGATGAAGACCTTTAAAGAGGAAATGAAAAACTCCCTTAAAGAAACTGAGGAAAAGACCAAAAAAATTGGGAGAAAGTAATAAATCCCTCAAAGAAAACCAAGAAAGAAAAATGATCAAACAGGTGAAGCAAACAGTTCAAGACATGAAGACTGAAGTAGAGGCAATTCAAACATAAACACACACACACACACAAACCAAGGAAATCCTGGATATGGGAAATCTGGGTAAGCGAACAGGAACTACAGAGACAAGTATAACCAACAGAATACAAGAGATAGAAGAAAGAACCTCAGGTATTGAAGATACTGGAGAGGAAATAGACTCATTGATCAAATAAAACATCAAATCCAACCAATTCTTAACACAGAACATTCAGGAAATCTGGGACACCAGGAAAAGACCAAACTTAAGAATATTAGGGGTAGAAGAAAGAAAATTCCAGCTCAAAGGCACAGAAATATATGCAACAAAATCATAGAAGAAAACTTTCCCAGCCTAAAGAAGGATATCCCTATGAAGGTATAAGAAGCTTACAGAACATTAAATAGACTGGATCAAAAAAAAAGGTCCCTCACCATACAATAATCAAAGTGCAACATGTACAAAATAAAGAGAGAATATTAACAGCTGCAAAGGAAAAAGGATAAGTAACTTTTAAAGATAGACTTGTCAGAATTATAACCAACTTCTCAATAGAAACTATGAACACCAGAAGGTCCTGGACTGATGTGCTGTTGATACTAAGACCACGGATGCAAGCCCAGCAATACTAATCTACCCAGCAAAGCTTTCAGTCACCACCAATGGAGAAAACAAGACATTACATGACAAAACCAGATTTAAACAATATGTATCCACAAACCCAGCCTGACAGAAAGTACTAGAAGAAAAACCCCTACCTAAGGAATCTAGCTGCACCTACAAAACCCCAGGCAACAGATAACCAACCACCCAAAACCCAAAGAAGGAAAACACACAAACACTACTCCCGAAAAACAACAGGAATTAACAACCACTGGTCATTAATATCTCTTAATATCAATGGACTCAAGTCACCTATAATAAGACACAGGCTAAGAGAATAGATATAAAAACAGGATCCAGCCTTCTACTGTATAAAGAAACACACATTGACTGCAAAGACAGCCATTACCTCAGAGTTAAGGGTTGGGAAAAGGTTTTCCAATCAAATGGACCTAAGAAACAAGCAGGTATAGCTATCCTAATAACAAATAAAAAATAGATTTCAAACTAAAATCAATCAGAAGAGATGGAGAAGGACACTTTATACTCATAACAGGAACAATCTATCAAAATGTACTCTCAATCCTGAACATCTATGCCCCAATACAAGAGCACCCACATATGTAACAGAAACTTAAATTGCACATCAAAGCCCACACACTAATAGTAGGAGACTTCAACACTCCACTATCTCCAATGGACAAATCAATCAGACAGAAACTAAACAGAGAAATAAGAAAACTAACAGATGTAATGAATCAAATGGACTTAACAGACATCTACAGAACATTCCACCCAAACACAAAAGAATATACCTTCTTCTCAGCATCTCATGGAACCTATTCTAAAATTGATTACATACATGGTAACAAAGCAAACCTCACAGATGCAAAAAAAATTGAAATAACCTCCTGTGTCTTATCAGATCACTGTGGATTAAAGTTGGAATTTAACAACAATACTACTCTCAGAAAGTCTACAAACTCATGGAAATTGAACAGTCAACTACTGAACCACACCTGGGTCAAGAAAGAAATAAAGAAAGACACTAAAGACTTCCTAGATTCAATGAAAATGAAGGCACAACGTGTCCAAACATATGGGACACTATGAAAGCAGTGCTAAGAGGAAAGTTCATAGCATTAAGTATCAACATTTAAAAAAAAATGGAGAAAGCTCACATCAGTGACTTAACAGCACACCTGAAATCTTTAGAACAAAAAGAAGCAGACTCACCCAGGAGGAGTAGAAGACAGAAAATAATGAGATTGAAGGTGGAAATCAATAAAATAGAAACAAAAAAAATACAAAGAATCAATGAAAACCTGAACTTTATCAAATATATAAGATAATATATATCTTATATATATATAAATATAAAATATATAAAATATATAAGGAAAATATAAAAGAAATGGACAGTTTTCTGATATATACCATATACCAAAATTAAGTCAAGACCAGGTGAGCAATTTAAATAGATCTATAAACTGCAAGGACATAAAAGCTGCCATCAAAAACCTCCCAACCAAAAAAAAGCCCAGGGCCAGATGGTTTTAGTGAAGAATTCTACCAGAACTTCCAAGAAGACCTAATACTTATACTCCTCAAAGTGTCCGCATAATAGAAACAGAAGGAACATTGCCAAACTCTTTTGATGAGGCTACAGTTACCCTGATACCAAAACCACACAAAGACTCAAACAAGAAAGAGAATTGCAGACCAATCTCACTCATGAACATGGATGCAAAAATACTCAATAAAATAATGGCAAACCAAATCTAAGAACACATCAAAAAAATCATCCATCATGACCAAGTCAGATTCATCCCAGAGATGCAGGGCTGGTACAGCATACAAAAATTTATCAATGTAATCCATCATACAAATAAACTGAAAGAAAAAACTGTATGATTATTTCATTAGATGATGAAAAAGCATTTGACAAAATCCAACACCCCTTCATGATAAAGGTCTTGGAGAGATCAGGGATACAAGGAACATATCTAAATATAATAAAAGCAATATACAGAAAGTCGCCAGCCAACATCAAATTAAATGGAGAGAAACTCAAAGTAATTCCACTAGAATCAGGAACAAGACAAGGCTGTCCATACTCTCCATATCTCTTCAACATAGTTCTTGAAGTTCTAGCTAGAACAATAAGACATCAAAAGGAGATCAAGGGGATTCCAATTGGAAAGGGAGAAGTCAAATTTTTATTATTTGCATATGTTATGTTAGTATATAGAAGTGACCCAAAAAACTCTACCAGAGAGTTCCTACAGCTAATAAATATCTTCATTGATGTGGCAGGATTCAAGATCAATTAAAAAAATCAGTAGGCCTCCTCTACACAAATGATAAAGAAGCTGAGAGGTGAATCAGAGAAACATCACCTTTCACAATATCCATAAATAACATAAAATATCTTGGGTTAACACTAACCAAAGAAATAAAAGACCTATTTGACAAGAACTTTAAGTCTTTGAAGAAAGAAATTGAAGAAGATACCAGAAAATGGAAAGATCTCCCATGTTCTTGGATAGGTAGCATCAAAATAGTAAAAATGACAATCCTATCAAAAGCAATCTATAGATTCAATGCAATACCCAGCCAAATCCCAGCAAAATTCTTCACAGAACTTGAAATAACAATAATCAACTTCATATGGAAAAACAAAATGCCCAGGATAGCCAAAACAATCCTATATAATAAAGGAACTTCTGGGAGGATCACAATCCCTAACATCAAGCTCTATTTCAGAGCTACAGTACTGAAAACAGCTTGGTACTGGCATAAAAACAGAGAGGTTGACCAATGGAATTGAATCAAAAACCAGATATTAATCCACACACCTATGAACACCTGATTTTTTGACAAAGAAACTAAAATTATACAATGGAGAAAAGAAAGTATCATCAAAAAATGCTGTTGGCATAACTGGATGTCAACCTGTAGAAGAATGCAAAAAGTAGATCCATATCTATTTTCATGCACAAAACTCAAGTTGAAATGGATCAAAAACCTTAACATAAAACTAGCCACACTGAACTTCATAGACGAGAAAGTGGGAACTATACTTGAGCATTGGCACAGGAGACCACTTCCTAAATATAAGCCCAGTAACACAAACACTGAGAGTAATAATAAACAAATGTGACCTCCTGAAACTGAGATACTTCTGTAATGTAAAGGATACAGTCAATAAGACAAAAAGACAGCCTACTGAATGGGAAAAGATTTTCACCAACCCCACATCAGACAAAGGATTGGACTCTAAAATATATAAAGAACTCAATAAATTAGACATCAAAATTCTAAATAACCCAATTAAGAAATGGAGTACAGAACTAAATAGAGAATTCTCAGCAGAAGGATCTCAAATGGCCAAAAGATACTCAAGAAAATGTTTGGCAAATCAAAACAACTCTGAGATACCCTCTTACACCTGTCAAAATAGCTAAAATCAAAAACATCAATAATAGCTTATGCTGGAGAGGATGTGGAGTAAGGAGAACACTCATCCATTGCTGGCAGGAATGTAAACTTGTGTGACCACTTTGGAAATAAGTATGATGGTTTCTCAGAAAATTAGGAATCAACCTACCTCAGGCTTCAGCAATACCACTCTTGGGGATATATCCAAAAGCAGCTCAATCATACCACAAAGGCATTTGTTCAACTACGTTCATAACAGCATTATTTGTAATAACTAGAACCTGGAAACAACCTAGATGGTCCTCAACCAAAGAATGGATAAAGAAAATGTGACATATTTACACATTAGTGTACTACCCAACTGTAAAAAACAATGACATCTTGAAATTTGCATGCAAATAGATGGAATCAGAAAACACTACCCTGAGTGAGGTAATCCAGACCCCAAAAATATTAATATGGTATGCACTCACTCATAAGTGGATACTAGCTATAATCAACAGATATTGAGCCTTTAGTTCATGATCCTAGAGAAGCTAAGTAATAAGGTGAACCCAAAGAAAAACATACATAGATTCACCTAGAAACTGGAAGCAGACAAGATCGCCTGACAAAATTGGGAGCATGGTGGTAGGGGGAGAAGGGAGGGGAAAGGGGGAAGAAGAATAGGGAAGGGGAGGGGTGAGAGAACTTAAGGGAATGGAATATTCGAGAAGGAGGAAGGACAGAGATAAGAGAAAGGAAAGAGATATCTTGATTGAGAGAGCCATTATAGGGTTAACAATAAACCTGGCTCTAGAGAAATTCCCAGGAATCCACAAGGATGACCCCAGTTAAGACCCTAAGCAATAGAGGAGAGGGTGTTCGATCTTGACTTGCCCTGTAGTCAGACTGATGACTATCTTAAATATCACATTAGAAACTTCAACCAGCAACTGATGGAAACAGCAGAAGAGACCCGCATCAGAGCAATGCACTGAGCTGCCAAAGTCCAGTTGAAGAGTTGGACGAATGAGAATATGAGCAAAGAGGTCAAGACTACAATGAGTACACCTGCTGAAACAGTCTACCTGAGCTAATGGGAGCTCACAAACTCCAGCCATACTGGAAAGAAACAAACATGGGACCAAACTGTTAAGTAATTTTGAATGTGGTTGACAGTTACAGGGCTGGGACAGACTGAGGGGTTGCTGACAGTGGCAACAGGATTTATCCCTACTGCCTGTATTGGCATTTGGGGAACCTAATTTCTTTGGATGGATACCTTGCTCAGCTTAGGTATAGTAGGGAGGACCTTGGAACTTCCCAAAAGCAATGTGCCTTACACTCTCTAAGGATTGGATGGGGGTGGGTTGGGAGGGCATGTGGAGAGAATGGGAGAAGGAGAGGGAGTAAGAACTTGAATTAGTATGTATAATGAAAAAAAGATTGCTTTCTTTTTTAAAAAATAAATGTAAAAAGAGGACAAAAAATTTCTAAAGACTTACTTCAATAAGCATTCAAGTGATCTCTTTTTTATTTATCTTATGTATATGAGGCTGTTTCCTGCATGTATATCTGTGCACCAGGAAAACTCTGCATACAGTGCAATCCCTGGCACCTCTACAGTACAAGGAGGGAACTGACTTCCACAAGTTGTACTCTGCTGCCCACATGGCAGGCTCACAATGAGTAAATAAATAACTAATAAACATTTTTAAGCCCTTGGTGATGACCTGTCGTAACTATGTAGAAGAAATTCGATCATCTTGTGTAAGGTGTACACAATCATGTAGGGGAAGCCTAACAGGCTGGCCAGTCTCCTTTCATGCTTCCTCTTTGGCGTGGAAGAAAGACGAGTTCTGAGGTGAATGCTGGCAGTTTATGATGGGTGCAGTTGCTCTTGAATGATGAGAAAACTGGGGGATTGATTTTCCTAAAACAGGGAGGAAAATTTGGTTGATCTATCTAATCTGACCCCGGGTAAGTGGAAATAACCAGATTTTGAAACCACAAGTCAAAGCTCTTGCTCAGAAACTTAGATGAAGCAGTCAGCCACTCTCTGCTCTTCGAGTTCCCATCACACTGTAGTTGTACAATGATGTAATTTATTTATCTGAACCAATTCAATCTCAACCCGCTGCAGTGACGGGTTCTATTTCCACGTGAGCGGTACCACTGACAGCCCTCCAAATTCCGTTTACCCCATTTTTCTACAATCTTAAAAGGCACGGAAGAGCCAAGGTGGTCAATTTGTACACGCCGTGCCTGAACGGGAGGGGGATTTTACAGCCCTGAACAATGTCAAATTGGGTTTGCCTGTCAACAAAATTGGTCCCAGAAGAAGGGCCATCACAACATGTCAGCACTCTGTCTGAGAGATCTGTCAGCTGCCCAAAATGAAAAGAAAGGAGAGAAATTCCTCTAAAAATAGACCTTTACATCTTCTCAGGGGTTCCCATCTGGAAAATCTCAAGACATTTGACTATTTACTTATATATCTGTCATTATGTGTCTACACTTGATTCCACTGTAAGGATACCAAAGTTTGAGTATATGATAGCAGATTAATAAGATGCCAAAATGGAAGTTAACACTGAAATTCTGTATTATTAGTAAGGATTCGCCAGAGAAATGAAACCCATAGGACACAAGTGCACACTGTCTCCCACAATTTAGGTGACTGAGAAGTCATACAATGTGTTGGAGCCCCAGAAATGCTAGTAGTATACATCTGAGATTCAGAGAGCTAATAGTCCAAATTCCCATCCAGGGCAGAAGAATACAATGCTCTAGCTCTGACTGTTAAGCAAAGAGAAAATTGTTCCTGCTTTTATTTCTTGTTTTATTGGAGCACTCAACAGATTGAAAAAAGTTCAACCGTGTAGGTGGGAATTACATACTTTACCTAGTCCAACAATTCAAATGTTAATCTCCCCCAGAAATACATTTATAGACAGATCTAGAAATAGTGTCTAACCTGGGTGCCCAATGTCCTATGCAAGGTGATCCCGAAAATAAAGCATCATAAACACTTTGCACAATATACAAAGGAAATCCTCAGCCACTGCTGTGGGACTTGATCACTCAACTACATTAAGAATATAAAAGATCAAGAGGTATATATATATATGGAAAGAATATTTAGCTATAAAAGACTATTCCCTCTTCAGTCCAAGTCTAGAGAGAGGCATTTGATGAGATTAATATGATATCTTCATATGAATTCTGAGAATGTTGCGGAGACGAAATTGGGGGACTGAAATGATGGATCTTTCATAGATGCAGATGGAAACAAACTTAATGCTTAGCAAGAAAATAACAAGCAACAGAGTAAACAGCACTCCACACTGGGACAGTGTGCTCTAGTAATTTCAGGGACAATGACATTGGAGTTTCAGCTTTATGACTAAGGGTCCCAGTGAATAACAAAACTTCAGTGTTCATAAACAGCCAACAAATATGGTAGCTCCACTCCTGAATGGTGACCTGACGAGGTAGGAAACACCCAGCACTGGAATAGCATTTTAAGTAGGGGAGGCGAGTGGAGCCCATGAACTGGATAATGCTGCTGGGTTTATAGAAAGGCGAGGGGCCTTACCCAGTATCACAAAGTGCTTTGAAGGCAGCTACATTGGATTCCAGGTCTATTTGAAACCAGGGTCTGATTTCTCCTCAGTACGAATGAGCAGAGGCTAGCTGAGACAGAACAGAGGGCTTTGGGGTAAGAATAAGGTATACTTTTAGAGTCAAGGCAAGGTGTTGTGCATTTCTTGTGAGACAGACATACAGAGTAAACATTGTGGGGAAACTCAACTGCAGGAAAGCTCCAGGTGAGCTTTTTGAATGCTTAAGGCATCCAAGAACTCACATACAATGCCTGCTAAAGAAGTGCATGTAAAGGAACCCCTTTGACAACTGGGGGGATGTGGTCATCAATGAACCCAGAAGCACCCACGAATAGTAGCCTGATTTAAACTTCTGTCAAGGCTGCCAACTATTAACTCTGAAATATACCGGGTTTCATACTCTCTGAGCGGCTGATGATCTGACAGCCTCATGTGTGCTGAGGACCATGGATGGAAAAGTTGACTTACCTGGCAGTACCAGTGGGGTGATGTCCTCAGACTTTCCTTTGGGCCACCAGATCACAAATAAGGACATGGAGACTTACTAATTATGAAATCTCAGTCCATAGCTTAGGCTTTTTGCTAACTAGCTCTTATAACTTAAATTAACCCATTTATATTAATTTACATTCTATAATGTGGTGTTACCTCTCTTCCATCTTGCCCCTCCTGTTTTCTCTCCATGTCTCCTAGTGTCTCTGCCCTCTTCTTCCCAGAGTCCTCTCTGTCTCTGAAAGTTCTATATAACCTCTTCCTTACCTAACTTTTTATTATGCCAACCACAGCAATAAATCTTTATATACTTTACAGATACTAACAGAGTGGGCTGTTAGGACTGAGATGCTTCTGGTAAGAAGGCCAGCATACCAACTTCCATCATCAGCTTCCACTTTGAAGCTGCAGGAGAACAAACTGCAAATGTAATCCTCCATCCCTAAAGTTCCTTCTTCTGCCCGACACAGCCCCAAGCCCCCTGCACCACAGCACATAATCTCCACTCTCACGACCCTTCCACTGTTCTGATTAAAGGAGAATTCTGTTTCTGCAGGGACCAGTGCCCTCTCTTTCATTTCCACATGTCCTCCATTGGTCCTGATCTAACATTCTTTGTATCTCTCTACTGTGCTCTAACAGTGAAGAGTCAGAAGCACTGATTAGAGAAAGAGGTGGACAAGATGCATAAAAGATAAGTAGTTGTGCTTTGCTCCCATAATAAATTATTATATACTTCTCATTTAAAGAGGTCCTAGAGGCAGAAGCACAAACCTGAAATAAAGTAAACTCTACATCCTTAATTCCTGTATTAAAACAATAGCTGTGACTTTATTTATTCCTTGGTTATCTGTTAGAGAGGGTCTCTTTATGTACTCCTGGTTCTCAAGCATATTTATAACTTTAAAGAATGTTGTCCATTTTTCCTAAGAGTGACCAAGGACATAATGTGGTGATATGGCCTCAAAATATATTCCCCAAAGATAACCATACTGTAATCAATGGTGTTTGTGAACATATATGGTCAATATTATTTTGTAGGTGTAATCAGAATAGAAACTTGATATGGAGAGGTCATCCTGAATTATCCAGGTTGACACATTATCATCACAAAACTTATTATACAAGGTAGGTAGGCAAATCCTAGCAACAAAGAAAGCAATGTAACTGCACTGTGAGAAGCAGAGGTTAGAAGATGGTACAGGGTTTAAAGCTGGAGAATGGAACCAGGAGCCAAGATGCTGAATCACTATTAAGATGTTACTGTTTCTGGGGAGACTTACATAAATGTCTATTCACTTTAGATAGGGAACTGATGACAGACTACCAAAGTCCAACTTGATGAACCTGAGAATTTTATTGGGTTTACTTATAGGAATATGGGCAAAGGGTTACTTACCACAGCAAAGCTGATTCAAAGATAACTGCCTGACCAAAACCCACCTCAGCAGGGGTGACAGCTCACAAGAGCTGGAAACCTGGAGCACACTGTACAGCCTTCAGGAAGCTCAACAGGTTGCAGAGTATCCTATCCATGTAGGTCAGGTTTTCTGAATATCTGCCAGGAAAGTTGACTCTTCTTTGTTCCTTCCAGGAAGTTCATCTGGCCTGAGCCTCTTCTAGGCAGTTCAGCTTTTCCGAGAGTGTCTCTCAGATGACTTTTGGGCTTATATGTGCTTAGGAAGGGAGTCCCCTAGCAAATTTTATTTGTTTCGAGGACTTCCTGAAACTATTGAGTTGTTAATGAGCTTCCCGGAAGGACGGAATGTTTTGCTTTCCTTTAGAATATCCCGTGTCTCTAAGAATGAGCATCCTTCTAAGATGGAGGGTCTTATCTCAAGGGAAACTGGGGCACAACACAAGGAAATAGGCATTATCTAGGTGGAAAAGGAAGGGAGACATATTTTCTCGTATGGCCTCCAGAAGAAACACAGGCCTGTCCACTCATTTCAGAACTTCTAACCTCCAGATCTGTAATATAATATAACAGATGTGTGTGTGTTTGTGTGTTTAGGCCATCAACTTTATATTAAGCGATTAGACTAATGCATGAGTTTTGTGTTCTCATGAAGGGGCATGGAAAAATATTGCTTCATTACTGGAATAAAAGAAAACAAAGGAAAGAGCTTCTTTTGATCTTATATTTCATAAACCATGCTTGTACAATAAAATAGTTATGCTTTGTCATCTTGGTAATGTAACAAAAACTTTATGAGCTTTTACAGTCCCAATTTAAAATTTAAAAAAATTGAACTTCAGAGATTAAGAAACTTGCCTAAGGTGCCCTGATAGACCAGTAAGGCCAAATAGGGGATGATGCATAGTGGTGCATTGGTTGCTATAAGCACCATCAGCTGCCTGCTGCCTCCCTTCTGCTGATACTATGCTATCTTTTGATAACACTCACTTTATATCAATCAGGAGCTGTCATACACCTTCCATAGATTCAGTGCTTCTAAATACATTATTTTCCCTAGGATTTAATGTCTGATTCATGGGTTCACCCTTCCTAAAACTGTTGATCAAGGTTGTCAGTCAAACTCAAGCTCTGACCTCTTGCAACGAGACTGGATTTGTTAGGATGCTCCTAGGACAATTTTCCTTTTTCTGAAAAACAGCTTTCTCAGTTTGCAACTTGGCATGTTTCTCTTCTCTAATCCCTCTTAATGCTATCAATACCACTATACTCTTACAAACTCAGACATTTGGAAGTAGCTTAGGCTTCTCAATCTGTAGCATTCTTTAACACCCTGTTTGCCATCATTGGGACAAGTTAGTCATGTCCAGGGCCACTTACAGCTAGGTGTCCTTACAACTGTATATGTTACTCAACACAGAACAAATGACAAGACTAATAAACCAGAAACAAACAAGCTTGTTGCCTGGAAGAGTATCTAGGCCACGATGCCGGAACAGAATCTTAGGTGGAAACCAATAAAGACAGAGGAATGAGTCCAGCCCCATCATACTCTTTTATCACTTATGAAATGATAAATGACATATGTTGTCACCCATAACCTTCTGAGTCTAGATACTGTAAGGCTTATTATTATTATTATTATTATTATTATTATGTGTGTGTGTGCATAATTTGTGTTTGGTGTGAATGACACAGTACATGTGTGGAAGTCATAGGACAGCTTTGTTTGATAGGCTGTCTCCTTCCACGTTCACATGGGTTATAGGGATTTGCCAGGATCTCCTGCAGATAGGACTGTGACAGCACTGGTCCTGCAGGTCTCTCTCCCTGGGGCTTAGCAGAATGGTGAGTGTCTACAACCCAGACCTCCCCCTTGGCAACTGGAGAGAAATACACTGAGCTGGGAGTCTTGTCAAAGCAGGATCTCGTTTTATTTTATCAGGCAGGAACTTATTTAGGGTTGTGATGGGGGTGGGAGTCTTGTGATGAGGTGAGGCGGAGTGGGGAATAAGGGCCAATAATATTTTATCACGTTAGTGGTGACTGGGCAGGGGCGGACTTAGGTCTGGCTGTGCTGAGTCACTCATATGTGAAAGTTATGGCCAAAGACAGGTCCCCAAACTCGAGTTAGTCTCAGGAAGTTACATGCCTGGGCTTTATGAGACCCAACAGACTGAATTTGGGTCTCCACACCTATGTATCAAGTGCCTTTATCCACTGAGCATCTGACCATCGCTAAAAAACTCATTCACATTTTCCGACATATTCTCATCTTCTCTGATACCAGGAGTGTTTATGGTGCAGTATTTTGAAAGTGTGTTTTACGGCACTCTGCTATACAATTAGCAGGGCCTTGGGCAAATCAATATTAGAGGATTCAGTGACAGTCTTCCTCCAGAAACACGTGCATGGCCCATCAAACTACTCCTTTGAATTTGAAGTCATCTATCCTAAGGATTCTCTGCTTTAGTTTAACTGCTTGGAAAGTGAGAGGCAATCATGTCATATTTCATCTTTGTAACAAACTTAAGACCTCCTTCATCTGTTTGTAGCTATGAACTAATGATATTTAAATAAAAATAGCTAAGCGTCCCAAGATATTCGTATTCAAAAGTCAATTGTTTGACAGCCACTTTTGTCCTTAATTCTAATCTTATGTATAACCCTTGGTCGCTCGGCAGTCTGCCAAAATATGCACTTAATGCTGTACTGCCTACTTACTATCTAAATGTTCAGTCCCACACTCTTTTGTTTGCAGCAAATAGACCATCGCTAAGTTCTGCCTTTCTTCTTCTCCATGAAATCAATAAACCCGGGGTCAGCAAAGAGCATCTTTGGCTCCAGGAGTGGCCCTGTAAGCTCGCACAGAACTCCCATCTCATTTACCACCGACGGATTCCGAAACTGACATCATTTTGCTAAAGCTTTGAAAAATATTTTTCTTCTGTCTTTGAAAAAAAGGATGGCTTTTTTTTTTTCCTCTGTAGATGGGTGGGAACAAAAAAAGGAGATTCAATTGCTACCAACGCCCAGCCGTTTGCACTGATAGAACCTGACAGCATGAAGCTGATGTGGCCACAGCCCAGCAGAGAGGGAGCTCAGAATTGCTGACGGCAGTGCCAGGTGTCTGATAAACCAGCTCTCAGGTCTGTCTTATACCTTTTTTTAAAAATATTTATTTATTTATTATGTATACAATATTCTGTTTGTGTGTATGCTGCACACCAGAAGAGGGCACCAGACCCCATTACAGATGGTTGTGAGCCACCATATGGTTGCTGGGAATTGAACTCAGGACCTTTGGAAGAGCAGGCAATGCTCTTAACCACTGAGCCCCTGTCTTATACCTTAATGGGAGCCAAGGTGTCTCCTTAAACAATGCCCAGGTAGCAGGATTCTTACATGTGGTGGAGCACATTCTAACTGAACAGAAACCTTTCAATTTTTTTTAAGTTGATCAGAATCTTTCATTAGACAGAGCCCCCTTGTTTATTGTTGATATTTTATGTCTCAAATTATTGGTTAGATTAATCAGAATTTAATTGCTGTTTTCTCTGATGTTTGCAAGATATGGTTGAACAAAAAAAAAAAAAACAAAAAAACCTCACCATTCTTCCATTCTGAATTCCACTGCAAGTTGGAGCACGATTAATAAAAACCCAGAGACAGATATTGGGGTTCAACATAAAGACCAGAAAAGCAAAGCAACCAACCACTCTGTCTTTTGCCTATACATCAGTCCAAAATTGGTAGTTCTGCCTCTGGGAATCCTCAGAATGTGACTGAGCCTAAAACCTGTCTTCTCCCATTTTATATTCCTCTCTAGTGCTGGGATTAAAGGCATGAACCAGTACCACCCCGTTTCTATGACAGACTAGTGTAGCTATTGGGATTAAAGGTGTGTGTCAGCACTGCCTGGTCTGTGAGGCTGACCAGTGGGGCTGTTTTACTCTCTGATCTTCAGGCAAGCTTTATTTATTAAAATACAAATGAAATATCACTACATTTCCCGCTTTTTGTCTAAAATAAAAGGCTATAATTAATATAAGAAAAACTATATTCAATAATTTATACTGACTATACAGAATATATACAGGCAATAAATACATCAACAATGTCTAATTCACTTGCATTTGACAAATTCAGAGAAACTACTCCACATCTGTTCTATCTTGGTGAGTCCAAAGTCTTGTACCTAATTTATTTTCTATCATAACTTGCTTCCTGCATTAGGCAAACAAGGAAAACCATAAGTATCACTATCTAGTCTTCAACTCCCTCAGAGACCCACGAAGGAAATAATATTAACTGGGGATTCAGGAAGTGTGAGCAGGAGACTTCCGAAAAATATCACTACAATCAGTATTTTATCTTGGCTCTACCAGTTCAGTGATCTGCTATAATACAGCAACCAATCACTACCGTGAGGGGTGGATGCAGCCTCCCCCAGGTCTGAGTTTGAGTTGGCTTTATCTTTACTTAGTGAAACCATTGTTTGCATTATTCTTCAAGTTGCCGTGACGTTGGCTCTAGTGATGGCTGCATGCAGCTTGAGTGGTGGCATGAACTGTTACAGACTTATCACCATTTAAACCCAAAACATGGAAAGTCAACTTCGGCTTTCTGTCTTAACTTGAAGGAAACACTTTTTATGATTAAAAACCCTTTAAATCCCTTCATTTTCTCCCTATCTTTCTTTCCCCTCTCCTAGTGCTTCATATATAAAATGCTTACTGATTCAGTAAGCCATACTTCAAGCATGGATTAGGTGAAGGAAATTACAATTTGACACTCTCACCTGGAAGCCCCCAAGGCTCTCCTGGCCTGGAGGACAGTCAGACTCCCTGTGGGAAAGCACAGGCGGAGCGCACATGTCGCTAAGAGGAGGGAAGAGTGAGTCATTCGCCAGGCCTTCAGCTAGTACTCCGATGTTCCAGTTCATGGTGTGGCCTCCAAAATCCTTCAAATTTAACATTTTCTGAGTCTCACTTTCCCCTTTAAAGTGGGTTTTGAGAATTGGGAGCCCTGCTCCCCTTGATCACTTGGTACCTATCCGTAGTTGTAAAAATCCTTCTGCAGACACTCTGCTCTGAGTTAACCACATAGGGGAGAGAGTTACCGCACACAATGGGATCCACGCGCTCCACTCCATAGGCAAGTAAATATGGGCTATAGGATAAGCACATTTACAGAGGCACAGGGAACAACAGAGAGACCTGGTAGGTGCCAGTAAGCAAATTGATGTCATTATACCTTCTCAAGCCCTACAACTGAAGTAGTCTTCTGGTCTGAGAGCAGGCATTTAACTGAATAAGAGAAAAAGTAAACTCGAGGTTAATGAATCCACACCCTGACAAACACAGTGCTGATACCTTCCAGAAATTTCTGAGTCATCAAGTGTTCTACTGCTCCAAACTGTCTCCCTGCCAGGACCTCTCAGAGCCGGTTCTATCCAAGGCCATCTGATCAACTTACCTTTGAGTTACTCTCCCTGTGGTATGCCTCCCTCAGCATCTATCCTGTTCCTGGCCTCAGGCAGCCATGTTTATTCAGAGCTGCAAGTGTAAAATTGATGACATAACCATGCATTGGTGTCTATGGGATATTACAGGAGGATTAAACTATTATCAACAAATCGGGAACCGGTACTGTTTGCTCAGCATGGGAATGTTTTCAATTAATTTGTAATTAAATAAAGGAAGCAATTTACTGGGTCTTGGAGGAGTCAAGTCTGCGGAAGGTTTATCTCATCCGTCTCAGCTGTGCATTCCTTCAGCACCGGCTCATTGTTTAGATCACAGCCATGACACATGATCTGACCTATAGGAGAAATTCAATAAAACATCAATATTTTTCTTCCTTTAACCCATGGTGATATGGTGACTTAAGAACTCGGCCTGGAAGAGGCTCCACCATGAGTCAAGATCTGCAACTCCAGCTTGACTTCCCTTCCAGCTGTTCTTGCCAGCAAGCCTGAACATGCTAGAAATGGCCACACTCGTTTTGTCTAGGATGAAAGACAATGGGTGCCATGAGTTTGGCTGTTTGAGATGTCTGTACACCCAGATTTCTAGGCACTGTACTGGTTGCTTTGCATCCACAGTCTGACATAAGTAATGTATCTCTCTTGACCCCCTTGCTAAGCGGGCACTGTTACCCCATTTTACTGGATGAGAGAATTCGGTTTAGGTGATGAGCAAGGTGGGCATAATGCCACTCCTGATCTCCACCAGCACTGATCAGCCCATTCAGGCCTGCACAGATCATGAAAAATGAAGACAGGCCTGGTCTTTTCAAATGACTAGAGGACACTGCTGTGACTTCACGGTGGGCCTTTCTTTGATTCGTTAAACGCTCGTTTTCTGCAAGACTTGGCATAATAAACAATACATAATGATGATGATAAGAATAACATAACAAACGCAAGCCTTGCTGATAGCTAGGGAATCTTCTAAGGACTTCGCATGTGCTAACCTATTAAAGTCCTCATAATAATACAACGAGGTCGACGTCTGTCCTATATCCACGTGATATGTGTATGGGGTCGGGGAGAACATGTTGACAAAGAAGCTGATCTCTTCATCTAAGGACACAATAGCCGCTGTTTGCAGTAGAGGTATACAAAGGGAGATGTTACTAGAAGGTATTCTAATTCGTATTTATATTTATTATTCATAGAAAATTTTTGGTATTAATCTTTAACATCTCTCCTATTTGCTAAGATCTTGATTGGTATGGCCTTTCTGCTCAACCCCAATGCCTGGTGGTCGCTTTTAATATGCAAAGGCTCTAAGGTAAGAATGATATCTTCACACACCTGGGGTAAGGGTAACTTCAATACCTTAGCACACTGTCAGCTTGCCGCAGTTTAATTGTCAGGTTGGCTTTGGTGCGCGGATAAAAATAGGTACATTTATCAATATCTCACACAGCTCTTGTAAGATTGGCAAGTGATTTAAACAAGGACTCCTACAAAGAGACTTAGGTTTGCAGAATGGATCTACAATAAACACATGAGTGAAACACTCTTCACCCCAGAGCAAAGCACCTCAAATCACATTCAATCAGTAAACACTTAATTCAGGATCAAGCATAGATGATATTAATTTAGAGGAATTGGTCTGCCCAAGTAAAATTTATATTTCAAAATGAGCTATAAAAGTGCCCAATAGGTGCTAGAAAAGTCTCTCCACAGTTAAGAGCACTTGATTCTCTTCTAGAGGACAGGAGTTCAGTTCCCAGCACCCATACCGAATGCTTCACAGCCAACAGTAACTCCGGCTCCAGGGAATCTGATGCTCTCTTCTTGCCTCTGCAAGGAACTATATGCATCAGGATGTATATGCATGGGGTATACATATATACACTTAGTTACACATAGGTACATATAAAATAAAAAGTATATAAGTCATTTTCAAAGTTCTAAATAACATAACCTTGTAAAACCAAAGTATTCACTCATAGGAGGACATACTTCTTAACAACAGAAGTTTTAAGGTCCAGCCTGATGCTTCCTCGGTGGATCTGTGTTCTCCGATTTTCTGCAGATTCTATCCCACACTGCAGACTGTAAATGTCTGCAAACATTTTGTACATTCCATGTTCATCACAACCTTTCTTGAGACACAAACTTTGTTCTTAATACTTCATTAAGCCCACACTTCCAATTTTTAACTATATACTGCCTAGTTTATTTTTAAAAATAGAAAAGTTTTGACAAATATCTAAATAAATAATTATAGACTTACACCATACAGTAAACAGTAAACTCATTACAACAAAAACTATGACTGTCTTCTCGGTGTCCTACGGCAAAGCTTTATTTCAGGCATGTAATTCTGGTACACCAGCCCAAAGATTTTCCATATTCCCACTGATACAAGATGACTGTCATTGCTAATAATTTGAACATAGTCCATGCCATCACTGATTGCTACACCAAGTAGCTACCAAGGACCAAAACAATAAAGATGAGTATAATTTAGAAACAGGCACCCTGAATCTTCCCTGGAAAAGGGGTGTTAGTTCTATCTCTCTGAGAAGAAGAGTCAGGAAAACAAAGTCCTGTCATCAGGATCATTAAGATCCAGTATCCTTTGGATCTTGTCATGTCCCTGTTATCCAGATGTTGTCGTGTGAATGTGAAACACCTCCCACAGGCTCACATGTTCTAACACTTTGTTCCCAGTCAGTCAGTGCTCTTTGGGAAAGTTGTGGAACCTTTAAAAAGTGGAGTCTCTTGGGAAGAAGTCAGTCACAGGGTTGGGTCTTGAGGTCTACAGCTCCACCCAATTGGCTGTCACTCCTTAATGGTGGATGTAGTGTGACATTCCAGCCACTTGCTCCTTCCTGCAGCTATGATGAACTATGACTTTCCAGAAGTGCAGGCGAACTAAACCCTTCTCCCTGACGTTGCTTTTGTTGGGGTGTTGGGAAATTAGCAGGGATACTAGGCTTCTACCTTACTGGTGAGACCAACCATGACAGATTCTGAGAATAAAAAGGAGAAACTTCCCTGACCTACCCCTACTCTACTTCCATGATGATATAAAATAATATATCATTGAAATGAGGCAAGTTGACTTAATTTCCATTCTCCATACACACCCTGAGCTGAAACACTTCCATGAATTTATTATTACCATGCTATATGCAATGGCCAAATTCTGGCCATTTCACAATGCAGCTCAGACTCTGGAAATTCCTGACTTGTTTAAGCCAAGGAACCACCCCCCACTCCCACTGCTTCCCTCTTCTGAACCCCCACATTTCTTTTCAATCTTACCATTCTTGTTTTCACCGTCTTTGGGGCTGTGTGTTTTGCTTACCTGGAGGCCCTCATCTTCCTGTTCATACCCCCTAACTTTCCCTGTCCTACAATGCCTAACTCACAGTGGGGATCCAGTGAATAAGTGGATGATCCCAAGTTGCCCAGAGACCTCCCTATACCACAGTGGTGTTTAAAACCGATGGCGGTTATTTCTTTATTGAAAGAGATAATTAAGCTGCGGTGCCTCTTTCCCCACAGCTGCCTGTGTGTGCAGAACTACAATCTGCAGCTGGGGACAGCTGTGCCCGTTGGGAAGAGGCTGCAATCTCGCCACATCTGCAGAGTGAAAACACCCAGGCACGGGCGAGGCTCCGCTGACTACTAATTTGGACGTAAGTAGTTGTATCCCTGGGAAGTGTGTTCACATTTCTCAGGCTTCTGGGTGGGCTCTGGGGTATGTGCACCACTTGTGAGCTGTAGTCTGAAGCAATGCACTGGCCTTTTCCTTTGTTCTGCCGGTAAGGGAGTTCCGAGTCTCAGAACCCCAACATTCTCCACACACAGTAACCGGTATTATGACGAGCGTAGTGAAATATCTGTTACAGCAAGGAACTATGATTTGTCTCTGTTGTGACCTAGTTTAGAAGAATTTTATTTTTTTTAATCTTTTTTTAAGTAATTTTATTAAATTATAAAAGTTTCCATTTCCGCCCCACCTCCCAACACCCTCCCACTCCCCCCACTCCCTCTCCTTCTCCCTCTTCGTCCCTAAGGGCAGACAGGGTTTCCTGCCCTGTGGGAAGTTCAAGCTCCTCCCCCTCCCTCCAGGTCCAGGAAGGTGAGAATCCAAACAGACTGGATCCCCAAAATCCAGTATATGCAGAGGAAACAAGTCCCAGTGTCATTGTCAATGTCTTTTCAGAAAGACTCCGGGCTAGCCACATTCAGAGAATCTGGTTGGAGGTTTCCAAAAAGAAATGCAGTACAAAAGTGGTTTTTGAATGAGAAACTAACGGAAAAGAGAAACAGGTATGCAACATTAAGATGATGAATTTGTAAAATATTTGATATAAGACATGAGTGCCATAAATCCTGGATATTTGCTGCTGCTCTGATTCTAAGTTGTCCAGAAACAAGAAAAAAATTGGGGGGGGGCGCGGGGGACAGATAATCGATTCCAGGAATTATGGTAGCTAGACAATAAGAACAAGCCATTTGCTCAAGAGAAACATCTCCCTCCCTGAGCCCTCAGGAAAACTTTGCTCTGCACATCCTTTGGGGAAGTTTCCTACATGGTGCAGACACCCTGGTCCTTAGTAACATTGAAATAGAACAAAAGACCCTAAGAAACACATCAGCTGGTCCCTGGGCTTGGTGAAGAATCTGATCATAGGCAAACTCCCCCTCAAGGCAGAACTGTTAGAGTGATCCATGCTGTCTTCTGCTCCCTGTAACTTCAGCCACAGATCAATTTCTGGAGCTATCACCCCAATGACTCCAGAAGTCATTCTGGAGTAAGTTCCCAGGAGGCAGAGAGCAGTAGGGGATGATGAACCTGTCTCCATTTCTTCTTCTTCAGGTGGAGTGGGTATATGGTAATGCCGTGTTGTGCTCAGTCTTCCTCCTGGGCCCAAATGGGTCCCATGGCCTAAAGCCAGGAGATGTGGTCAGAGAACAGGAAGACTAGGGTCCCCCATGTGAGCAGGATCCTCATCAATCAATGATGGGCAACCCAGAGCCGTTTTCCAAACAACTACCTCTCTAGTAAACATCTGTGAGCTCTTACATTGTATATAGCCTGGAGAGAGGAGGATTCTGGTACACAGAAGAGCAGGTGCAGGTGTCAGACTTAGGGCAATGGGAACTCCCAGTCAATGCACCAGGGTTATTCCCCAGTATCTTAGTGGGGACATAGCAATTTCTTAGCTCTTTCAGACACCCCTGTGATAACCCATCCAAGCATCTCATTCTTCTTAGTAAATCCTAATTTGTATGTTCCAAGCAAAGGGGGAAACAGAAAACACACAGGCCTTTTGTGACCATGGCAGAAGTGATGATGGAGGATGGCCAGCAATGAGGCTGGAGAAACAGTCGGGGTCAAAATGAGGGGCAGTGGGAGTGGTTATTGAAGATGTCACTTTGAGAGGTTGAGGGACCACTCAGGGCTTATGAGAAGAGCAAGTTTTTTTTTTGGGGGGGGGTTGTTTGTTTGCTTTGCTTTGTTTTTTATGGGAACAGTGTTGTAGTTACCATTCTTGAACAGCAGAGAGGCAAGGACGGGATGGTGAGAGTATTTAGGAAACAATTGGGGATCATTCTGGAGACCCATGAGGAAGGTTCCGTAGCCTTGGTGTGGTGGAATGAGAGGGGACAGCACAGGACACTGGGAAAATGAAACAAATCAGAACTGGGCTCAAGGAACTCATCTGGCAAGAGGGTCAGAACAAGGAGCTTGGGAACACCGGAAAGAAATAAAAAGTCTTGAGATGGAGATGCGCAAAAGCCACATAGCTACGTTCTCAAGTAAATAGCTATACTGATGCTTTACACTCTTTCCTGTACAGATCGCACCTCAAGATAACCACATGACCCACCAGACAGAGTCGATCCACCCCCACTTCAGTCCTCATGGACTGCTAAAATCAGAATTACACAGGAATCTTTGTGAGGAGCTCATAGCCTGTTCATTTATTTGGCAAAGTTTAGAAGCCACTGAAGACTTTATATGTGAAAGTCAGTGAAGAACCAATTGATGAGAATTTCAAGTCCAGAGAGAAATCCTTGCAACCGACACACAGGTACCAGGAAAAATTTCCCCTCTCTAAAATAACATTTGTCTTGGTCTGTTTAGGGAGTTCTAATAAAGTAGTCTGAGTAACTTATAAATGAATGAAACTGATTCCTCAAAATCGTGGAGGCTAAAACCTCTGAGATCAACAGATGTGGTGTCTGGCAACGGCCAGCATCTCATGGACAACTTTCATCTCACCATGACTGTACATGGCAGAAGGGCATACCTTACTCTCTGGCTTCCACTCAGAAAAACCGCAATCTCATTCATGCAGGCATTCCCGTTGTGTCCTAAACAGGCTGGAAGGAGTTTGCCTTTTAAAGAGTTCAGCTGAAGTATTGGCTTTCCCATAGTAACCTAAGATAGGGCCGTTACATTGTTCAAGAATAACGCTAACAGCTGTCGTCTGTGTATGTTTGTATATACTAGACACAGTTCTAAATAACTTACCTGTTCGAGAAAAAAGAAAGAAATGTGACGGTCCTTACAGTCGACCCCACCTCCCTTATCAAAGACAAGTGGCACCTGAGGAGAGGCACGTCCTGAGCTTGCTGTGTGTGGTCTTCAGTTGGCCCTACCAGTTAGAGACTGAGAAAATATAGCCAAGTTGTGCGTAAGAAGAGAGACGGAGAGAGGCACTTGAGTAAGACCGGAGCCTCTACATAGAGTTAGACAGGGAGAAGAGGTGGAGAGTGCTGGCCCCATGGAAGAAAACTAAAGCAAGAGGAAAAACAAAGCGCCCAGTGCCAAGGAAAGAACACTTAAGAATTGGAAGGTGATTTTACGAAGCCTCCTTACTTAGCCTGTGATGGAAAGACCCTTCCCAGCTCTCTCACCTCCCATCCTCATCGATGCAATGGACATCCATCTTTATCCATCAGTCTGCTTTCTGCTGCTTCAGTTACCCATGGTCCAGCAAGGTCCAAACGTATTAGATGAAAAATTCCAGAAATAAATAATTACGTTTTAAGCTTCGTGCTGTTCTGAGCACTGTGGTTAAATATCACTTCCTTTCATTCAATCAAATGTGGGACACCAAGCTTGCCTTTTCCTGATGTAACCACGCTGTATATACTGTCTACCAGCCATTTAGTAGCTGTCTTGGTTGTCAGAGAGAGTGTTGGGTGTCATGGTGCTTGCGTAAAAAGATTCAGAACTATCCTAGGTTTCCGGTTTAGACTGGGTTAAAGGGACTATTATTGGATGTTTGTAAATGGCAGTCATGTAGCAGGTCCTGCTGTAGGATGCTACAGGTAACCACACGGGCTACCCAGTTACCTCCCATCAGTAGTCCAATCCTCTCATCCAAGCAGGTGGCAACTCCACGGAGCTTGCCTTCTCTGCCCACGCAGGACTGTCCTGGGGCCTCCACAAAGCCTTTGTAGTGTTCACGGCGTCTTTGTGGTGGTGTTATTTATTGCCTTCCTATTTTTCAGGCACAGAATGTAGAATTGAAGTGACCTTTCGCCCACAGCAGCCGCTGATTTATCACAGGCTTCGTAAGAGCCTCCTCCAGATGCTGATGCTCCAACATGAAGCCATTTAATTTAAAGTTGGCTCGGCTGGAAAATAAGGTTAAGGGCTTTTATAGTCACAGTCCAAGGCAGAAATTTTACCCTTTTATATAAACCCAAGGTGCTAGTGGTAGAAACCACAATTCAAGGAAATTTAAATTCTGGACAGGCAATTTATGCTGTACTTGGAAGACGGCTAAGTGGTGGGGAGGCACATTCAGTTGTTCTTACCAGGCAAGCCTCCACTGGGGCCTCGAGAATGGCTGCCAGAGCTCATAAAGAGGCTACAGATGTGTGTGAGCTTCAGTGTAGCTCGGATGAGATGAGGCGGTCCCCCCACATGTAGGGGGAGCATATAAATTTGTTCCCTGACTCCACCCAGAGCTCTGGAGCCACTGCAGCTGATTAACTGCCTGCCAGGCCAAATTTTCCATCATTAGGTGGTCTGGCAGACCGGTCGGAGCTCCTCACCTATTCAGTTCTGTTGTAAGGGTTTTAGAGTCCTCACCTTGTCCTGGAGCCCTGCCAGGGGCAGGTGGGTGGTAGCAGCTGCTGCTGGGAAAGGGTTGACGGTGTTGGAGGGGGACAGAACTCAGGTGACTGTCTCATCAGATAATCAAGCACCCCAGGATAACCCTGGAGTTGAAAGGGAGACCAAGGTAGACTATCTGTCCCTGTGGTGGGGGGGACATGTGTGTGCCACAACAGGAAGCTGCCAAACACAGAGTCAAACAGAACCACAGCTCTAGCTACAGAAGTCATAAGAAGGTAGGCCCTCTTTGCATTTAGAGTTTTAAGAAATACTGGGTTTGAAGGAAGAACTCCTAAGAAGAGGGACAGGGGTAGCATCCCTCTTCTTAGGAAAAAAAAAAATCATGCAACATTCCAGAAATGGGAGCGACAATATAATAGATATGGTAGGTTATTTCAAACACCAGTTATTTTATCAGTGCCAAAGACAAGAGAAGAAACATCAAGGGTCACCCAATTGAAGCCAAAGAGAAAGAGAGACCAAGGTGTGTGTGCGCACGCACACACACTCTCTCTCTCTCCCCTCCCCCGTCCCTCTCTCTCTCTCTCTCTCTCTCTCTCTCTCTCTCTCTCTCTCACACACACACACACACACACACACACACACACACAAAACACACACACAACACACACACACACAACACACAACACACACACATATACACACCACATCCTCTGTTTCTTAATCACCTAGATCTGTCTGGTTGTCCAGTAGATGCACCAGATGTGGTACAGGCTTTAGCCTGTGGATGGGGGTTTTCCTTAAAACATATCTAATGCCCTTCAAACCCATGGCCTTAGATTTAGTTTACTCTTAAAATGTTTTCAACTTTTTTGTTCACTTGTTTTGTTCTTTTTACAAGACCCAGTTTCTCTATGTAACAGCCCTGGCTGTTCTGGTCCTTGCTTTGTAGACCAGGCTGACCTTGAACTCATAGAGCTCTACCTGACTGTGCCTCCCAAGTCCTGGGATTAGGGGCTTGTGCATCACCACCACCTAGGTGTTCTCAACATTTTATGTGAAACTGCAGTGTTATCCTAGTCATCTGATAAGTAAAGATAGTATAACTCTCCCTACTGGAATATTGAGAAACTATGAGGTACAACGTGGTTGTTGCTTCAAATCTCTTAGAATGAAAATGTGTATTTAAATGTGAAAATACGTGCTTTCCTTTTGCTTCTATTAAGGGACATGTTAGGCAAATTATGGATATTAAAATAATTGGATAGTGTAGCTATTTTGAAATATTTACCACAACCCAGCAGTGAAAAATGTCCCAAGTTCCTACTTCTCTCCCCTTGAAACTTTCCCTTCTGCTTTATTCATGCTGGGACAGAAGCCCACTTCCTGACCCACAATTCTTCACGGTAACAATGAAGCATCCACCCAGAGAAGCATCTGTATATCAGGGTTGACTAATGGAGTCGGCCTGGGGTTCTTTTCTCATAAAAATCGAATCTGCCGGAATCCACTGGTGTTACATACTGCACACAGTCAGGCCATTATTACAGACTGCACACAGTCAGTCCATTAGAACTGTGGTTTTAAGCAAAGCAGTAGGAAGAAATTGTTGACCATAGGGGCTCACTCATCCAGAGACATTGTCCACACTTTGCCAAACATCTGGATTTAGTGGACAAACATCTGAGTAGCTTGGATGAATTTTTTCTTTTTTCTTTTTTTCATTTAGATGTTTTGGTGTAATGTAGAACCGTGCCCCACTCAAAACTTGGAGGGGAAAACTGGCAGAAAGAAATTAGAGTGATATTTAATTCTAGCCTAATATTCTAAAAGGGAAGAGCTTTCATTTGTGATCGCCTTGATGTGGGGGACACCGTAGGGAGATCACACCCCGAAAGAAGTCAGTGCGTGGTGGCCAGGCAACAGAAAACAACAAACTACAATCTTGGATCGCAGTCAGAAGCCGGGAAAGTCTTCAGTAGATTAAACACCCGTAAACATGCAACTCATTGCAGATGGTATTTAGAAATGTGGATGCATAAGTATCAGAAAAATATCCCAGAATCTTCAATATGGAAATGCAGATAGTTAAAAAAAAAAACATTTATAATCCTTTTGAGGACTGGTGAGTTGTGGTGGGGGGAGACTGAAACCAGTAGTTGGAGTAAAGATAAGCACTGTTAGGCCAAGAAAGAAAGGAAGGAGGGAGCTGACATTAAAATGTGTCTTTCTGGCAGGGGCTATGGAGAAGGAAGGGGTTCCGCCCTCCTGCAGCCTCGAGAGCAGGGGTCTCAACCTTCCTAGCGCTGTGACCCTTTAGCACAGTTCTTCATGTTGTGGTGACCCCCACCATAAAATGATCTCATTGCTACTTCGTACCTGTAATTTTGCTACTGTTCTGAATCAGAATGTAAATACCTGTGTTTTCTGATGGTCTTAGGTGACCCCCAAGGGGTCACGGCCCACAGATTGAGAACCACTGCTCTAGGGCATCAGTAAATATATCTGTCGGATGATGGGATTCTGGAGATCAGAGTTTCCTTGGAACCATCACTATGTCAAAGCAAGGCACTTTATAAAATCATTGCTTTCCATTTGTCCCCATTTCCCATACCATGCCAAGCTTAGCACAGGTTGTGATGTGACCTCTCCACTCTAGATAGCAGGCACTTTGAGCACTCACTCATTTTCCGTACCCTGGCATGCAAACTGCATGCTTAATTTCTCTATCTGAACCTGTTTCTTTTGTTTTTGGTTTTGGTTTTTTTTTTCCGTTCTCTCTTTTCTGAAATAGCATACTACTTACTATGTGTCCATGCTAACCCAGACCTTGCTATACAGACCACAAGGTACTCTTCCTGCCTCGGCCTCAGCCTCTGGACTACCGGAATTACCCACCACCGAAAACTGGCTCTTTTTCTCATCCTTAAAATGGGGATATCAACTTCTCTCACTTCCCGGTGGCAGCATCCAGCGTCGTTTTAATGAGGAGTTGGCACCCTTAAGACTTGAGAAATTTTAAAGAAGACATTAGAATTTTGAGATGCATTCGCGAAGCGGTATTTCTGGGTGAGAGGTCGGAGTCCTTCATCTGAGACAGAGAAGAACAGCCTGTGAGGTCACAAGTTGCCTAACACAGGAAATTGCTAGGCATGGCTTCTTTCTAAAAAATAGTCGTGGACCGTGCAGGAGGTGCCAGGCTAGACAAAGCAGAGCCCAGTGTGGGCAGGCAATGAACACATGAATAATATTAAGAGATTATAGAAAATTGGGTGGAAAAGAATGAAATGGGATTCAGCTTGGAAAATGCAAAGTAATGCATTTGGGAGCCAGTA
Organism: Myodes glareolus; assembly: GCF_982192425.1. Classification (NCBI taxonomy): domain Eukaryota; kingdom Metazoa; phylum Chordata; class Mammalia; order Rodentia; family Cricetidae; genus Myodes; species Myodes glareolus. The sequence continues at coordinate 57,710,861 of NC_142042.1, read as the reverse complement.
ACCAGAAACACGTGGACTTGAGCAGGATTCAGCAGCCTCTTGCCAGTGGGCAGAAGAGGCATGATATGAACACCCCGCAGAAGGCCACTCTTAGACTTCTGAGTTCAAATCTCCCCTTTGAAAATCGAGAATGAGAAAAGACGGTGGCAGAAACCTGAAGCCACACAATGAGGGAGGGGAAGTAAAAGCAGATGGGTCCCTGGAGGTCACTAGCTAGCCTGTCTAGCCAAACCAGCAAATTCCATGCTCAATGGGAGACCATGCCTCAAAAGGTGGGTGGTGAATGAGGAAGACACTCAGCATCAGCTTCAGGCCCTGATACATGCATGCATGCACACCCACATATGCACACACACAGACAAATACTAATAATACTACTAGGAATAATAAATAATTTTGAAAGTGGTTAGACTCACAGAACAGGCTTTTTGGTGTGCTGAGACAGTAATACAAAGCAATGTGGATCCCATTTTAGAAGGGATTATATATATGTATATATATATATACATATATATGTGTGTGTTTATGTGTGTGTATGTATATACATATATTATGAAATCAGAGAATATAAAAAGGGAAGAGTCTTAAAAGCCTTCTCTATTCCACTCTGCATTTGATTTGTACATTTTTGAACAAGGCTGCAATTTATTTCTTTTAAAGAAGTATTATTTTGAAACAGTTTATTCACTAGGGAAGCCCACAATAGCCTTGATCTGGGGATTCTCCCGCCTCCACCTTTAGTGTGCAGAAATTACAGCAGAGCCAAGCATGTTCAGCATATTCAAGCGTTTATGTCTTCGGCCGTAGAAGCAAATCTGAAATTCCACAGCACCAAGACTATCTAGCATGGAGCACGGTACCTTCCAGAAATTTATGTCTTTGAACATAAATTCTTTCTGCCTTTGTGTGTCCCCTGCCCCCAGGTCCCTCTATCTGTCCTTCCACTTTAGAAGGATCATTTTCTCTCACCTTGTTTACAACACATGTGAGTATATTCTGCTCATATAGAGAGTAGGGAAGACACCTGCGGAGTGTTCCCTTTAGCGAGAGCTCTTCCGCCCCATCTGTCCTTGCCCACGCTTCCTCTGCCCTTTAAGGCTGTGGTCAAGCTGCAGTGCAGGTCTGTGGGTCCTTTCCTACATCTGCCTCTGAGGAGAAGAATGAAGTCTCAGTCATTCTCCTGCCTCTGTTGCTCATGACAAGGCCTGGCATGAGCAAATGTCTTTCCCATGAGCAGGAAAGGAATAAAATGTTCTGTTCTCTCCCTTCCAAAATCCTTGACTGTGTCCAAACCGAGAGATTTAGGGAGGTGATCTGTGTGGGGTCGTCACATTGTCAACTTCAGTGTGGAAGTACAACATTGCTCACTGTCCTCGGACACTTAACACTTTACAAGAACAGGGTCTCTGTTTCATAAATCAAATCTAATGAACCCGTCAAAATGTAGTCACCCGCCCACCCGCTCACCAGCACCACTAGCACACTGGCCAGTCATATCACTCAGCTTCTCCATCAATATGTTTTATATAACACTATCTTACACAATTTATTTTCTCTCCTAAACAAGAATTGCGTGGAGAAATAAATGGGAAACATTTGATTATACAGAAGCCGCTTGCTTTCCTTTTCTGTCCTGTGTATCACCAATCTCACCAATCTTAACCCAGAAAGTTTTGCCCGTCTGTTACCCTGTCATCTTTAGGGAATCTGGATTTATAGACAGCATTTTGGAATATGTTGAGTTTTCTGGCCAGGTGACACTCCACATCTTGTAATAATATAAATAGTCAAGGCGTTACTGTGCCCGGTCCCCTCCCACACACACTGCAACACTTCATACGACTATCCCATTTCTCCTCACAGCCCTTCAGGACAATTATTATTCCTGGGCTACAAGACAAAGCGAAAGCAGAGAGAGGGGAAGACTCCTGCAGAGCCCCACGAAGCTGACACTGGCAGGCGAGAATTGTTCTAGAACTTCTGACGGCAGTGCCCAGAAAGACAAGCTAAAATCTCACTACCTGTGATTGTCATCTATGTTGACTTCTAGTTCGACAGATAATCCAAGCCTGTGGCAGTTAAACAATGTATTTTAAAGCAACTGACGCTATTTCGGAGACTCCTCCTCTCTAAGCACTCAGGCCTTCTTTAAATGACAGACTGCGCTTTTATTTTGTAGATAATTGGCCTCTCAGCCACAGAACGCATTTTAGGTCCCCACCAAGGTGTAGGTCTCAGAAGTGACCCAGACAATCTGTAGTGATTCAGGTATCACTAAGACAGCAAACTATCCCCCCATTCTAGGAACTCACTGGCCTTTGGGGGTTTGTCTACGTGTCTTGTTTAGGGTACCCATATTGAATTTAAAAATTAGTTCGTGACATCCTTTATAAGTGACAGAAATATTTAATGATTAGAGACTATGCTCCGATAAGTGTCACCACCAAGGATGATCTGTACCATGTAGGTCTCACAGGGGACCTTTCTTGTGTCATTTCTTCTTCAAAGCCATGGCCCCCGCATATAAGCCAGTCCTTTCAGGGGACAATTATGGGATGTATCAGCATGGCCAAAGAACCATTCTGTAGCAACAGTCCCTTCTTCTATGTCTTCCCCACAGCCTTAACATTGCAAGCAGTATGAAAGTGGAGACAGGAGGAAGGAAAAAGCAGGATTTTCAAATTAAGAAATAAATTACAGAAGTATAGAAGACACTAGATACTTGGAGGCATGACTCTGCTGTCTACTGGAAGTGCTCGGTTCAGAAGGACGGGTTGTGAACAACCATCCCCTGAAGAAAGCAGTCAGCCTCCGCTTGGATGGGAATTTCCTCTCTTGACAGATGGGGATTGAGCGTCTGTTGGCTAATATTTCCCCTCTAATTACTAATTACACCAGAGAAAGGAGCTTTATAGCCCGAGCCCTGGAAATATGAAATTTGATCGGTAGAGATTTGCGGGAAAGATAGAAGATTGATGTGTGACGTCAGACAGCTGGCATGGAGGCCCATCAGGCCAGGGGGCCAGCAGCTGCTCACAGTGGATTTGAGAATGGGAGGGGGGTCCGGGAATGGGGGATCAGAAGAGGTCTGGAAGAAGAGAGATAAGAAGAACCACGCTAACAATTTCGCTCCCCACTCTCCTTTTCCTGTCATCTCAGATAAGAACATGTTAATCCTCTGAGTTTGAAGCTATAGCCAACAGGTGGTGAGGCCTATTCCTGCACAAAGGCAGCTGCTGGGCCTGAAGCAGAAAATGGAGCCTCAGGTGGGGATGCACAAGCAATTCCCCTCCGCCCGAAGCAATGCCCACAAAGAAGACTGGCACTTTGTCAAGGTCACACAGTCAGAAGATTCCCTAGGATGGTGATGCAGAAGGAGTCACCCAGGGCCAGTCACCGTGGAGGCCTTGACCTTCCGGTTAACCATGCAGAGTCCTGGCCCTCCCCCATGGCCCTCCCCCTGCCCCTCCCCCTGGCCTCTGGAGTCTGAGCCTCTTAGGTTGGACCACTGAATCTCCTCCATTACTATCTCTCCCATCCTCTCATTTAGATTCTTCTTCATGGCTCAATCTGAAATGTTCTCATCTTTCATTTATTTATTTTTTTGTCATCCCCATATTCATAGTGTAAGCCCCAAGGAAACAGGAGCTACCTGCTCACAACTGTCTCTAGTAATGTGCAGGGCTTCAAGAATATCACTTAAATGAACCAATGGGTGAAGTGAAGACACCGAAGGAGGAAAAAAGTGAAGAATCAGGCTAAGCTGAGCCCATTCCCGGGCCCGAGGATCCATAGGCAGTAGGTATTGTGGTGGCAGCCAAGAGAAAAGGAGATTGTTCACCATTAGATGTTCCAAACATCAAAGAATGAGTGTTTTGTGTAAGTAATCAGCCTTTGTATAACATACATACAATCTCCCAAAAAGAAACTGTTCACTACCGCCATATGCAAAGACACCCTGCCCTACAGCACCATGCCATCCCTGACACCAGCTCTAATGTATAGCTGGCATTATTGTGAAGTTGTCTCTAAGACATCTGTATGAGGCTGGCATTGCTACCCCTAATACCAGTGCCGTGAGTAGTAATGCCCTAATAATGACAACTGGTTACTTTTCCCATGACTGCTCTTAACTATACTGCAATAAGGTTCCTAATAACGGTGCCAAATGAGGTGACTAGCATACTCACAGACACAGCGTATGAAAATTTAGTTCCTTTCTTATAAACAATACTGTTTTTGAAGTCTGTGCTACCAAATGAGACTTTAAAAGCTTCATTTCCATATAGTAAATGGCCTCCCAAATCAGGAGTCCGTTCACTGAAGCATTCTGAAGAACCTCTGTCCTCACACCCTCCCTCTCTCACTATGTTGTGAATGAGGCACAGACACCCAGAGGCTTTGCGTGACTTGGGGACTGGTTTATTACTAGTCCTGATTTTGCTTGCAGGGCTTTTCGTGGGGACCTCACAATATCTTTGAGCACCAAGGCAAGGCCCAGAGAACAATCCCTGATATTTTTTTCTTTTTCATTGTTGATCGGTTCAACTCTAAACTCCCGCTTCCTTGAGTCTCTGGGTGACTTCATAAATGTCTGTGCATTTTCGGTCACTGTACTTCATCCTCAGGACAGCCATATACACACGGAGCCAGTCACTATAAGCTTGTGAGACACAGCAGAAGACCTTCCTGAGATGCATGGATAGGGCTAACAGACCTATACATTTGAGGATGCTTCTCTGAGAAGGGTGTAGGAAAATCCTCATCTCTCTTCCATGTGGCAGAAGTTCTAAGCCCTGTTCCTGTCAGAGTGAAATTCACACTTCTCAGGCATGCGCAGTTCTCTTCCACAGCAGCTACAAGCTGTGTCTGCCTCGCTGGCAACACAAGACAGGAAAAGCAGACCCTGTGGCTGCTCGTCTCTCATTGGCCAATGGAGAGAGAATAAGAAGCGATTCCTGGGATCAAATCAGGGTCTGTGAGAGTTCTCAACTATGGCCCACTTTTCTGCTGACTGGAGAGTTTTGGTATTTGTGGGCAGGCTGAGCACCATTTCTTTTGTTTTTCGTATCTGTTCTCGAAATATTTCTTAGTAAGGCAGAATCCAAAAGTATTGTCCCTTTACAAGGACAGAATAAATAACAGTGCCATTTTCCTTCTTTCTGAGAATTCCTATCCATCCCTCAAAATTCAGCTCATTGGGGCCAGTAAAGAAATTCAAGTAGGTAAAGGCCTTTGTTTGCTCTGTGTGGTGGTTTAAATGGTAAAAGTCCCCCATGTTCTTGGGTATTTGGACATTTGGTTCCCAGTTGGTGGCATTATTTGGGGGGGTTAGAGATGTCGTTTTTGTAGAAAGTATGTCACTGGAGGCAGGCTTTGAGTTTAGAGGCCTACACCATTTCCAGTTCGCTTCCTCTGCTTTGTGCTTGAGGCTTAAGATGTGAGCCCCCAGCTGCTACACCTGCAGTCAAGTGGCCACTTGCTCACCATGATGGACTCTCATCCCTCTGGAACTGTAGGCACAAATAAACCTTTTCTTCTACAAGTTAGTGTTTTATCAGAGCAATAGAAAAGTAACTAATAGACTTTGTGAGCCTAATGACCGGGGTGAGATCCCTGAATCTCACTGTGGAAGGAGAGAACTGATGGCTGACAATTATCCTCTGACCACGACTGTGCTCTGGACAAGATGTGCACACACTCTCACATGCTCCATGCACACACACAGCATTCACTCACGTGCTCACACACACATACACTATTCACTCATGTGCTCACACATGCACACACACACATACATACATGCTCACACACATCACTCACTCACATGCTCACACACACACATGCTCACACACACACATACACACATGCTCACACACACATCTACATACATGCTTACACACACATACCACTCACTCACATGCTCACACACACACACACATCTACACACATGCTTACACACACCACTCACTCACATGCTCACACATACACACATGCTCACACACTATTCACTCATTCACATGCTCACACACACACACACACCTCACTCACATGAAGACAATACTAAAAAGAAAATTAGTGTGTCTTTAAAGACTCATCTCACTGGTAAGTACCTGCTGGAGGCACTGGTGAATCCAGGAAGGAACAAGGCTCCATCCTGCCTTCTCCTTCAGCATTCAGGGGAGCCTCAATATCAGCTGGCCTAGTGGGCTCTAAGAGATTACCTCCCAAACCCATTTCCTCACAGTGTGCTTCTCTTCAGAGCTGGAGCTTGTGTTCTTTACCTTTGACACCCTACACACCCATGCATCTTACACCCCTCTCCTACACACCCAGGTTTAAAACCAGGGTATATCTAAGACACTCAAAGAATAGGAATGGAGACAGGAAAAATGCTAAATGTCTTACCCAAAGTCACCCAGAAACCAGACTTGAGTGTTCTGACATTTATTGCAGGGCACAGATCTAAACTAGGCTACCACCATGCTTTTGGCACGACCCACAAAGAGTGGCAGGTATTTTTAAGACTCATTTGACTACCAAAGACGTGAAGAACACGGAGCCGGGGCCAGGTCACTCTTAAGTCTGATTAGATGAGGGCTTATGGGCTCCATCTAAGCTTTAAATCAGGATCATTTTCAGGTCTAATGGAAATTACACGGTGGCTTTGGCTTCACAGGAAAGGAACTTGGGGCTAATCAGCCTTGGGAAAGCCACCATCTGAGATACCAAGGCAAAGCAAAGGAATGCCATCGATTAAGTCTCCTGTCCAGAATGTTCCAACCCCGTGATGAGAGGAGATGGGGCTGGAATCCTAGCCACAAGGCTTAATTGCTTCGCAAGGGGCCACAGCTGTTGCTGCAAGGAAGTTCAGGGGAAAATCCTGTTTTCTTACTTTCAGCTTTTTGCTGAGCTTGCTAGAGGCTGGATTTTGAGCCACCTGATGACCATGCCTGGGGCGAATCATTATTTTTCCAATGTCCTGTGTCTTGTCTCTGCTTTTCATTATATGCTCAGCGTTCGGTGTAATGCCTGGATGCGGTTCTCGCTCGGTAAGTGTCTGATTTATTAAATGAGCCATCAAAAGTTGAGCTTTCGGAAGGACAGGGAGCTCCCTGCTGTGACTTTTTCAAGCACAATGCTCCTTAGCTCTTCATATAGAACATAGACGTGTAAAGGAAGACATGTAAATAGCATGAACTTGTTGGGCTTTGCCTAGCTTCCGCCTGTCTACCAGGAGCTTTTCATGCCTATCCCGTGATCAAGTCAACTCTTTGTAAGACTTCTTTCCCCTCCTGTGACAGCGACCAACCCCAGAACAGTGAATGACGCTGGCCCCCATTTCCAAAACCCTCTGCTTTTGAAACAGTGAAAATGATCTAACGCCCAACAGAACCATGGCGTATATGGGCTTCGCCAGATATTGGGACCATGGGGTAAAATCTGGAGAGTTATTGACTTAAGTGGTGTTAAGCAGGGCCTGTGATTAGAAAATGAAATGAAATAGAATCCCCCTCATGAAATCAAGAGCAGCCAGGCATTGTCCGAAAATAAACAGGCAAAGGAGCATGAACAGCAGTCGCTTAATCCTCAAACCTGTTCTCCTCACTTGATTTCACTTAGGCTTCCAAACATTTGTCCCTGACATCTATCTGGAGCCTTAGACCCAAGCACGCCCAAGCCTTTCTTCCCAAGTGTTAGCCATCCAATCTGCCCAGCTCCTTTGAGATCCAATAAAGAGATTTAGAAGCTCTGGTTTATGATGAAATATTTTATAATGTTGACTGTTCTCTGTGAGTAAAGATATTGGCACCACCTTGTATATTTGGAGGCAGGAACTGTCCTTTCAATGTGAAAGCATATTTTTGTTTGGATACATACACACAATTACTTTCATTTGTACTCTCGATGCAATAGCATTTATTTAGCCCTCCTTCTAAATACTCTACCCAGAGCCTGGCTTCTCTAAATGCTGTGCTAACTCCAGGGCTTTCCTAGATTTCATGCAGTGGCAGTCTGAAGCAAAGGGAGGTCCCCTAATAACAATAACAGCTCACAATGACGAAGCCCCTTGGAACTGCCAAAGCATAGCACTGCCCTTTCTTTAATTGAACTTCATCATACTTACATTATGTAGAGCGTAGATATAGTTTCCCTGCATGTGATAGAGTAAGTTAAAGACAGAGAAAGTAAAAGACCTAACCAGGTATTGCCACCTGTGTATTCCAAAGGAGCCATGTCCTCCTGAGACAGCAACCTGGGTCAAGACTCCAGGTCCCAGTAGCAGCATCAAAGAGGACACAGTAGCGTGGGGGAAAGGTATTCCAGGGTGAACGCTTGATTTTTAAATTTGGCCTCAAGGCAATTGAAGGCCATTATTTAATGCCTAGTTTTCATCATGCCTCAAGTCTGAGATCAGTGTATTCCTCGGGGCTCTGACTTTCAGGCCTCTAGGTTCAGTACTGTGTCAAATATTTGCGTGAGACAGCCCTCCTCCCTCTCACAGAGCCCCACAGATGGAGTGAAAACCAAGACCCCAGCCGCTGTGATTAAAGTCTCCTTACTACATTTTACAAGGATTGGGTGATTAACATTCATAGCCCTGGCCTATTTCCAACAGAGAAAAGGAAGGCACCTCCTCTGCGCCTGCCTCCCTATGGCTCCCGCTGGGGCTACTCCACAGAAACACTGTGTGGGGATTTGGACCCTGGCAGGCCAGGCAGGGTAGAGTTGCCGTGCCAGCCTGGTTCTCACAGGGCTTTAATTTAGGACAGCTGAGGACCACCTGGATGCAGGAAAGCAAATTGACTCCCGTCTTCAAAGGAGAAGAGAAGCAAGGCTTGGACATAATTAACTTCAATCAGTCTCAACTGCACTTGCCTGGACGCTTGTGTAGAACGGGCATCATCCTCCTGACTGTGTTACCCAGGCAGGTAACAGATGGAGTTTTCAAGGCACCTGGCAGAGGAACTGCCCGTTTAAGTTCCTGCTTCCCTTTGTCTGGTGAAAGCTGTTTAAGACCAAAGTGTCACACCTATATCTTAGTCTTGTTTTATCTTCAGCACAGGGGCTGCACCTTGATCTTCGGCTATCTTAGCCAGAATAGCAGCTCCCAGTCACCAGCCCGCTTCTCGAGCAGCAGCCTAACCTCCCAGGCCACGTCCTGGCAGGAATTCTGCTCCAACGGGCACCAGCTCTGTAGCTGCTGCTAAAGGTAGCGTTCACTAAATCGCTATCATTCTATTTATAAGACTCGAGATTCAAAGGCTGGGGTGAACCCCTGCATGCTCAGAGATTTGAGTTGCAGCTAGCTTACCCGCTCTCCTTACTGGCATCTCTGAAAGGCCCGTGTTTCCGCTCTCCAACCCAGAATAAGCCACGCCACTCCAATCACTCTCTACTACTTCCTGTATCTCTGTATCTCCCCCAAATGTCCTCTGATGCTCTATGATTACTTTTTGTTGCTAACTCAAGTTCCTGAGTCAAGGTCAGTTTTACTTAATCAATGCAAATGCATACTTGGGGTTCACAGTGTTATCAAATACCCCCTCAACATTTTAGCTCTCATAAAATATATATTCTCCTCTTGTTGAGAAGAGCAAGTGCTCCACATTGGTTCGGGGGATAAAAAAAGTATAATAGGAGTGAAAATAACAAAAATGGTATACGTGTGTGTTTGAGATTGCCATATCACCAATACCAACAATATATAGCTTATATAACAAAGTCGCTTGGTTCTTAAATTATTACGGCATTTGTGTAGCGTGGGAAGAGAGAAGTGTAACAGAAGAGAACATTTGCCAAAGGCAGAACCCACACACATATCTGTTTTTAATTTCATATCTTCTAATATCGCAGGTTGCATTTCCTTGACCAAACACATAATATCCTCTTAGTGTGATATATAAATTGCCTTTCTGGACACCGGGCTGCACTTCTTGCTTGGCCTGGGTTGAGTATAAATGTTTCTAAAACAGTATGTTTCAAATTATTCAGGGTCCACAAACAGAAGATGTCTTACAGAACATAGAGGACAAAAATGCTCCGAAACATCTTCCTGAGTGTAGTCTTTTGGTGGTAAAAAGTAAGGTCTTGGTGACAAGGCATATGTACCCTAATATTTTCACTTTGCAAAGAAAAGTAACTAGAAGAGTTTTGAATTTGTTCTTTCAATAGAAATGGGACTGATAACATAATAGATAGGACAGGTTATTTCAAAAGACTACAAAAGGAACATCAAGGGTCGCCCAATTGAAGTCAAAGAAAAGGAGAGACCAAGACCTCTCTCTCTCTCTCTCTCTCTCTCTCTCTCTCTCTCTCTCACACACACACACACACACACACACACACACACACACACACACTTTGTGTTTAAAAGAACAGAAATTCATTTCCTTGTAGTTTTGGAGGAAACCCAAGGTTAAGGTTAAGGTTTCATCATGGCTGGCTTCACCCCTCTCCTGTAATTGTAGCTGTGTTTTCTTCCTTCCAGTCTTCACATAGAATTTTCCCTGTGTGTGTCTGTGTTCTTATCTCCTCATAAAGACACCAGCCACACTGTGCTGGGGCCTTCCCAACGACTTCATTTGCCCCTAATTATTTCCGTCTCTGAACATTATCACATTCTGAACTGCTGGGCATTAGGACTTCAATACAAACATTTTAGGAAGGTGCTGTGCAGCCCTTAATAGATGCCCTGAGCTAGGAGAAAAGGGTTGGGGTTCAGCACATAGGTCAGAGGTCTTAACACATCTCTAACTAGAAAACTAAAAGAAGAAAACACAGAAATTGAGAGGTACATGATTTTCTGTGATTATGGAGGGAATATCGACATGGGGACAACTAAGCCAGAGACTGAATGAAGTGGATGAGTTACCAGAAGAGAAAGAAAAAAGACAAGAGTCATATGGAAGGGGGAGGAGGTGGCTGGTGAAAAGAAACCCTGGGCAGCATCAGAAGTCAGTGGTCATGACTTTGATGTGAGAGCAACCCTAGTCTCTTCTGGTAGGTGGATATGTTAAAAGAAAAGACAGACAAATGAATTGAGTAAAGAAGGTCTGGATTAAAAGGATGAACCTTATAAGCTTGAAAACCAAGAAGGAGTAGGAGTGTTGGAGCTTGGCCTTCCATAGAGGTCGAGAACTGTTGGAGACAAAAGACTAAAAGAAGAGTTTTAAAAGACAGGGGCGGGCTGGGGAGCAGTAAGAACATCTGATACCTAAACCTGAGGACCCGAGTTCAGATCCCAGCACCCACAGGAAAAGCTGGCCCGCTATTGTGGATAAGAACATAAACAGAGGATCACTGGGGCTTGCTGGCCACTGGTATAGTCCTAAAACTCTGAACTTCAGGTTCATTAAGAGACTCTGTTTCAAAGGAATTAGTTGGATTGGGACAGACGAAGGCACCAGCATGCACACATAAATACACACAGAGGTGGGGAGCATTGGGCGTAAGGAGAAACAGTTTGGAATGAGACCTGGAAAGGCTGCAGTTACTAGTAATTTACAGCACCGCAGGGGGTACCACTTTAAAACTGGGTTATTACGTCAGAGGTCAAAGATCGGCTCCTACAAAGTACAGATTGTAAGAATTGAAGATGTAACTTACTAGAACTATAATTTTAAAGAGTAGGGTATCATCACTGTGCTAAGATAGTCAGGAGATAACAAGGAGAGGACTGTCACTGACTGTGGCAAGGACTTAGCAGACAGCAGTGCCTGGAAGCATGAACTCAGGGTGGGCTGGGTGGAAGAGGGATGTTAAAAATGATGCTGGAGGAGAAAAAATAGCTTTTCATGTCCTCCTGGAGTTTAGGTGTGGCGGGTTAAATGAGGTGTCATCCATAAGTCTCCCAGCGCTTGAGTAATTTAGTCTCCAGCTGGTGCTTGTTGAGGATTAGAAGCTGGCCTTGTTGGAGGAAGTAGGTCACTGGGGGAGGGCTTTGGCATTTCAGAAGGCTTATGACATTTGGGTGTGCTCTCTCTACTTCCCGTGTGTGGTTCCAGATGTGAGCTCCCAGCTGTTGCTCCTCTTCCTGCCGCCTGCTATCTCCACTCCATATTCGCAGACTCTAACCCTTCGGAACTGTAAGCCCCCAATAAACTCTCCCGTAAATTGTTTTGTCATGGTGTTTTTTTCACAGCCACAGAAAGGTAACTAGAAGCAAAATAGGAAACAATATCTTTAGGATCTGCAATAGCTGCTCCAAAAGAAGCTCGCAAAGCGGGTGGCTCTGGGCTTTGCTGGTACTTAAAGCCAAGTCAAGGTTGAATTATCAGCATTCCTTGCACCTATTCTCCTGAGGAATGCATCCTAAAAGGATAACAGCACCTGTCAGTCCCCAGTTCCCACTTCATACAGGTGGGGAAAAGGAAGGAAGATGGTCTGCAAGTGCATATGAAGAGTAATGGAGCCATCACGGTCTCCCCAGGTATGGGATAGGAAGAAGCTTTGAGAGAAAATGCTCTATTGTTGCTGTTTTAGTATATATATACATACATATATGATTATATAATTTATATTTACAAATGTAAATATTCATATCTTGTCTGAAAAGCCCGGATGGAAAGAACAATCATGTCTGAGGTTCAACTGTGCACAGTGCACAGTTCAGGAGAAGTGAACCGGGTGACAAGACACAACCAGAGGGGCCTTGGGCTTAGTCTGGAGCTGCAGGAGTGTGAGACAGACAGCTAGACACCAGCAACTCTGACACGGGCAGGAAGAAGTGGTGTGGAAGATGGATGTTGTCATAGAGACGTGCAGAGCAAACTTTCCAGGTAGACAGGGGAGGGCAGTGCTTTGCTAACCCCCCGAAGCGATGCCAACTCTGAAGTAGGGAGTGGGGTGCCAGAGTTAGGTGAAGTATGCCAAGTGCTGAGTATACAGGGGTGCACTGTCTTTAATGTCATAGAAAACTACAGAAGATGCTATTACAATCTCTGCACATCTGACCTTCAACACACAAAAATGAGCTGCCAGCCTCCAGAACACAGATAACTACTCCAGTGTGGGCTCTGTCTGCATGTAAATGACCACAGACAGGCAGCAATCATAATGTGGTTGTGAATTCAACCTGACTTCATCCCCTTCTTTATTTGCTGTTCATATAAGCATTATGATAGACCACCAGGAACTTGCATCGAAGATAAGCCAGTGCACACTTGATATAGTGTAGAGGGTGAGGCATAAAATGCATAGTGAAAAGCATTGGGTTCAAGGGGAGGTTTTCATCCTTTCAAACAGTAGAACATTTGGCAAGGTCTTAAAGCTCCCTCCATTCATCCCAGAGGCTTCTTCTTGCAGCAGGTAGAGGTTACTACAGGGATCCACAACTGTTTGAAGTTCACATCAAGAGGGCACAGGAAGCTTCTGCTCTCCTTCGCATTCTTACCTGGATGATGCTGTCTTTCTGTAGCTGTATCCTATGAATGCTGTCAGTGTGTACCATATACACATGAGAGAGAGAGAAAGAGAGAGAGAGAGAGAGAGAGAGAGAGAGAGAGAGAGAGAATTTAGTTATTTGTGCTTATTTATCCTCCTAAAACATAACTTCCCTAGAAAAAGAAGAGATTGATTCACCTTGGAAACATTAACACATATGAACACTTTTACTTCTGTCATTGTAACCCACTTGAAAATGTTGGTCGGTTGGTCTACAAATAGAGAACCCTCCCTGCTTCTTATCTCTTAGAAGAAAGGAGTACATATCTACACAGTCTCACATAAAATAAACCAGGGAAACTTATACAGTCCTGGTTCCCATAGATTCTAAGATTTGTTGTTATACAGCCTTAGGTATATAGGTGAGACACAGACAGCTAACAGAACTGCGTGTATGAATTTAAAAATGCTGATGTTTGAACCACATTGCCCATTGCTTTAGTGTAAATTTTAAATAGGAAACACACATGGAAATATATAATGAAAACATAATTTGATTACCTTGAGCCCCAAGACACAAATTATAGTCAGCAATTTGTCATCTGTAGTCAGTTTAAGGATAAACGCCTGCACACCTCAGGGTCTTACTGAAACTAAGAATATCAAAAATGAGACTCCCAGCTATAACCCTAGATTGTTTAGAAGACATCAATATAGATAGCTCATTTCTGCTCCCCCACCTAAATCCCACCAGGGAAGTAGCTCTATGTGATCAGCTATATGTTGGCCTAAGCAAAAGGCTGAGTCCACCTACTTAGTCCCAACTGATTATATCCTTTCAAACATCTGGTGTGGGGCTGCCCTCTGGAGGCTTCACAAGGTCTTTTCTCATTTAAAGGCAGGCCATTAAATTGGAAGCATCAAAGATACAGAAGTTGGAAATCTTTGGACGATCTAATTCAGCCTTCATGAATGAGAGCACTAAGGTTCAAACATGGGGACGGACCTGCCGAAAGTTGTCTTCAGAGGACCCAGCCAGAAAGATCATCAGAGAAGTTACTAAACCTTTTAAAGGGGTGTGGGAGCCAGATTTGGCTTTAAGTCATATGCTAGTATCCATATCATTCAGGAAAAGCATTTATGATTTGATAGTATTTACTGGTCTCCTGGTATGGAGTAAATGGTGAGTTTTGAAAAGTTCAGCTACATCTGGAAAGCCCTCACCTTGGGTGTCAGCGTTTTTCTCCAGCTGGAAGGATAATGAATGAGTTTTATGTTCTCTGAAAGACTTCAGGAAGAAAAAAAGAAAAGGTAAAGAAAATAAAACTATAGTGGGGCCCAGAGGAGGCAAATTCTAGTTCTTCTCAGTGGGTGAGTTTGAAATCAAAATAAGCATTAAAGCAAAAACCAAAAGGAGGTGCTGGCTAATAACTGGTTCTGCGAAGAATCTTATTTCCCTGCAGAGAGAAAAATGATCAAGGATTTGTTGCCATTTCTAAGCAACAATTATATCGATAAACCAGTTTTGAAATACTAAAATGTATTTCTCAGATGTAAGTTGCAAGATGCTGTTTTGTATTGACTAAGCTGATAGCTGTCGAAGCTTCTTTGGACAAAAGATTGAAGTCTGAGGACTGCACTGCTTTCGGGGGCAGGGATATTTTTTCTCTCTCTCCTTGGGTGGAACTAAGCACTATTTCTGAAATATCTGGCTGGATCTTAAAAGCCACTTGTGACAGGTGATAATTGATTATACATCGCCTTTTGCCAGAAACTCTAATGTCATTGGCATACAGAGAGACACAGCAATAACACAGTATGTGTGAGTGTGTGTGTGTGTGTGTGTGTGTGTGTGTGTGTGTGTGTGTGCACGCATGTGTGTGTGTGCAGAGGACTGGAACACAAATAGAGGACTTCATAAATTAAATTTAATGTTTCGTAGCCCTTCTTTAAACAAAGTAGGTGTGGAAATTATTTCAAGTTAAAATATATCTCTGTACAAAGTAGAAGCCAGTGACCAAATCTGTGAAAAAAGAAAGCAAGATTAAGGAAAGTCATGTGTGGAGCTAACTGGATATTCAAAGAAGGGAAAGATGTTTTGATATTTAATGGGAAATTATCAAACACTGAAATTTCAATTTCAAGCATAATCTGTACAAAAATATACTGATAAGAATTCAACAATAACAATTATATACACACAAACGGTCATACATATACACCATTGAACAGGGAAATTATCCCAGGGTGGAGGGTGGGGGGAAAGTTCATTGGATAATCTGATATGTGCATCTCATCCCCAACTTAATGCAGTCATCTGTATTTCATTAAAAAGTCAAACGTCTTCCACTGCTGAGAAAATATCCTGTTTATGTATGTGCTTAAGAGGGGAAGAAATTAAAAGTAGATGGGAAAACTTCATGACCTAACATGAAAATTAAGCTTACATGGGAACGTTTAAGAAGGGCTGTTTCCTTTAAGCATCTTGAAATGTATTCTGTGGACAGCAAAAGTGGCAAACCAACTGACTGTGTGTCAGACTGTGCTCAAATAAGTTTGGTGTGTCCTGTGCCCACAGTCAGCCTTGTTTGTTTCATTGTTACTTCTCTTGCTCCTTTCAAGGATTTCCACACACTGGCCTCCTCCCATTGTTCTGTCCACAGGCAACACACCGCCCTAGCCAGGAAAACGCCCGTGCCTGGAATAACAGTCACTGGGTGTAGTTTTGATGATCTTTATTTGTTTGAACCCTGGTCCAAAGTGTTTCTTACCCAGACAGCTGCCGTGCAGTGGAAGCTCCAGACTTACTTGCTTGGCCTCTGACTAGTGTTCTTTTCTACATGCTAGAAGATAGTAAACATTGCTGTAAAAGTGAATGACAGCTTATAAAAGCTGTGTTTCCTGGTCATGTGTGTTCGCTGTAGGTACACGGGTAGACTGTGAATGAAAGCTGAATTTCTCACTGGGGATGACAGTGTTTCAATGGAAAACACTGCTCTCATCCATAGCAGGGAAGAGGTCTTCCTTAACATGATAGTCAAAGACACATCACGTATCCTACATTTAAATACAAATCATATTCATGTCACAGACATTTATTTTCCATTACTACACATGGACATGTTTTCTAAATTCTTCTAAGTAGCTGGTATTTACAAGCTTTGGACAGGCTCTTTTTTCCTCTCCCCCCTCACCTCCTTCTATCCCCCCATCTCTCCTCAGTCCATCCCCCATGACTACTCCCAACAGGCAATCTTCAAATCAACATAGGCACACTAAGTTGGGGCAGGACCAAGGTTCCCCCACCCAAAGCATTAAGGCTGAGCATGGCATCCCACCACAGGGAATGGGCTCCAACAAGCTAACTCGTGCACTAGAGATAGATCCTGGTCCTTTGCCAGGTGCCTCGCAGATAGTCCATGCTTCACCACTGTCTCCCACATATGGAGGGCTTACTTCAGTCCTTAGGTATCACCCACAGAACCCTTTAGGTCTTTTCTCCTCCTCAGCCCATGCTCCGCCCACTTCCCTTCACCCCTCCCCACTTTCTGAGTCACTATGGCTGAAAGAGAAAGGATTGGTTTTCCCACTGCCTGTGCAGACCCCTGTTCTGTGATTGTCCGGAGAAATCCTGTATAGCCGTGATTCCTTCAAATGTTTGCGGTAATAACATTTATACCTGTGGACGAGCACAGGAGGCCTTGTGTATTATAGCACTTTCCTTCCCTTGCTGTCTAAGGAGAATCCTTCTGTTTCGAAACTGAACTGCTGAGACCTTATGGTGCTAAACAGGGTAACATGCTTTTATAGCATTAATTATCAACCCGATAGAGTCCAGAATCACTGGAGAGATGGGTTCTAGGCATACTTGAAGAAGATATCTTGATTATATTGATATGGGAAGACCTGTTTTAACTTAGCGTGGGATCATCCCATGGACAGAGGATCCTAGACTACATAAAATGGAGAAAATGAGGTAAGCACTAATATACATTCATTAATTCCTTGTCCTTTGCTCTCTAAAATCTATTTTTATTTTATTTGTATGAGTATTTTGCCCAAATGTATATACACATATTGTGTATCTGCTTGGTGTCCAAAGAGTCCAGAAGAGGGTGTTGAATTCCCTGGAACCAGAATTATAGCTGGTTGTGAGCCATCATGTTGGTCCTGGGAACTGAACTCATGTTTTCTAGATGATCAGCAAGTGGTCTTCATGGCTGACCCAATTTTTCAGGCCCCTTTTCACTACTTCTTATAGATGCTGTGACCAAATGCTTAAAACTCCTGTTCCCTCGACTACCTGTGGTGATGGACAAGGAGCTAAAATAAGGCCTTTCTTTCTTATGTTGTTTTTGTTGTTTCACCCCAGCAACAGGAAGGTAAGACAAACATCAAGAGGCAAAAATTAAAAATCAGCAAAAAGGAAAAGGACCATGCTACATGACAGAAGGAAAGCATGACTCTCACCTGAGAATAAAAGAACAAGTCCAGAAAGTAAGGAAAGAGGGTGGATGAAGGGCAAGAGGTGATGCATTATTAAGAGGCACAGCCGGTCATGAGTTTGCTAGAAAAGTATAAGAGACAGAGAGTCTTGCCTGTTTTCTAAACATTAAAGCATTTTCCAATAGCCCTTCAGTAAAAGCACTTTTCCGTGTTTCTGGCTGTATGGGGTCACGGTGTAGTTGCTGGGACTGCTTTATTGTGCCTTTAGACACAGAAAACTGACTTGGTCTGGGACAGTGGTGTTGCATTTCCTAAGGTCTATGCTTGCCTTCCCAGTCAGAGTGTGACATTTGAAGCATGAGCCTTAGACTCCTGCTTAGCCATGACAGCAAGCTTGCAGGATTCACAACGGGTGCTGGGGAATCCTTCTTTACTTGACAACGGGGGCTTATTATATTTATAGCTATTTCTCAGTTTACCCGCAGTTTTGATCTTTTGTTGTCATTAAAATCACCAGGAAAAAGAGGATAATAATAATGGTCATAATTGTATATTTGTTGTTTGCTATGATTATAAATATTTGAGAAAGAAAGAATGTATAAAAGTCCCCAATGATATTGTTAGAAGAATGGTATGCATAGTAGGTAGACTGTCCTGTTCTGCTTTGCAATATATTGAAAACAACAATAACACTAAGATATTTTTAATAATAAGGTGCCATGATTCTGTCCAACTCATAGACCTCAGTCTTGAAAAATAATCTGTCACATGACACAAGACAGAACTGTTCTGGACTAAGACCTTGTCACTGCCCTGCATGAACTGGCATGTCACATGATCCTTTCAATGCTGCAGATTCTCAACAGTCTGCACATGGTGGTGTGATCAGTGCCATTCAGTCATGACAGGAAATCCGTGTTTGGGGAAGAATGAGCCCAACAGTCTGTGCAATCCTACGTGAGAAATTTAAGAGGTACTTTTGCCGCCACATTTCAGCAAGCGATTCTCCAATAAACAGACCAAACACTTGGCATTTCTATGTGGACGTGTGTCTTGTCAGTCTAAGCATTAGGTAGACGTGATAAATACTATTGTAACTGTAAATGATAACAGCTTCGGGGACATCTTCTTGTATGAGCTGACATGTCTGGACAATTAATTCTGTTTCTATGAGCTGTTTATGCTACATAGCACTAGCCAGTCCCCAAGACAATACGGGGCTGTTCTTTGATGTACCCCATTCTGCACATCTGCTTCAACTCCTCCACCAGATGTTCTTATTTATTTATATTCTTTCCTTAAGTTTGAGATACTCCTACTCTGGGTGAATTCTCATTAATACAATAAACTATGTTACACAGAACGTCAAGAAAGCTGGTGTATTCGCCAGTATTCAGTGTAACTGCCGCAATCAACCAAAAGTTAAACTTTCTTAACTGTCTATATAATGACCGCTTGTATCCTGTCCTAATTTACACTAGCCTTCCAAAATTTGTTTCAGCTGCTACAAATTCTCTACTATAATCAACCCAGTTATATCTATTAGTGGTCATTCATGTTTGAATGACTTGTAAGGTTATTTCCATAACAAATCATTGCAACTGTTAGCGTATTTGGGGAACATACTGAATAAAGTATCTCACTGCATCCTCATGACTCTGTGCATGAGACAAAGACCTTTACAGGGTCAGTTCCAGACGAGGACACTTCCTGTCCCTGAAGATACACACCTGGTGATGGTACATAAGGACTCAGGCCTGGAACTCTCCGGTTCGCTCTCCAGCCCTGGGCTTCTATTGCGCAGCACCTCCCCATCAAATACAGCAATTTCATATAGAAATCATAGTGTATTAATATCATTTGATATAACTGGCCAGAAAATATAAACACTGTGTGTCATCTCTGGGCACGAAGCTGCTGGAGTTGATCTGTGGGATCTGAGGGCCCAGAGGCCTGTTGATGGAGACTGACTGGCAGCTGTTGGGTTTCCCATAGGCGGACTGTCAATCAGGAATCACAACGAAGGGCAGGAGATGTGACCTCCTAAGCACTCGTTTTCCTTCAATGGTAAGTAACTTAAACCAATGTGTCTTATTAAAACAAGTTGATCTATTGTAGAATGAATCAGAAGCTTCCCTTGGGTTTTGAAGTTAAAAGTGAGAAATTTTTTTTTGTACAGAAGCACCCCGTCTTTCCATATACAAGTGCCCGTTATTTCTCTGGGGGGTCCAGCATCCCTCCCTGTGCACTGAGGGTGTGCATTCGCTGAGCCCTTGAAAAGCTTAGCAGGTTCTGACGGAACTCCATATTGGTCATGTTGGTGACATTTTCACTAAAGGCAGAGGAATAGTTAAGTCTGATGATAAGCACAAAACAGGAAAAAACAACAAAAAAACATACTCAACCATTTCATACACAAGTACACACACACACACACACACGGCCCATGAAATCAAGAAAAAACATTTAAAGGTATGTGTCCAGTTATCCTCTCGTTCCCCCAACACCCTCACCAGCCCCTCCACACATCACACCAATCACATTTTTCCCACTTCGCCTGAGGTGTTCAACCTGCTTCACAAGCCAAGCCTCTCCAGGAGAGACCCTGACTAAACATTTTCTCAGCCTGGGCAGTTTTCCAAGGCCATTTGACCACAGTCTCTTGTGTTTCTAGAGAAGTCCTAAAGCTGTTTCAGATGCCTGCCTGACGGCCCTCTCTATAGTCTGAGGGGGCGTGTGTTTGGAGAAAGGGGATTCATGGAGGGAAGAAATGCTTTTTTTATTTTTCCTTTCAGTTGATGCTGTTGTGTCAGTGGGTGAGGGGCTGCCATTGGTGAGTCTTTCATTACTCATTTACTGAAGAAAGCCATTTTCCCTCAAGTCTGAACATCTTGACAGGGTCATCCAAAAAGTCATGGATTTCTTCGCCCCCACTTGTAACTTGGAAAGAGAAATTTGAATCTGCCCACCTCCCACTGTCATTAGGGATGAGGGGCCATGAATTTTCCAAAGTCACAAGGCAGAGGGGACACGGTGCTTCTTCCTGGCAGAGGCATATCAACTGCAGGCTTTCTAGCCACAGATGGACTCAAATTCTTTCGTGACTTTTGGAAATTTACCATGTGAAGGGAAAGTCATGATTGAGGGACCAGAAAGAGAATGGGTCCCAAACACAAATCTGGTCCAGTGAGTGTCCCCAGAAAAGAAAAAGCAGACCCTTACATCTAAATAGTAAAAACTGAGCCAATCGAAGTTGATCCCAACCCAGTACCACAGAGCTGCACTCACCTGCGTGACAGGAATGGCAGGACAGAAACTACTCAAAGTGGCTCATCCTAACTGAACAAGGACAGGAGTGCATCAGAATGAAGGACTGCACAACCCATCACCATATCTAGACCACCATGTTACTTCTACATGTTCCTTGTGGTACACTGCATAAGCCTGTTTTTACTCTACTTAGGTCTAAAAGGTGAATTCTCTCACCAGTGTGCAAAGTCCTCTTTCGCACGGCGCACTAAAGGCATAGTATCACAACTGTGTATAGGAGAGCAGCCTCACTGTGCCTTGCTCTGCCCTCTCCTTCCCCTGCACCCATCACACCAAACACTGGCCACAAAGCCATGGTTTATTTTGTAGTGGTTTTCCTGCAGACTGACAAAGGGCTCTCAGTGCTCTCTTCCTTCTCACTGCTTTCTCTTCTGGGCAATTGAAACCACCATTGTTGCTTTCTTTATCACTTAGAGATAGATGCTTGACACATCTTTTCCTAGATACCCATTTCTGTGATGACTGCCAAGTCAAACAGCAACCATTTCTCTAGGCATCTATCTTCCAATGGGGGCTCCATCCTCCACTGAGCAAAGGCGGAATGAATTAGCTTTCCTTTCAGCCTTATTCGTGGTGTATCACATGCTCGAGTGACCAGTTCACTCACTTTCTCCAGGCCTGACCCTAAATTTTTCTTTCCGCACAATTTGCTCAGCCATCATCCCAGTATCTCTAACCTATAGCCCTCTATAGTTTCGTCTTCTTCTTGAGGCAGTACTCAAGTATTTTGTGAATGTGTGAAGACAAGTTTACAAAGCTCAGGATACAAGCTCAGTAAAGTCGAGTCTTAGCGTTGCCTGTAATGATGGACAGGTGAGCAACTCTCCTTTCTTCAAGTAGCTTTCTTTGCTCAACTTCTGGAACTTTGGAGCGGCTAGTGAGCAGGCCCCGGGACCTCTACCTACAGCTGGCACATTTTATACTTGCTTTAAGTTTTAGAGCATATTTTTGTTTGTTACTAAGAGGCATAATTCCTGAACATTTAAAGACATTTCTAATATTTTTCTAAACATTCAAAAACCAATAGTCTCCAAGAATTACAGAAAACAATGTAGACTGATAATACATTCCAAGAGTTAAACTGCCCGTGGCTCTGGTTTTTCTAAGCTATTCCTTCACCAAAATGGTCGGTCAGGCTCTCAGCCCTTCCACCCATCCAGGTGTAGATGCAAACACTGTGTCAAGCCTCCTT
This sequence comes from Myodes glareolus, assembly GCF_982192425.1. NCBI lineage: Eukaryota > Metazoa > Chordata > Mammalia > Rodentia > Cricetidae > Myodes > Myodes glareolus. Next base: position 57,688,507 of record NC_142042.1, on the reverse strand, counting down.
AGTGTTCCCTGCTGTCATGTTGCAAGGAGGTTTATTCTGAGCTGGCAGGATGGGAAGGGGTCATCATTCAAGTAAGCCTGTATGGAGAATGTGTGATTAGAATTATCTCCATGGAAGCATGGTCCTGCCCAGCGCCATGATGGCCTGAATGGGACAAGGTGACCCACACACAGGTCTGGAGCGGTCTGCCCCAGTCTCCAAGAAGAAAACATGAGCCCACCTAGGGTGCTGGGTAGATGACACAGGGCAACAACAGGATATCCAAGAGGAGTCCCAGTGAGGACCCAGCATCTATAGTATAGCAGAATCCAGAAGCCTTGAACCAGATCAATGACTCTTGGAAATGAACACTTGAGAGTAAATATCTATGGACAAAGGGGTTTACTGCGTGACTCAGTGTGTCACACTGCAGCTTCCATGATGAGATTTTTCCTTTTCTTCTTCTTTTCTCTTAAATTTTATTTTATTTTATTTGTGGGGGAGTGCTCCTCCAATCATGCCCAGCTCTCCTACCAGAGAAAATTCCTTGTGTTTCCTTAAGGTCGTGTCTCAGCCCCCTATGCTAGTCCCTCTTCACATCTCCATCTATCTCTAAAGAATACACCACTTAGCTTGAGACTCCTTTTCTTTGAAGTCAACTGCTCCATCAAAAAAGTCCAGGCTGAATTACTGGTCCTCTTGCAGGAATCAAGAACTGACCACATCATAATATGCTTAATTATTGGGTTAGCTTTCATCACCACCAGACCCAATCATTATCGGAGATGTATTTTTATATGACTTTGTATCCCTAGAGTTTACGGTAATACTGAAAACAGAGCAGAGATCAAAGGATTGTTGAATGGATAAAATGAAGGAAAAAAGAAAGAGAGAGAGAGAAGAGGAAGGGAGGGAGGGAGAGAGGAAAGAAGGGAAGAAAAGGGAAAGGGAAGAGAGGGGAGGGGAGGGGAGGGGAGGGGAGGGGAGGGGAGGGGAGGGGAGGGGAGGGAAGGGAAGGGAAGGGAAGGGAAGGGAAGGGAAGGGAAGGGAAGGGAAGGGAAGGGAAGGGAAGGGAAGGGAAGGAAGTTAAAAGCAGAAGATGTTAAGGATCAAATATGTCTGCCTGTTTGTAGAGCAGACACGATTTCTGTCATCCTGTACCCAACTGAGGCTGCTTCTGCTCTAGCAGAGTGGCGGCATTCATCTCCCTGGCCCTTGCTGGAGCACTGAGATCCCCCTTTTCTGCTACAGCTTTCAAAGTGTTTCCCTCATTCCCCTGCCCAGCTTAATGGAAGCCACCACACGGCTCACACACTGAATTCTCCTGAGATTTCTATCTGCATTTGTCCATTTGACTTCTTATAGTGAGTACAGTTAGTCTAACAACAACAAAAATAAAAATGAATGAATAAATAAATAAATAAATAGTATCACTAAAAGAAGAATAACTTAAAGATGTTCTTTCTAAAAACAATATTTATGGTGCAAGGGGATTTTTAATCCAGGACAATAACCTAATGGAACTTTCTACGTCTCAGATGAGCATAGCTGTGGGACACGCTTACAGGCTATGAAATCTTCCAAGAACACCAACAATCTACACACTGGCATTTGAATAACAAACTGGCCTTTCACATTTCTTCCGCCATGGTTTCGTGTTACAGAAGCTTTGTGTATTGGCTGGAGTCAGTTCATTGGTTAAAAACATACAAAGTAAGGAAAAGCTAAACAATCAGCAGCCATGCGATTCCTAAGCACTTGCTCTCCCCTCGGTGGCTATAAAAGCCTGTGCAGTGAGTGTGAGCCAGTGCCATTCCTATGATCATCAGAGCCACTGCAGAGAATGATGCAGCAGTTGTTGACAGTAGGCATAGGAGGGAACTGAGGCGTAGAGAGGTTGGCTCACCCAGGGCTAGACTTCAATTGGCAGAATTGCAATTTGGACCCAAGAACAGAGCCATTACCTATTCCATCCAGCATGCTCCCACTACCAGACACAGACACTGTTCAGATAACCTCCATGCCACTAGGGGGCAGGAGTGTTGCCACAGTTCTGCTCCATCTGCCCACTAGCAGCTACATCTACCTGCAAACAAGCTTTCATTTTTTAAAATGCCCACCTAAGACTCTCTAATAATTCTGTGCTCTCCGGAGTCCACCTTCCCAACTTCTGTGCTTTGCTGATGTCTGCCTACTTAGTGGGTAACCTCTAGAAGACATGAGAAAGGTTTCGTTTCCTTCCTTCTGCTATCTCCTTCCATTCTCTTCTCACCCCTTTCTCTCCTCACACTTTATAATCCCATTAAGCTGATCTCAGGAAATAACGACCTGCTGCCCTCCTCATCCCTCCTGCAACCCCATGGTTTGTGGCTTCCCACACTCTTGCTCACACTGAGGATCGACCATTGAACTGGCCGCATCTTCCGCTTAGTATTCCGTGGATTGAGCTCTGTCCCCTTCAGAGAGGCCTCAGCGACAATCCTAGCTGACGCAAACAGTTGCTCTTCCTTGTATTTTTTTCTTGAAAGAATCCTTCATGTCTGATTCTATCTTCTCTCTCTGAGGCACTTGATCAGTGTTGGGCACGCAGTAGAATTCTAGGCTTATTGTTCAGTTGGAGGCTGGGAGACATGAATGGAAGACTCCTGCCACATCACTCTCCCAGTAGGCTCTCTAAGGGCACTGGTTTTGATGCCTTGCTAACTTGACATGGTCTTGTACACAGTATGAGAAGGGGACTCTCACATTTTGGGTTTCAGAGGCTTGCGTTCAGATCTGACTTTGGATAACCTTTGCCTCAGTTAACTTCTAAATAATGACAATAATTTCCACTAATGGTTGGGAGGTTATGATGTGATTATGTGTGTGAGCAGAGTGCTGGGTAAATACTAGTTAGTACTAGCATCTCAGCAATAAGACATAAATGGATCAGAGAATGACTGGATCTGGGTGTGGCATCCAGATGGACAGACCCAGTACTGATACCACATGGTTTGAGATCCGGAAGTTCACAGGAAAACAGTCGGCAGTTTTGTAGTTTCCGTATTCTCTTTGCATTGCCTTTTCCACATTCCTTTCTTCATTTTAATTAGCTCACAAAGGGCTTGCTATCTATCCTTACTTGATAACTAAACATATTTCACTTTTTTTTCCTTCTCACATGGGTCCCTGGTAGCTGTTGTTTCACTAAGAGAGGCTCTCTAGTGTAGACGGAATGCCTTTTTAAGTTTCTGCCATCCCCCTTCTCTGCTTCCCACGCATCTGCTATGCAGGTTAAAAGGGCAGCTTTCTCACAGAGTGCCTCACACACCTGCCTCCTTCCCAGCTGTCACTGCTCTGGTAGGAATTCCAAACGGAAGGGCCCCGGTATTGGTGACACCAACCGCTGTGCTGCCATTGATATCTCACTCTGGCTCGGCTTGACAGGAGAGAGACTGAAGGAGGTGTACTCTCTGGTGGCAGGTGTGAAGGGGGCCTGCTTCACAGCAGGCATGGCTCCAAGCCCAGAAGCATATGCATGGCTTAGGATAGTTTTCTATATTTGTTCTGTCCAGTTCCAGTAATAGGGAAAAATCTGGGAGAAAAGCTCTTGATCGTAAGTTGCTCTGCTGAGCATGTCTAAACACCAACCACTGAGACGGTTCAGTTACGTGTTCATTTCCCTGAATTTTAAGCTACATGGTAGCCTGTTTTGCCTGGACACTGATGTAAAGGAGAAAACAATCAGGAAGGGATCTTTGCATCAAGGTGAAGTTAGTTTCTCCTATCAGACTGAAGGAAACCTAAATATGTTTCCCAGGCATCTCAGCATTAGGTTCGCACATCTATTCTTCATCTCTAGAGCCGTCCAAGGCTCAGTGCTTCTCTCCTCTTGTTTTCCACACTCGTCTGCTTTCCCACTTAAAGACGCTCAAGAGCAGACACCCCAGACCATCACTGTGCAAGAAGCCCTCCCCATCCCTGCCTGTTCACTTGGACCACTCGGTAATATTTCCTAGTGCATTGTTCATTGCCCAAGCCCTGTACAGCAACAGAAAGGGAATCTGGGTGTGGTTCCATCCAATATGCTGGCTGTATCTGTTGTCCCCACAGTCAGTGACAGTGCAGTGTTGCTTGTGAGTGATGGTGCTCGGTGTCTGTCTCAGGTAATTCCTTTGAGTGGCTTTTACTCCGGGCTGGGAAGAGTGATCTACTCTCAACCTTGGGAGCACTTTCTTTTGCATTCTGGCTCATGTGGCTTTGTCAAGTCTTTTGAGATCATGCGGCTCTCTGGGGAACTATTACTAGGGTAGTATTTTTTAATTGAAAATAGATTCTTCTCACATACTATACATCCCAACCACAATGTCCTCTTTCTCTCCTCCTCCTAGTCCCTCCTGCCTCCCCTCTTTCTCAGATCCACTCCCACTGTTTCCTTTACAGAAAAGAGCAAGTCTCCAAAACAAAGCAAGACACAATAAGCCAAGGGGAAAACCCCATATCTAGGCTGGACAAGGAAACAGAGTAGTATTTCTTCAAGGTTTTTGTCCCCTAAGCTCTCTCCTGTCATTTTTATTGTTGGAAAAATTAGCTTTTCCTTTTACTATAAACAATCCAGAATGAATATCAATGTAAGTAAAACTTAACTCATAGAGACTGATTTACATGAAAATATACTTATTGGCCAGGCAAGGTAGCACACACTCAATCCCGAGCCTCAGGAGGCTGAAGTCGATGGATGGAGAATTTAAGAGCAGCTTCCACATAAACCTTAAACATAAATCTTCAATCTGGGCTTAATGCACGGCAGTTACGTGCTATACCGTGGTCTTAGTGCTCCACTTTAAAACACACTTACCTTGGAAAACTGTGAGCATAGTCACTGCAGTCCTTTAGGACTGATGTCACAAAGTACCAGACAGTGGAGAGCAATAAATAAAGAAAGGAGATTTATGTTTTCTTACAGTTCTGGTGGCATAAGGTACAAACAACACAGCTGCTGTCCTAGTAATGGCCCCTGGGCTGCAACACAGCACAGCAGAGAATCAAGGCCGTGTATACAGACAAGAAGGCAAAAGAGTAAGGAAGAGCCGTGTTCCCTCCTACGACAACCACCTCCTTCAGGAACTAGCCCAAGCTCTGATACCCTACCCCATCCATAAGATTAGTAGTAATCCACTAGTAGTAACAGAGCTCGTGCCCATGAACTCATGAGAATAGACCTAATTGTCTTCTGCTAGGCCTGGCTCTAATAGTCACTATACTTGGAAGCCACCACATTGGTACCAAGATTCTAACACACAAATTCCTAGAAAACAAATGATATACAAACTTCAGCAAGTCACTATAAGACTCAATTCCATGTAGTTCAGTATACTAACTATAATGAATGAACTTTTACTTATGAAATCTTTCAAGGGTATGAATAACATTCTTTTCTATACTACTGAGCTGACATAAAGGATTCATTGAGAGTACACAACTATTGTAAACATCTATGTACTGAGTCTAGGGGCTTACGACTTCATAAAACAAACATTAAAGCATGAGAGATCACATAGGCCTAGAAGCAATAATAATAGGTGACTCCAACACACCTAATTAGATACTTCATATGAAAAATCAGCAAAGAGCCGGGTGGTGGTCATGCATGCCTTTAATCCGATTACATTGGAGGCAGAGACAGGCAGATCTCTGTGAGTTTGAGGCTAGCCTGGTTCCAGGACGGGCTTCAAAGCTACAGAGAAACCCTGCTTCAAAATACCAAAAAAAAAAAAAAACCAAAAAACAAAGAATCCCATAGCCAAATAACATAGTAGATCAGTTGGACTTACCAGACATCTTTAGATCACATAGCCAAACAATGAGACAATACATATTCTTCTTAGGGGCAAATGGAACTTCCCTAAAACTGAGCCTGTTGTAAACCACAAGTGAACTTTAATGATTCAAATAGTAATAATAGTGATAATTCCATGTGCCTTTCAGACTATGGTGGACTAAAACACCAACAATGAACTTGCTGACAAAGAAGTCATAAAAAACATCTCACTTGTAATTGTCAGTCACAAAATATAGATAAAAATAAATTAGAAATAAACCTAACCAACAGGATGAAAGATTCCTACAATGAAAATTTTAAGACATTAACAAGATCGAAGAAGACAGTAGACAATGGAAAGACTGTTCATACATCTGGACTGGCAAAAGTCATAGTAAAAATGACCAGTCTACTAGGGTAACCTAGATTCAGTGCAACCTCTAAAGTGAATCCAACAGCATTCTTCAGATCAAGAAAAAAAGACAGTTCTAAAATTCATGTGGAAACAAATAGACCAGAGAAAGATAAAGCTATGTAAATAGAAAGAATACAGCCAGAGGCAGCATTATTCTCACACCTAAAACTATAGAGCTATGGTGATAAAAACAGTATGGTGGGCACAAAAACCGACATGCATACCAGCAGATCACACCAAAAAACACAGAGCTGAATCCACATAGCCCACAAAGTTAAAGCGCAGCAGAAAAGCTGGCAGACAATGAAATTTTGTTTTGTTTGACACAGCAGAATAGTGAAACGTGACAGTCCATGGCACTGCTCTTTGGTTAGGAAAGTTAGAAGCAGTCGGCTCCCTTAAGAAAATGGAGGAGAACCTGAATAGATTCATTCAGAAATAGAAGGCCATGCAGAATGAAGGCTTGCTTGCTGTGTGACCCACAGACGATGTATTTGCCTACAGAGACTGTGAGTAGTCATTGGCTTTGACAGTCTTCCCACTGCCTAATGCTTGGCACCAAGTATTCTCTTTTGTTCATCATCCTTGTTTGTATCAATCGTGTGACAATTGAAATATAGAGCTTCATTTGGAAGTCGTCTGAAATGTACATTTGGAGTGGGTCAGAAAAAAATATAATCTCCAAGACTTGCACAAAGTCAAGCCAGGTAAAAGCTCAGGGATAATCAGATGGGCAGACAGGCAGGCAGGCAGTCAGGCAGACAAAGAGATAGGAGGACCAAGAATCCAACAGTTACACAGTCCATGAGGCTGGATATCTCAGCAGTCCCAGAGGGTATTAACGTCCTGAGTGATTCCGGGAGAATCACCGATCTTCAGTCTACACTGGAATCCTGAAGAGGTAGGTTCTAATACACGTGAAGGAAATCCTCAGCAAGGGATGAATGGGAAGAATGAACCTATCTGTAAGAGTAAGGGCAAGAAGCAAAAAGACGAAGGAAGCCGCAGTTTCCTCTCCTGTGCCCTTTGACCTGGGCTGCCACCAGAAGGCATGACCCAGATTTAGGGTGGGTCTTTCCAATTCAAAGAATCCAATTAAGAAAGTCTCTCACAGGAGTGCTCCAGCAGCTTGAGGTTATCTCATTTCAGTTGGAGTCAAGTTGACACCACCCCTAGCTGAGGAGGAGGGCTAGGAGGGAAGAGTCGTGTTTCTTTGCAGTGTGGCCACTTGGCGGGTCATACATGCCCCGGTGGATAAACCAGCAGCCGTGAACAAATGCATTTTCTCACAGGAAGATGAATGTAATTCAAAATAACATATGAACAGAGCAGAACAAATCTGAGAGGAAGCACATAAATATTAACAAGCAGGTAAGCATTCTGTGAGTCTGTAATATAAAAGGCACTGAAGCAATTCGGTCCTACTGAACGAGTGTGGGCACTTCTCCAGCTACAGATAGCCTTTGAGTGGCTCCCTTCGATAGCACAGCCTTACACAAAAGCTGGAAGGCAGAGAAAGTAAACATAGGAACAAAGACTGTCATACATAGTAAGATATAACAAGTTAGTTACCTATGAAAAAATTAAATGAAGTTAACTATGTACAGATGCAGTTAGTACTTCCAAGACCACAGAGACACTTTTCTCTGAATTATTCAGACACCTTCCGAGTAGGACCCTGCACATTTTGAGATTGCATTGGAGGAAGAGGAAGTAATCAGAGGGGGACAGAGGTCGGGAGGAGGAAGGAAGGGAGGGGAGCAGAATCCACTCCTATCAAGCCAGCATATGTCACTATCAGGTGCTTGATGCCCGTCACCAATCACTTTCCGTTCCTAAAGAATTTCCCTGCAGCCCAGTGTCTTGTGAACTGGTGCAGTCCATGAGGACACAGTAGCAGCCCTGAAATACATTCCTGTTAACCAGAGCTCTTGAACCTTGTGCAGCACGAAACATGAAATTATTTCACATTGTAAAGTTTATAAGGAACAGGCACTGATAAAGCAGTAATCAAACACAGCACCAAGCACTTGGAGCAGAGACTTAGCCTCCATGCGGGGAGTTTGAAATTGTCCCCAAAGGACGAAGGACAAATTCCTTCACTGAAGATACTGAACATGGGTTGCAGAGGAAAACCAGAGTGAGAGAAGCCTAGATAGAAAAATCCCACACTAGCGAATATGAAACAGATGCCCGGTCGCTCTATTTTTAATATGCATGACGGTTATTTTCTGATTCGTCAAGGAATAGATTTGGTGTCCTGAACTATCTCATGACAGATAACATAAAAATCAGAAGGACTTAACTACAGTCCCACGGACTTATAGATACATAGCAAAGCATTCAAAGTCCAAGCCACCGATTCCAGATTACTGCTTTTATCATTGGCACAAGCAGAGGGCTCCCAGGGAAGTCCTCTAGAAAGTGATCCTGCTCTCAGGCTGCCCACAACCCACCAGGGACTGTGAGTAGCAAGTGCTGCAGCTGATTTTAATCTCCACGGTGATGCGGAGGGAGAGGTGCCGTATCCAAAGTAACTAGCAGCAGAACAACAAGGAGCCTGAAAGCTTAAAGTCAACACTTTCGATTGCATCGAAGACTGAGTAGCAAGCTAAGACTGACCCTTGGGTCCAGGTGTAATATCCTCCATATGGTCTGGACTATAGCTGTGAAAGCAGACTAGACCTCAGCACTACGGACAAAGAAATCCAAAGGCACTATATTCTAGTTTTCTATTTAGGAGATTAGAAGCACAGGTGGCATGGTAGAAACAAAGCCTCTGCAATGAAAATTGCCCTTGGGTACAGGATGCCAACTAGAGAAATTAGTAGGTCTCAAGATCGTAACCAAAGGTCTACTGAATGGATGCCTAATACCTGGAATCTTGGCTCAGAGGTGGCTCACTGCATAGCTCCTAACGTTATCTCTTCACAGTGGAAATACCGCTGTGCCAACAGCTGGCTCGATCATGTCAAAGGTAAGAAGGAGAATGTTTGAGTCTACATATGGGTGAAAGTTAACTGAGCCCTCTAAGATCAAAGCATGAGACAGAACAAAAAATATTTTCAATGCAAGCCCAGTACCCTAAAGAAACAGCCCAGCCCCAAAGCAGGCTGTCCTTGAATTACACATATTAAATGCAAAATATTACTGGAAATACTAAATCAAACAAGCCAAGAGCACCCCTGCTAATGCGAGAGAAAATTCTCCAAATAGTATAGTTCTGTGTTAGCCACTGCCATATGGGAAACCTTATGTAGTAAAGTATATGTTTGAAATTTTCAACTTACATTTAGTGGGGGAAACAATTTATTATACCAATTCATAAATGTATGACAGATGGGAATGCTTTTTTTTCAGCTCTTAGCAAAGCCTCCTATTGGTTGAATAGTCTTTGGTTCTTAAACCATGACCATCATCATTCACACCTATTTTCTGAAATTAAACAGACCAATACCATGATGAAATCTCCTATAAATTTGGTTACCATAGAATGTCTTCCAATTCTACACCATAAATTATCCAGAATACCACTCTCCCTAGAATAATGAACAGGACCAAGACTGACCAAAAGGCACTTGGGGGAAACAAACGCCTTTGAGGTTCTTTAAATCAATTTTGGAAAACCCTCCATATTCAAGTTTATTCTGGTAGTACCTTTACCAAGGAAACCATAAAAGATACCACTAGAAGTGCATTCCTTCATCCTGAAATGTGTACTTGGGTCTTTTAAAAGCTCATTTCCTCTAGAATATTAGCAAAATTATAATTTATGTATATAGATAGCTAAGCAATGAACTTGTTTGTATTCTGAAAAGAAAATCACAAAGTATCCTGGATCAAAAACTGTCCTGAATATATGTGATATAGTGTTAACAAGTTTGTCATCCACCAGTTATTTGAAATAAGAAATTTTTCAACTGGATAAAGAAGCCAAAGGATGTTCTGCCTAAGCATGTGGAAGGCACAGTGGGGATGGGACCAGGACTAGAGGAGAGACACTAGATTTTTCTGTCTGTCATGGTAGCTATTTGAAAGTATTACCCACGTCTATTTGAAAGTAGCAAAGTTGCATCCTCAGACTGCCTCAAAAAGGCTATGACTGATAGACTCTCAATAAAAACATCAGGATGGTGGCATGGATAGTTTTAAATGTGAGCTTGTCAGAACCTAAATTTGATGTGGGATTCCCCTCTGTATGCTGTGAATACCATTGGTTAATAAAGAAACTGTCTTGAGCCTGTGATAGGGCAGAGTAGAGCTAGGCAAGGAAAACTAAACTGAATGCTGAAAGAAAGTAGGCTGAGTCAGGGACAAGCCATGGAGCCTCTGGAGACAGACACGCTGAAATTTTGCTGGTAGACCACGACCTCGTGGTGATGCACAGATTGATGGAGATGGGTTAAATTAAAATGTAATAGTTAGCAAATAAGAAGCTAGAGATAATGGGCCAAGCAGTGATTTAAATAATATAGTTTTTGTGTGATTATTTTGGGTCTGAGTTGTCGGGCAGTCAGGAACAAACAAGTGACCTACTACAACATGAATTCATCAGATCAGGTTGACCTGCAGGTATATCTGTGGGGGATTGTCTCCATTATTAACTGAAGTGGGAAAATCAACCTCAAATATAGGGCTGGGCCTTGATTTGTGTGAGAGCAGAAAAGGCTAGCTGAGTGTGAAACAACAAGCCAACCAAGATCGACATATTTGGCTGTCTCTCTGTTCTAGACTGTGGACACGATGCCTTAAGTTCCGGCTCTGATTTCCCCTCAGTAACCAACTGTGACCTGGAACTGAAGGCTGAAATTCTCCCTTCAGTTCCCCTAGGTTGCTTTAGGTCAGGGTGCTCTCCCACAGGCACAGAAATGGAAGCACAGCTAATGAAGAGACCAGCAACAGCCCAGTGGCTGCAGCCCACCCAGCGTTTTCCAAGCTTAAAGAGAAGTCATTGCCCAACTACTTAATAGTCCAAGAAAACCTCTTCGGTGGAGAAAAGGTTGGGAGAGACCTCTGTACCAGAGCGATCACTCAAACTGCCAAGGACATCAATGTCACAATAGCTAGGCAGATGAGGGAAGGGTCTGAACAACACATGGGAAGTGGTTTTAAGGGTCAAGCCCATAACCAAAAATACATAATTGTACTGTACCCTGTTAGTGAGAACTAAGTCACCTTTTCACTTCCAAGGATAAAGGAAGTTAGAAAATCAGACTCTTACAGGGAGATTAAAGAAAAGGAGATGCTTTATGAGAAACAGGTTTATGCCAATAAATATTACAAACAGTTCATTGTTGCTAAAATTAGCATTGGAGCTGGAGAGATGGCTCAGCCAGTAAGAACATTTGCTCCACCTGCTAAAGGGCAGGCGTCGGTTCTCTACATGGTCACAGCCATCTTCCATTGCAGTTCCAGGGGATCCGGTGCCCCTCCGACCTCTGTGGGTACCAGGGACAAATGTGGTGCACTGAACATTATTCAGGCAAAGCACTCACATGCCCAAAACATTTTTTTTCTAAAACTAGGTGGTATAGTTATTGTCTGTTAGAAAAAAATACTGATTGTTTATTTGCAACTCAAAAATAACACTTTTTATAAGTCTCCTATTCCGTTTTTCTTTTTCTGCTTCTCGTTCTTATGTCACACCGATGTGACAAATCGTCTGCTAATGACCTGACTGGGCTGGTCATTACTTTGTCATGTTCTCTCACATCCAAGAAGAGATGAAATTTGTGATAAATGGGACACATAAACAGTAGTTAGCTTTTAAATGGAACATGAGCTTAACTGGCCAATAAACATTTTATTATTTCACTCATAAAATCAAAGTTTTCCAAACAGTTTAAACTCTGAGAAACATGACCAGAATTCAGAATGATATCCTCAATCTGTAAGAGATGACCTTTAAACAAGAATACAAAATCAGTTTCATCCTGTATCACTGAGAAAATACTGGAGAAATATGCCCTGAAATGAAGGAGTGATAGCCTCAGTAGTTGTTGTGGAGACCATCAGGAGAACCCTTCTCTAGCAAATCCCTCTGACATCATGATGCCTCAGCCATTTCACTCTTGTGACAAACAGAAAGGACTTCCAGATACAGATGCAGAGTGTGTGAATGTTGTGGGAGTCGGTATGCATCCCCCAGAAAATAAAATACACGTATTGCAAGAACTAATGATTTTTTTAATTGAGAAAGATTGTTTTGAAAAGTGCCTTTTGTTCCTTATCAGTATTCAAAATAAAAGGGGGGAAAGGGGGGAGAAAATATTTTCCTCAACGGGTCCAAGTTATGAATCAATGTGAGAGAAACCCCATCCCAAACCTGCTGAAGTAGAACAACAGTGATTGGAAAGCACTGCTGACGGAGCCAGCTTCCCCTTTTGGAGACAGGAGAAATGCTTCAGATAAGCAACCTACAGGAAGGAAGGATTTATTTTGCCACGTGGTGTCAGAGACTTTACTTGGGCCACTTGCTGTGACAAGGCAGAAGCATACCATGGCTGCATGCAGGAGGTGGGACACTCTGCCTCTAGCTCGGTGGCCAGGAAGCAAAGACAGACAGAAAGAGGGACATGTCCCAGTAATGCACACTCAAAGACCCCACATACACCCACTAGGCTCCACCTACTCCCTTCTTCCCACTTCTCAGAAGCGCCACCTTCTGGAGATCACAGCCTTAAGACACAGGCTTTCGGAGCCTTTCAAAGTCTGCAAGGATACAGAGCAATCCCTCGGTGAGCCAAGCCCTCATGATTTCTTCCTCCAAGACAGTGATTATAAGGTCAGAAGATTTCATCAACATGGAAAGCAACAATCATGCAGGATGTGCTGGACAGAGTGTGGCTGCAGGCCACAAGCAGGACCCGTCACCCTTGTCTGTGTGAGAAAATAAAACCCTCTAGGCACCAGGAAGAGCTTGGTGACAGCTAGGCACTGCTCAACTCTGTGCTCTATATACATGGGAAAGACAGTAAAATACCTTTGGTTGAGATCTGCTTTGGGTGTCCTCATCTGCCCCAAGGAAGCCTAAAAAAGTAATAGCTAAGTAGGGCTGAGTTAGCATGGTTGGTGAAGGGCTTGTCATGCAAGCATGAGTGATGGAGGAGGGTTATCTGTCTACTGTTACTTTCATTGGTTAATAAAGAAACTGCCTTGGCTTTTGATAGGACAGCAACTTAGATAAGTGGAGTAGACAGAACAGAATGCTGGAAGGAAGAAGGCAGTGAGGCAGTCGCCATGACTCTCTTCTCTGAGATAGACGCAGGTTAGAATCCTCCTGGTAAGCCACCACCTCGTGGTGCTACACAGATTATTAAAAATGGGTTAGATCAATATGTAAGAGTTAGCCAAAAAGAGGCTACAGATAATGGACCAGGCAGTGCTTAAATGAATACAGTTTCTGTGTAATTATTTCAGGGGTAAAGCTAGCTGGGAGGCGGGCGGCGGGAAGCGGCCCACTGCTCCTTCTACACATGAGGACCTGAGTTCAATCCCCAAAAGCCAAGTTAAAAAGCCATGTGTGGAGATATGTTCTCATAATCCCAGCCCTGGGGAGATGGAGCTGGGTGGATTGAATCCCTTGGGCTCACTGCCAGCCAGCCTAACCTATTCAGTAAGCGCCAGGCTAGGGAAAGAACCTGTCTCAATAAGCAACATAGATGGGGCCAAAGAAACACACCTAAGGTGGGGCTCAGCCTCCACATGCAACTGCATCCACATTCATGTGTACGTACCTGCACAAACATGAACAAGTACACACATAGAAATGAAGTAACGTCAGGGGCCAAAGAGATGGCCTGGTGGACAAGTGCATTTGTTCCTCTTCCAGAGGCCCTGGGTTCAATGCCCAGAACAAATCAACATCAGTTGTGATGGTCACCATCATTCTGAGGTCTTAGCCTAGTCAGGGTACTTTAGATGAATGCCGGTTAGGAATGGGGGCTCTGCTTGCCAATGTGACACTCCTTTAAGGAACTGGGAGCCCTTTAGGCAGAGCAGATAGAGGGGTACACAGAAAGAGGCGAGGCAGCGGGGAGTGATTCAACACCCAGAGAGGAGGTGTCCGGGAGATTAGAGGTTGAAAAGCACCTGGTCTGCCTGGCCTGTGGCTCTCCGTACTAGATTGACAGGACCAGAGAAATCCTGGTGGAGGAAGCCTGGATGAGCAATTCTGAGTTTCTACGCATTGTTTATTCGAACCGGACTCAGCTCCCAAGAGAAGCAGAGAGAAGAAGTGGATCAAAGAAATTAGGAGGCCCCTCGTCACGTTGGAAAAATCGTCAGATTTACCCCGGAATTCCTGGAGTTTGGTACTTTGCGTCCGCACTTGGGAAACTCCGCTGCTATGGAAACGGAAGCGGTTGACCAGAGTGTCAGGAACCAGGTTGGGGGAAGGGAGAAGGATCCGTTCAGGAGCTGGGCGTGGCCTCGGTTACCGCGGCAGCAGGGACGCTCAAGCCGGGCGTGAGCCCAATTTTGCGGCCAATGCACCTCCCATCCTTAGCATGGCACCCAAGAAGGAGAAAGGCACCGGGAGCGCAAACTCTAAGATATGGGAACCCTCGCTCATAGCTGCACACTTGAACCAGGTGAGTCTCCCGTCTCAAGTCTCCCCTAGCCCGGGGCTGAGGCAGCTGGAACACTGTCTGCTCAGTACTGCTCTCATAGGTCCTTACAGGCTCCAAATCACAAAGAATGTCCTGGGTAGGGGTGGAGGGCGCTTAACAAAGGGGTGAACAAGGAGTCTAGGTATATAGCTCAGTGGTAGGGCTGAGTGAGGCCCTGGATTCAGTTCGCTGCACCAGAGGAAAACCCAAGACAGGATGGGAAGCTCTGTCCTGCAGTTTCAATAGGGGTTGACAGATGTGAATGAGGGTGGAGGACACCAGGGCCAATGCCACGCCTAGGGCTCCTTTCCAACGAAGGCTCCCAGACGATGTGTCCAAGTTGTACTGGGGCTGTTGTGTTGGCGAACTGTTCCCTTCTTGTTTGACTGATATCTTGTCCAATCGTCTGTGGCCCTGCACACAGCCATATCTTAGTAAATACTGAATGTCAACAGGCAGGGACTGTGAAAATAGAAAATGTTCCTATGTCATGGCTTGCCCTGTTCTGTTTTCTGTTGGCTTTGATAAATGACCACGGCTCAACGTGACTCAGAGAGGAAGTGTTTATTTCAGCTTACGGTTACAGTTCATCACTGAGGGGAGTCAGGGCAGGAACTGGAAGGAGACACCCTGCAGGAATTCTGCTCTCGGACTCTAGCTCACACTTCCTTATCCAACACGGGCCCACCTGCCTAGGGATCGCACCTTGTACAATGGGCTCGGTCTTTCTACATCAATCAGCAATCAAGACAGAAGCATGACCACAGGCCCCTCTGTTGTGGTCAGTCCCTCAGTTGAGACGCTCTCAGATGACTCCAGGTTGCGTCAAGTTGACAGCTGAAACAAATTAGGACACACTCCGAGTCACTGCTTCAAACGTTTTCATCTGGGGCTGGAGAGAAGGCTCAACGGTTGAGGGCACTTGTCTTTGCAGATGGCCACGGTTTGATTCCCGGAGCCCACAGGGTGGCTCACAACTATCTGTAACTCCAGCTCCAGTGGACGCTACCTCCGGTCTGGCCTCTTGGGGACCAGGCATGTAGGTTGTACGTATACGTAAGTGCAGGCAAAACACTCGTACATATAAAATGCATATACACATAGCTCTTCATCTATTTTGAAGCTACAGGAACTCAAAGGAGCTAGTAACTCCTTTTGTGTACATTTGTGGAAATGTACACAGCAATCTAAGACTCAAATCAGAGGACCCAGCTGCACGCAAGCCCAGTTCCAAAGACCTCGACCACCTCCAGTGAGAACCCAAAGGCTTCTGACACCAGCAGGTAGAAATCCACATAGAGGTTCTAAAGTTTCTAGGTTCAAGTAGTCTTTTGAAAAAAGAAAGGCCATTTCTGGAAATTCCAGTCTGCCACTGGGAACATCTTACAACAGTGGAGAGCGAGTCTGGTTTCATTTTTCATTTTGCATACGGGTATATGATTCACTAAAGAGTTTGGAGTTAAGAAAAGGAAAATGGACCTGCTGTCCTCCCGGGAAATGGTACCTATTTATCCTTATTTTCCAATACGGTTGTTTCTTTCTCTATGGGAAGTAATGCTATCCGATATAAAAATTAGTCCTGGTGAGCCCCGTAAGAAGAGACTGACACTCCAGTTTCTGCTGTGACTTCATGCGTCATAACTATGACTCTTCTGCGTGGTTTCAAAAAAACACTAGCCATAAAGAGCGTTAACTCCATAATCCCCAGTAACATTCTCAGGCTCTCAGAGATGTATGTCAAATCACTCTACAAAAGTATCCTCTCTCTTGCTTTTGCAAGTCAAAACTAGCCAAAATAATTCTCTCAAATTTTTTTGAGATGATGTTGGCCAAGTTGGAGTTAGAGGAAGCATGCTTGCCTAAATTATCTACTGCTGACCACGGGGTTGGTGCAGGCACTGACACTTTGTTTGTCAGTCCAGTCCTGCGGACATAAAGCTTTGGTTTTCCTGATTGAACTAAAATTCTACAGGCCTGTTTTTCTTATGGCTTGGAAACAGGAAAACATTCAGCCTTCTTCATAGTATCCAAACAATATAGATTCAATCAATCTTCTATACTAATAGATATAATTTCAAGTCAAGGTAATATATATAGCTTTAGCTATGAAGTGAAGATTCTGAATTTGGCTAAAGACGACAATGTTTATGAGAATTCTTTGTTGATAGGGTTTGGTAAGGAGTTATACAAGTGGTATGTCTGAGAATATGCTGTTTTTTGAATTCATGAAGAGTTTGTTATTCGTGTACAGGTATATGTGCTTGAGTATGCATGTGCAATCATGTGTGATGGGGTGGGGCATAGGAGACAGCATGGTAATTCTCTAGTATTCCAAAAGATCGTTTTTCAGATGACTTCATTGAATCCAGATCAGTAGTTCTGATATTCTGAAAGCAGTCCTCACTGGAATTGAACAGAAGAACCAACTTCACCATTCGGGGGTTCTGGTGATTTGACCTCATTTTCGTATTATATCTATATCAATCAATTAATAGATAGATTGAGAGATTGATTGATTTGGGAGCTGCCCTTTCAAGCTGGAATTATTGTCAACTTCTCAGGACATTTTAGTTGTTTCTGAAGCACCAAAAGGTGGTAACAATAGAAGGCACCCTATTATTGAGCACTAAATGACTAGGGACAATTGGAGATTAGGAAGATGCAAGCTTGGGTGGCCAGGAAATACTTTGCATATGTCTTTAATTGACCCTGGAAAAGTTGGTCATACTAGAGTAATTAGGATGCAGGGGAAATTAGTTTGACTGAGGAAACCAACATCAACCTGGGATGCTTGACTTTAGAAAAAGGGCAAGTAATGAGGCCACGTCTGGGTGTCCATTGCTCCTGACTTAATCTGCAAATCCAACTGACTATCTTTGCTGTAGATAACATGTATTAATATATATGAAACATCACACCTCAAAATTTAAAAGAACAAAAGTTTTAGATGCACTGTCAGTGAGACTCTAAAATAATAGCGTGGGAATGCGTGTGGCATGGACACATTTACAATCTAGAATAGCTTTTGCACCCCAAAGAAGCTTTAGCACACTCATTACCTGAGGCTTCCCTTCCTATGGCTTCAGATACGCTCAGCCAACTGTGGTCTGAAAGTATTAAATGGAAATTGACGAAATGCACCGTTGTATTGAACCACACAGCCGTCCATGTATCCCTACCAAATCATGTACCGCTTCGCCCTCCATCCTACCTGTGACAGGAGTCGTCCTTACGTCCAGTGTGTCCACTGAACATAGGCAGTTTGTCCACTGATCTCTTCCAAGCCGTCTGGTGTATCAAACAGACGACTGTAATACCACACTTGTGCAGTGCACGGGGGTTTGCTTTTCACATTTCACCACCATTTCACTCAACACTAGCTTCGTGGTGCAAGGGTGTCATGATGGTGATCAGGATGAGCCGAAAGAAGCTGAGAACGGCTTCCTTCAAGGAGGAAGAAAAAGGTTATTGATTGAATAAGGAAGGAGAAGAAGGGCAGGCTGACACTGAGCGCTATAGGAACAGATTTTCTGTCAGTCAGTGTGTGGGGAAAGGAAAAGGAAGCTGCGCTACTTCTGCTGTCGAGACTGAAAAAGTGTTATTTCTCTGCTAAGTGAAAGATGGAAAAGACAATTACATTGTGGGATTAAACACTTCTGCAGGGTCGGGCAGCTACTGGGGATCTTGGAATATATCCCCAAGTGATAGACTGTCATAGAAATGAAAATCTTTCCACACGACTGTCAAGGCAGGTGCCGTTGGCCACAGTGGCGAAGGGGATGCTCACTGAACCTGTTAGTGCTCCTGAAGCAACGCTCACTTCCTTTCCCTTCCCTTCCTTGCTCCAGCTGTCTTTGCCTGTTTGCTGTTACTGACATAACCCTTTGCCTAGACAATTTACAAAGGACAGAGGTTTCTTTCATATGTGTCTGAAGGCCAGGAAGTGCTAAAACATGGTGCAGCATCCAACAGGAGCCCTTGCTGTGCCATAGCATGGCAGAGGGTGTCACATAGGGAAGTATAGGAAAGAAAGAAATAGGGTTGAATTGTTTTTATCAAAGACTACCTCTATAGCAATTAAGCTACTCCTGAAAAAAAAAAAAAGATTGAATAAGAGTGTTGTTCACATGTCCTGATTGCTTCTTTTGTTTGTTTTATTGTTTTTTTTTCTTTTTTTCTTTTTTTTTCCTTTTTTTTGAGACAGGGTTTCTCTGTATAGCTTTGGAGACTGTCCTGGAGTCCTGGAACTCACTCTGTAGACCAGGCTGGCCTCGAACTCACAGAGACCCACCTGCCTCTGCCTTCCGAGTGCTGGGATAAAATGTGTGCACCACCACGACCTCTTAAAGGTAATTAAACTTCAGCATGAGCTTTGGAGGGGGAAATCCAAACCATTATACCAGCCTCTGGAAGCTGCCATTTCTCTTTCCGTCTGAATTGACCTGCTGAAAGGGTTTTATATAGGAATAACCAGCCGGCATTTGCCTGTGTAACTGACTTGTCTGACTTAGCAGAATGTCGTCAGTGGCTTTTGAACTATGGGTTAGAATTCCTTTGCTTTAGGGTACATCCCATACTTTATTGAACTACCTATCCTTTGCCGAACTCTGGGAGTCATCTCTCCTTGCTTAGTGTGAATACTATTAGTAATATAAGTGTACAAAATAAAACACTGTGCTGGGGTCCCTGTCTTGAGTTCTTCTGAGAATCTGAAGAAGTGGGGTAGCTGGTTCATGTGACAGCTACTTCTTCACATTCCTACCAGATACGCACAAAAAACTCAAGGCCTTCACGTCATCACCAACATTTACAGTGTTCTGGAGTTTGATGTTGTTCTGAATTTCTCTTTGATGTGGGTGTATTTTTCTTTGATATTGTTTGTAATAATCATCCTAGCGGGTGTGAAGTGATGTTTCCTTGTGTTTTTATTTTCATTTCCCTAATAATTTATGACATCAACACGTCTTTTAAAGTCCTTCTCAATCATCCATCCTTCCTCGTTTGCCAGTTTATGAATTGAGCTGTTTGGTGATTTAGTATCAAATTGCAAAAGACGCTTAACCCTTCTGGATAGAAAGCCCTTGCCTGCTGTCATATTTTGCATCAATGCGCTCTTCTACCCCAAGGTTGTCCTTCCTTCCACTGACAGTCTACTGTGATAGTCCACATGTTTAGCTTTGCAAGGTGCTCAGTTTACCTTGCTCCATAGCTCGACTGTGCCCAAGGATGCCTCCTCATAGCCAACGGCAGGACCCTTTCTCCAGTGTCTCCTCTGCCAGGGGCATTTCAGTTGCCGTGCTTAAGTCTTACATCCACTTTTAGTTAATTAAATATTTTGTTAATTCTATTCTTCTACTTCTAATTGCGAGGTTTTTTTTAACTTTGCCTAGTGCTTTTTCTAGATCGTGTGAAAGGTTGGTACGGGCTTTTCTCCTTGACTTTGTTGATGTCTTAATGGCATTGAATTTGCTGTTTTAGTTTTAAGATATTTTCTTTTCTTTCCTAGATTTACTAAAGTATAATTGGTAAGTCAAAAACATGCATGTATATATTAATTTTCATATACTGAGCCACCTTCCTATCTCAAGAATACATATATCACTTGGCCACAGTGTGTGTGTGTGCAGGAGCCTCTTCCTGTCCTGTTAAGTTTGTTAGTGTCCTCGGGATTTCACAAAGAATAGTCTTATAGAGCTCCTTTTTCTTGTTGTGTTTGGTCTTTGGAAATATTCTGTCTCTTCAATATTTTGAGGATTCTAAGGAGAATTTTGTATTACTTATTTTTCTATGAATGAGTGTTTTGCCTAAACATATGTTTGTGTACCACATCGATGCCTGCAGAGGCCGAGGTATTGGATCCCCTAGGACTGGAGTTACAGATGGCTGTGAGCTGCCATGTGGGTGCTAGAAATTGAACCTGGGTCCTCTGGAAGAGCAACACTCTTAACCACTGAGCATCTCTTCAGCCCTAATGATAATTATTAAAATAAACAATGCAAATCAAAAGTCACCGTAGTGGTGACTTAAAGACATTTATGTTCATGATTTATTTTTGTCAAATAACTTTAAACTTTTGCACAGAGCTAAGTTGCTAGCTAGCATTATTTTCAGTTAAGACTAAAGGGGCGGTGGTAGCACACACCTTTAATCCCAGCACTTGGGAGACAGAAGCAGGAAAATCTCTATGAGTTCAAGGCCAGTCTGTCCTACAGAGTTCTGAGACAGCCAGGGCTACACAGTGAAATCCTATCTCGGAAAAAAATAACAGTTAATTAATTGATTTAATTAAATTAAAGGGTTCTCTTTCATGCTTACTGAAGATCACACCATGGTTATTGATATAACCATGAACCGCCTTAACTTTGTCTCTGAAGTTTCTTCATTCTAATTCACTTTTAAAACACAATTTGATTAGTTAGAGGATTTTAGTTGACAGGTTTCTGGTTTTTTTGTTTTGTTTTGTTTTGCTTTGCTTTGCTTTTTCCTATCACTTTGGATATTCCAGCTGAACTTCACACTGGTAAAGACCCTCATATGTGAGGAGCTAGCCTTTCTCCCACGGCTTCCAGGGTTCTCTGTGTAGGCTGTGGCAGTCTGGCCACGTGCCTGGGGAGTGGCTTCCAGTCTGTCACACTTGGAGTCTGTTGAACTTCTTGGATGTGTAGTTTTTCTTTCCTCAAGGTTGGGGAATTTTCAGCCATTATTTACTCCAATAATCGGCTCAGATGATTTTCCTAGTGCCACCATATCCCACCCCTGGCAGTGTTCCTCTAGTTCCTTAGACTATACTCAGTTTCCTTCTGTCTTTTTTTTTTTTAATCAAAGCAAAATTATTGAGACAACAGACTAGGAAGCCCAATGCCTCTTGTCCACGCATAAACATTAAACAGTAATAATTGTGCAGGTTCAAAATTAAAATGATGCTTGAGAAATCCTAGACATTGAAATCATTCATGATCCTAGGCAACAAATAAAGTGGTAACGATCGAGGCATTTTATGGCGATTTCATTCTTACTTGCTGCTCTGGGTGCTGTGGCTGCAACAAGGGACCTTCCACCCTGGTCTGTGCCCTGCACTCTTCAGACTGCATATTTTCAAATAATTCATGTTCGGGCTTGCAGAGTCTTTGTCCATCCTTCTTGGGGCTGTGGGCAAACCCCTCTAGCAGACTTTAGTTAGTCCCTGTTGGTTCAGCCCTGGGCTTCTGCTCTTTCTTTTTACAAACACAGACAAGTACTTTGCCTGTACTCTCTTTAGGTTCAAACATCCCTTTCCCGGCCCCCTTTAATTCTCTCACCCCATAAAGACAGTTGTTTAGAAACATCTGATAAATCCAGTGCATACATTTGTTAACGGAGATTTGTTATTTATTTTAATAGGCCGTTTCCCTGTTCCTCTGTGTGTCCTATTTTTAATTCATAAACTGCACATTTGGAAACTTGCAACCATTCTAGGGTTTATTGATTGGCAGAGAAGAGTTCAGCACATTAGGACATATCTTATCCTTTGGTGACAATCCATAATTAAGTCTCAAGGTTTTCTCAGGCTAATTCTGGCCTCCCTGCTGGCTGCTTTGTAAGCATTCAAAGTTTCCCCCAAATGTCCAATTGCTTTTAAATGTCTTGACTCCCCAGAGGAGCCTTGAGGCATGGATATCTTTCTCTCAGGGCCATTAATGCTCCCTTGTCTTCTTCTACCGATGTTCTCTTTCCCCGGGGATCTATGGCTCTTCATTCCCTTGAAGCTTTCGTGTGTTAAAGCACATCACAGCTTCCTTCAGCTCTGCCAAGCTGGATGCACCCTCCTCTGCTCTCCCTGGATAAACTCTGGATCATAACAGATCTGGATCATAATCAACCCCTTGTACCACCTTCAGAGAGATCCAAGTAGAAGGAATTTCTGCTCTGCTCTGGGGGCCCAGGGAAAGGAACTGGGATGGACCATCCCGTACGGTGCCACGCTCATACCACCCGACGCCGCTAACTAGAATGGAAGCACCAAGAAGCACCTCGCGCACCACAGTTTATTTGTTGTTGTGGATCTTTGATTTCATACTCTCTTGAGGGTTGTTTTAACTTTGAGTTCTCACCCCCACCCCATCTATTGTTGGTGTTTGATGTTTGCCTATGGAAAAGAGGCAAGGGGGCTTCCTAGTCTGCTATCTTGATAATGTCACTTTGATACAAGATATTTTTTAACACAGTTCTGATTTTTTTTTTCATTTCTTCCTTGCTGAACCTACTGGGCAAAGAGAAAAGAATGGCAGCTTTATTCGTGACAATTTATGGGATGCTTCCAGAACTTTTCAAACAGCACCATCAGTCCTTAAGGGAGCTTGCGGGCTCCACCCCGCTGCTCTGAACAGTGTCCACGGCTTCACAATGCATAGGATGTATATTTCACTTGGGATTTTGTACTAGAGTAAAAACTTCTGTATCAACACAAAGGAAAAGATCTTTGGTCTCAGTGGAAGGGCTGTTAGCAAACCAGGAAGGGAGCTTTTTGTTTTATTTAAGATATTATTTCCTTTTCTCCCAAAGGTGTCTATCTGAATGCTAGTATTTTCTGGAAATTAAAGCTGCTTGGGGCATCTAACAGGTAGAATTTGGTTCAGCATTTTGTGAATTACAGTAGTTAAATCCTTTTATATTTTCATATTATCTGTGGGGGGACTATCTTTCTATTTGTCCCAATTTAAAGAGCCTCATTTCTCTCTATAACTAAAGGCAGACATAACCTACACAACTGCCTTTTGACAGGAAAGCCATGCCATTCTTTTACTATTACCCATCACAGGAAACACTAAAACACAGGGAAGTGTTGTCAGGGTTTCTGTCCTGCCTGGTTCCCACAGTCGTTAAGTCCCAAAGAAAATTACACAAAGGTCTACATTGGTTATAAACTGATCAGCCCATTAGCTCAGGCTTCTTATTAACTCTTATAACTCATATTAGCCCATTATTCTTGTCTATGCTAGTCACACGGCTCAGTACCTTTTTCAGCGAGCTGTCACATCTTGCTTCTTCTGTGGCAGTATCACACTGCAGAAAGAATGGGCTTCCTTCTTCCCAGAATTCTCCTGTTCTCATTGACCCGCCTCTACTTACTGTCTGGTTGTCCCACCTATACTTCCTACCTGGCTACTGGACAATCAACATTTATTTAAAATAAAATTGACAGAATACAGACCACTGTACCACACTATGGAAGGTTGTGGAAGCCAATACAGCCCTTTTCCTGCCCAAAATCCCTGCTTCCACAGTCATTGATTTCAATACAGAATGAGTACAGGCCGAAAATATCCAAATTAAAAGACTATGCCCTCTTACTGCCATTTATCTAATGACTATCACCATTTTTATTAAACCTTTAGTTTTTCCTTAATATAAGTATTTAAAAGTGCTTATAAACACATGACTTATTGATATCCTTTCTGAGACACCAAAGCCTTGTTTATAGTTTGTATATTTTCATTCTCAGTCTGTGCTCACCCTTTTGATTTTCAAATAAGTAATATTCTTTGCATAACTTTTAGTTCTAGAACCAGCACCCTACCCACAAAAGAGCAAAATCCATGCATAAGATGTCATCAAGGCTGCATGCCTTCTTCAGAGAAGCAACTCTGATTTGTAATTAAGATGTAAGAAGTAATTCTAAGAGGAAGTTTTAGATAGATATTACAATTTAAAAGCAAAAAGAAAAAATAGATGCAAATTATTTTTATTTATTTTTAAATTAAATTTCTTTATTTGTTTTACAAGCCAACCACAGTTTCCCCTCCCTCCTCTCCTCCTACTCTTTCTTGTCACCTCTCCTCTACCACCCTCCCCCATCCACTTTTTCTCTGTTTCTGTTCAGAAACTAGCAGGCCTCCCATGGGTATTAACAAAGCATGGCATATCAAAGTGAAGTAAGACTAAGCTTCTTCCCTTTTAAGGCTGGGCAAGTATACCCAGTATGAGGAATAGGTTCTCAAAGCCAGCCAAAGCATTAGGACAGTCCCTGCTCCCAGAGTTAAGAGTCCCACAAGTAGACCAAGCTACACAACTCTCACATATATACAGTGCCGTGCAGGCTCTCTGGCTGTCAGTTCAGACTCTGTGAGCTCCTATGAGCCCAGATTACATTTGGGCTCTTACATCAGCCTCTCTAGCACTGCCATGAGGTGGGCATCATTGGAGGAGGATAGTTGTTTAAAGGATGGCTGTTGGAGTCCATATCATTAGTACTCAAACTTGAGGGCCAAGTGCTCCTTAAATCAAAGAAACGAATCTAAAAGGCGCACTTGCTTTATCCGAAGCATCAGCCTTCCTGCCTGGCCACTCGCGCCCTCCGACTTGCCACTCAAATCACTTTCTATGTGTGTGCAGCTCTTGGCTTCCTCCTGGGGCTGATGATGGAAACGCTTGAGTTTGAATGTTGGGATTTCCACCTCTGAGATACACATTGCTTATTAGTAAAACTGTTTCTTCTTTCTGAAAGAGTGGAGAGAAGAGGGCTTTGCTTCTATCTACAGGTATATGGATGGCCCTCTCTGGTTGCACAGCCCAAACTAGACCCTGAAAATCTTGGGTCTCTGTCCTTCAGCCTCACAGTAAGCTTTATCTTTTGAAAAGACTCGTCTTATTTTTAAATAATGTGTATACACGACTCTATGTGTGGGAATATGCACATGAGCGCAGGCACCCACGGAGTCAACAAGAAGGTGTCAGGTGCCCCCGAGTTATAAGCAGTTTTGAGCTGGTCAGTGTGGGTACTTTGACTGGACTTGGATCTTCTGGAAGAGCAATATTCACCCTTAACCACTGAACCATCATTTCAGCTCCCTTCCACTATTTTTTTCCTAAAGGCACAGTAAGTCTTTCTAAAAACCTTCCTTGCCTGGGCTCCAGGCTCTGCTGTAAATTCCATACTTAGTTACAGAATGCCTTCTACAATTTGGTATCATTTCATGTTTTATAGAACATGAACTGTTAGAAACCACATCTTAGATCCTACCATAACTAGCATAATTTTAGGTACATGATACACACATAGATGATAAATTCCACAGATTTGCTCGTTAAATCTTGGAGTACAGTGAATCCTGTAGGATGGAAAACAGTACAAGGAGCAGACAAAGGGGGTGTGTTCTAAGAACAGACAACAGAAAGCATTTGCATAAAAACAGCAGTGGCTGGGGAAGTAGCAGGCAAGCAAGGGAACATTCTCTAGAATGCTCAGCTCATGGCCGTTTCTTATTACACTCCGTTGAGGAATAATATTTTTATCTTATTAAAGGCAGGGACATAGTCACAGTCCAAAGCCCTCTAGAGCTACATAAAGAGAGCTAAGCTAGTCAGGTTACATAGAAAGAGCCTGTCTTGGGAGGGAAGTGTGCTCAGTCAGTAGAGTGCTTATCCCACTTACATGAGGACCTAAGTTCAGACTTCTATCACTCACCTAAAAATTAGGGCATAGTGGCTGAGGTCCGTGATCTCAATGCTGGGGAGTGGAGGCAGGCAGCTTCCTGGGGTTTGCTGGCCATCAGCCTAGCCTAATAAGTGAGCTTCAGGTTCAATGTAAGACTTTTTGAAAAAAATGCCTGAGGAAAACAGCCAGTGTTGTCTTCTAACCTACACATGCACACAGGAGCATAAAGACAAACCAAAGTGCATGCATGCATGCGCACACAAATGCATACAAATACATATATAACACAACAGAGAGAGAGAGAGACAGAGAGAGAGAGAGAGACAGAGGGAGAGACACAGAGAGAGACAGAGAGAGAGAGACAGAGAGAGAGAGAGACAGAGAGAGATCCTGTCTCAAAATAAAACACATGCTTTGTTGCAAGGCCACAGGATTGTGTTACTGTCCCCCCAAAACCCATCAATGTTTCATTCTACTCTGCAGAGACATTTTGTCTGCCAGTCGGGAGGCATGCAGAGAAAGTTCTCTCGAACATTTAGTTCACAGCCTCTCCTTATTACACCTCAGTGGAGAAATAATATTTTTCTCTTATTAAATGTAGCTCAGTGACAATAGTAAAGTTGTGACCACTCTAGAAACAGTAGGAAAAAAAAGCACTTCTGAAGTCTTGAACAAAGCCTGTAATTCTTGTAAAGGCTTGCAAAGTGGTCCTGGGCTCAAGATAGGCATTGCTGAAATATTAATGCCTCAGATCTCTTAAGCAAATAACATCATAGAATATGTAATGCAGAGATGATAATAAACCCAGTCTAAGTAAATTTTGAGGAGTAAATGTGCAATTGAATTGAAGTGCTTAAAGCCATTACAAGTGTAGTTTTTCAAAGAGGGAAATGTGTTTTATTGGTTAGAACCCTTGAGCAATTTCTAAGAGGTAGTGAAGGTTCTTTTTTCTTTTCATACTTTTTTGATCCTAAACAGTAAGCTATTTCTCATGTTAATGTGTATTTAAGACTTACTGGAAATACTCAGAATATGAGCTGAAGACTGATGGCTGGCAGCAGGCGGATTTCTGAAATTGGGTTGGTTTTTACTACGATATTTTCTGAAATATGCCTTCATTGGTATTTACAAAACAAATTGCCAGTTCACACAAAGGTTGTTTTTATAAAAGCCAACGAAAACAGTCGAGTCGCTAGGAAGAATGTTAAAAAGGGAAATGGACTTTTCATAACCTCACGTTATAACTTCTCCTTTTGGACAAAAATGTCTTATTTGAATGAGCTTGGAGCTGAAGGGAATTAGTATGTCAAATTATCCCGCCGGGATGTGATGTGTGATCATTTTTATTGCAAGCAAAAAAGCATTAAATACAAGCAAAAAGTCAACATTGCCAGGGAGTTTGGCAACATCTTAGGAAAATGCCAGGGAAGAAATGGTGGCTGTTGATCAGGGTTCCCCTCCGGCCATGGAAACCACCACCAGCTCCCAGTTCCCATGGTGTCCTGCCCAGTGTTCCTACTGCAGCTTCTTATGGTGTTTCTCCGCTCATCCATCTTAGCTCCTTCTACTCGAGGAGAAAGGCTTTCTCAGTAGCCCCAGGTAGGTACAGACTACACTGCCTGCCTCCAGCCAACTGTTTCTCATCCACATCCTCTCCTGAAGGACGGAGTAAGCCGTTCCTGCCACATCTTGCTGGCACTCACTGGCTTGCCTGCTTCCAGCAAACTCCAGTGGTTGCCATATTGAATAGTTACCCATTTGAAACTGGTGCTCTGTATTTTCGGTGTAACCCTCTGAATGCCTGTCCTCTTACACCCGGACTCCTAAGGTTTCAGGTTTGCTCCCTGCAGACTATAGCATCTCATGGTGATGGCACATAGCAGTCCCTCCTCCCAGATGGCCAACTGGACTAAATATGCTGATGGTGTGCTGCGGTCTTAGCCTTTTAGTCTTCTTTGGCTTCAAATTTGAAAGCCAGTTGCAGCCTGTAAGTCATGGTAATGACTTGAAGATGCTCTACAAACCTTAGGTACTATTGTAGTATACAATGATCATACCTCCTCCACTGACATTAAAATCATTGCTGAGCTGACTTAGGGCATCCAACCCAAGAGAAAGTTACCTTGCTTAATATGTAAGGCTTCACACATCAAAATCCCAACTGTGTGTTGGGCTCCCTGCAGAGCCCACCTTGACTGAGGTGGTTCTTCACCAAGACCATAACAAGGGATAACAATCCCCACTGTTGCATTTCCAAATCCTCTTCCCTAGTCCGTGATCAACAATTCAGTGCCTTGTTGGCTTCACCTTGGTGCATGCCTTTAATCCCAGCACTTGGGAGGCAGAGGCAGGTGGATCTTAGTGAGTTTGAGGCCAGTCTGGTGTACAGAGCAAGTTCCAGGAGAGCCAGGACTGTTATACAGAGAAACCCATTTCAAAAAACAAAAACAACAAAAAAAGGAAGGAAGACAAAAAAAGCTGAGCAGTGGTGGCGCACGCCTTTAATCCCAGCATTTTGGGAGGCAGACGCAGGCGGGTCTCTGTGAGTTCGAGGTCAGCCTAGTCTACAGAACTTGTTCCAGGATTGGCTCCATAGCTTCTGGGAAACTCTGTCTTGAAAAACAAAATAACAACAACAATAAAAGTCTCTAATATCCCAAGACACAGACATTTTTTTTTTGCCCATACTACAAAGTAGCCAAGACTATCACAGCTTTGTCTGTTCCTCCCGTTCTTGCTGCCTCTACCTCTAGTCTTTATAAAGCAGCCACATGGATCCTCCCAGATGCCAGCTGGTGTTTCTGGCCTCTCCTGACTATTTCTCCCTGTCAAGTGGCCCACTGTAACCATACTGACCTTCTGACTGATCCTGAAGCCATCAGAAAACACATGACTGCCTTGGACCTTGACTTGCTGTTTTGCTTCTTGGTTGGCCTGGTGGAAGGAAAGGACAGACACCATAAATTGGGTCATTATCTCTCATACAGTTTTCCTGCCACATGAGACCAGGCTCTGAGTAGGCAGGGATTGGATCATTCACTGGGGGTTGCCAGCTCCCTGTCTAGTATGGAGGAGTTCAGATGTGTTTGCTTAAGGGCTGATAATTTTCAATGAGAAGGAGCTCTTGGAGACAGTATTGTTGCTATATGGAGTAGCAACTCAATAAATACATGACAATGGAAGGTATACTTAGCCTATATAAATTTGCATAGTTTTTATTTCTAATGTCACTGTATACATAAAATCCAAGCTCATCATACTCACAGCTGAATAAGTCTCCCCCGATTCCTTATGCTCTGCCTTTGCTGCTATGACTTCTCCTGCTCAGAATCATTGGAGTCATCCCTATGACCCCAACATGAAAATGACCAGAAATTCTTACCTGCTCTTTGTTTCTAACCCTTCAGTTCCACCTCACAATTTCTACACAACACCATTCCAGTCACCTCACCTCTCTCCTCTCTGTCTTCACTCAACAGAGAATGAATACACAAAATATGTTGACAGTCATCCTATGTCAATCAAGACACACATAAAAACATAAGTCAGTTTTATTCTCTAAGCTACATCTTGGCAAATATCAGATGATATTGTCTTTTGCTTATTATTCATCAAATTGTTCTCATAATTTCAGAATTGTGTGTTGACTTTTAAGTGGTATAGTTATTTGTTTGACATGATTTTCACTCTTTAAACACTTGTGTAAGCATGGTGGGTTCCTATGATCTTCCCTAGGCTTATCCACATTGAACCAATCACCAATAATACAACATGTGCAAAGTTCCCTATACACAAAGGCCTTATCACTATTTTTTAAGCACATTCAAAAGCCTTTCAGTTTTTGCCACACTTTTGGTATTATATTCAAAGCTTTTGTAGCATTATTACTGCATGAGATTTGGGCATGTGTAATTTCTTTATTGTCTTTATTCTTAAGTAAGCTCTGAAATTCTTGGAATGTCATATTTTACTAATTTAATTTTTATAAATTATTTTATGTTTGTATTTTAAAGTACAAATGTCATGATGTACAAAATTTATACTGCATAAATTATAACTAATTTTACATATTTTGATCACTCTGCATTCCCTGTTTTATGAACCACAATGAGACTAGCATTTGCAACTGAACGCATAGGGACAGAGTGGTCCACTGTAGTGGAGTAACAATAAACCAATTCCTATTCAATAATCGAATAACCAAATAATATTTCTCTTAGAATTGCTAATTTACTTTGTCTTGTTTCAAATTGTACTTTTTTACTTCTTTGTTTTTATGTATTGTCTCATATTGTTTTTTTATTTGTTTACGTTAGCATAAACGGTTCATTGAAGCAAGTACATACATCTGCATCATTAGAGTTTGGTCTCATTCGTGCCCCTTCTCCACCCCATCCCAGCTGGTCCCCTTCTTTTCCCCAGTTATTCCTAACTTCTATTTTCCTATTCCATGGATTCCATCACTTCCTCTTTTTACCACATCTCTTAAAACCTCTTCCTCCCATCTCAAGAGCCCTTTCTAGCTTCTTGACCCCCCCCACAGAATAAACACACACATATGCACACACACACACACACACATACATACATGCACACACACATACACATTTTAAGCCTGGGTTCCTCATAATGAGCAAAATCGTGATACCTATTTTTGTGAGTCTGGCTTATTTCACTTAACATAATGGTTTCCAGTTGTATCCATCTTCCTACGAATATCATGATCTTATTTTTATTTAGGGCTGTATAGAATTTTGTTGCCTGTATGTACCACATTTTCTTTATCCATTACCTTGTTAATAGGTACGTAGGCTAGTTCCCTTCTGTAGCTGTTGTGAATGGCACAGCAATAAACATGGACCTGCAGGTGCCTCTGTAGAGCCTCTTTTCTCAGTATGAGTTGCTGAAGAAGCTTTCCTACTAAGTATGTTTTTGACAGCTTTGCTGAAAATTGCATAGTTATTTCTGAGTCCTCTAGCCTCTCCCATTGACCGTCCTGCCTGTCTTTGTGCTGCTACCATGCTGTGTTGCTATGTAATGTTTAATGTAATTTGAGTTTGGATGCCTCCATCATTGTTCTCTTTGATAAGAACTGCTTTGGCTAACTGAGATCTTTTGTGTTTTCATATCAGTTTGGGGATTTGTTTTTTTAGTCTGTGAGTAATGTCATTGGGACTATGATAGGGATGACATTGAATGTGTAGATTGCTTTTGACCATACAGTCATTTTTCACAGTGTTTATTCTGTCTGTCCACAAGCAAAGGGGCGTCTGTCCACCTTCTAGTTTTTTCTTCAGCATGTTATGGATCTTAAAGTTATCACTGTACAGGTCTATTGCTTGCTTGCTTGGAGTTATTCCTAGGTATTTTACTTTTCTGAAGCTATCAGTGATGTTTCTACTGAGTTTTCATTTAATTCATTGGATTTTACATTTCCAATAGTTCTATCTTTTAAATTTCCTTGCTGAATTTTTTTCTTTGTTGCTGAGTTTTCATCCAAATTAATAATTTTCTTAATTTTTTTATTTCTGATTTTTCTTCTAGGTTTACAGTTGATTGTTCCCTCTGGGTCCTGAACTGAGTTTATCTGCTTGTTCATGCATTCCTTTCCCAGGTCGTTGATCACTTTTACCAGAAAGCCTTTGAAATATTCATCCATAGTGAGCCTTGTTTCAGTGTCTGTGAGCTCAGGAGCTGAGCTGCGATCTTTTAGGGGAGTTTTGTTGCACGGCTACTTTCTGTTGATTGTGTCTCTGTGTTGCGATTTGCACATCTAGTGGTTTGGCTAGCTCTTCTGGATTTGAGGGGATATTTTACTAATGAACAGCTTACTCATAAAGGTGTGATTACCAGTACTATTCTGTGAGAAGGAAGCAGAGGTTGCAGCAGCAGCAATAAACCATACAAACTCTAGAAGCACACTTACAGTCACTTACACTCTACAGTCACGTCACCAGTGACCCCAAAGCTGCCACAGACAATGACTGTTGACTATGGTATGACTGTGAAAAATCCTTAAGGGAACTGTAGAAATAGTGAATGAATGAGAAAAGGTAAGGAGATGTCTGGCTTAGTTGGGTTACTATTGCCATGATGAAGTACTATGGCCAAAAGCAACCTGTGAAGGAAAGGGTATCATAGTTCCATATTAGTCCGTCATCAAAAGCAGCTAGGGTAGGAACTCACAGGGCAGGAACCTGGGAACAGGGACTGAAACAGAGACCATGGAGGAGTGCTGTTTGTTGACTTGCTCTCCCATGGCTTGCTCAACCTGCTTTCTTATACAATCCTGGACCAGCAACCCAGGTGTGGCTAGGTCCTCCCCTACTGATCAATAATTAAGAAAATGTCCTAAGGCTTGTCCTCCACTGATCTTAGGAAGGCATTGTATCAATTGACGCTGCCTTCTCTCTGATGATTCTCGTTTGTGTCAAAATTATATAAAACAAGCCAGCACAACGTAGAAGGAGGAGATAAAGAGGATAAAAGGGTTAAACAAAGGAAAATAAAGAATAGAGAAGAATGTGATGGTGAGGAAGGGAAAAAAACCAAGAAATTAAGATTAATTAAGATTCAAATTAAAATTAAGATTCAAAATGGTTAAAAAATTCAAAATCAAAATTAGAAAAATATAAGTGTAAAAAATAAAAACATTAATTTTTTAAATTAAAAGCAACAAACTAAGTTTAATCAAAATACTACAACTTGTCAGAGTAAGAAAAAAAACAAAGAGGGCAAAAATAATAAAAAGAAACGTAGATTAAAAATATTGCTCAAAATAGAAAAATTGTAAATAAAATTAGGTAAATGTAGAAAGAGGTATAAGAACATTTGACAACTTTTTAAATATAATAAAGTAAAAAGTCTGGTAAATATTTGCAATAATTGACTTTTATTGTCAACTGGACATAACCCAAAATCTCCTAGAAAGAGTCTTAACGAGGTTGCGTATGTTGAGTTGACCTGACACGTCTGTTGGGGATTATCATAAATAAGGTAACTGATGTAGAAAGATCCATCCCACTGTGGGTGGCACCATTCCCTGGGCAAAGCGCCCTGAACTGCATAAGTGCAGAAATATGGCTGACTAATGCAATCATTGCTCTCTGCTCTAGACTGCGGACGTGATGTGGCTCGTTGTTCAAAGTACCTGCCTTGGCTTCCCCACCATGATGGACCGGAACCTGGAATTATTAGAGGAAATCAACTGTTTTCCTGTAGTTGTTATGAATGGGGTGTTTTATCACAGAGATGGAAAAGAAGCTAAAAGAATATATTTTTAAAAAATCAAAAAGTTGGTAGAGAAGCATCTTTCTGGGTCCTTGAAAACTAGTGTTGCCAGTTACGGATGGGGGAGGCAGGGTCAGTTAGACTCTGGACTCATTCTCATTCTGTATTAGACACCTGCCTGATATCCAGGAAGCTTTCTTCACCACAGCACTTCTTCTTTGTGTACCTGGAGCCTCTCTGGTCACGTTTAGCTTTACAGTCTGGGGTTGAGCAAATTTTCTCACTTTGGTGAGACCCCAGATCTTGCCCTCTGGGGAGGCTGTCTCAGCAGGAGGTGTCTCTCAAGTATATTAGGGAGTGTGAACAGTAGCCATAGCATTGAGATGTGTGCAAATAGGAGACCTGACTTCATGGTAGAGGGATTTCACTATGGATATCATGCACACCCCTGGTCATTCAGAACTACTGACTTTATTGCAGTGAGGGGCATTAGGTGGCTCCAGAATTCAACCTACCTACCAGTCTCAGGCTCAAGGCTGTCAAACTTCACTGCAGGCACTGGAGAGAAAGAGCTCAGTCTATTAAATACTTGCCACACATGAACACGCATGCACGCACACGCACCAGCCCTCTAGGGTAAGCGCAAGTTGATATAATCTGTTTCTAGCCACCAGCCCAGCCTAAGACAGTCTTCTGTCCCCTTCACTCTTTAGTGTGTCTGCATTCATTACTCTTTCTCCCTACAGCTGCCTCTTGGACCTCCCCCCTTTCAGGAGTTGAGACAAACCAATTTGCCTCGTTGACCTTTGGATGCTCCCTCATCTCAGGTCCCCGAGGAAGGACAGTTTTTAACAGCAGAGTGTCTCTAGCTGGTGTCTGGCACCGCCCTCCAGATCATACCGCTTAAGAAAAAGAGATTCCTTTTCATTTTAAAGTACATTATGCATAAGTATATCTGGTGAGCGTATATGAAGGCAGGTACACACACGGGTCAGAGGACAGCTTTCAGGAGTCAATTCTCTCCTACCCTGTGGGTTCCAGAGATGGAACTCAGGTCGCCAAGCTTAGCAGCAAGTGGTTTCACCGGGTGAGCCACCTCCTAAGTCTGAAAAAGGGATGACTATCCAGCTCTCAACACACTGCTGGAGGAACCATTGCCTCATCAAAACCTGCAGCTGGATTGGAGGCTCCTGGGAAGCCTCAGAGTTGTGAACTTGTCCTGAGGGTAAAACTACCAGCTTTTGTCTGGCCCCCGTTTTCGAAGTCACTTTGGCCTTGTCTCTCTATACCGGGAACCCGTAGCGCTGAAGCTGTTCAGCTTGACTTTCTGCCTCCTGTGTCCTTTTCGCCCCCGCCTGTTTCAGAGCATCCTCTGGCTTCCTTCATGGAGCTGTGAAGCTCTTATTCAGTTTCACTCCTTGACTAAACCCCTTTCTGACTTTCTTCATCCCATGCTAGCTCATAGGCAGCCTCTAGCCACTTCCTGACCCCGAAGCCTCAACTTCTGTCATGGTCGATTTGATTAATTTCATACAGATCACCGCTTTGTATTTCTCTCTGGTAAAACTAAAGGGTAGATTATTTTCTTACACCGAATCTCTTTATTTCATCTTGTGTATGCTCCGCACCTCTCAGCGCAAGGCTCTGCACCTCTCCAGATATCCCCGAGGCTTACAGGTCCTGCCCTCTGTGTTTGCCTCTTCAACATTCTCCTAGCTGTGCGGTGAGTCTTCCTGTCGCCACACTAGTTTCCTGTGGACCCCACATTTCTCCGTAACTGCTGATTCAGGGTAGAATATAGCAGATGCCTTCCTGACTCCACTGGCTCAACAGAAACCATTTGGCTAGCTTTGGAATCTTGAATTTTACATATTAAATCTGATTTTTAAGTGTGATTAGAAGCAGTTGAGGTTTCATCTGGTACCTCAAGGCCCAGGTTCTGCAGTGGCACACTTCCTCCAACAAGGCCACACCTTGTCCATGAAGACCACACCTCCTAATAGTGCCACTCCCTGTGGGCCTTTGGGGACCATTTTTATTCAAACCACCACAGATGGTAATGCAGAAGCTCAGTTGAGAGCCCCCTTCCTGATAATGCTTGCCTACATAATAAATTAAGTTACAAGTTCTGGTGATTTGTTTAAAAATGTTTCCAATCACTGTATCGGTATGTTTGTTTTCCAACCATTTTGTTGGTATGCCTGCTTTCCAATCACTTATTGATATGTTTGTTTTCTAAGCACTTTA
Organism: Myodes glareolus; assembly: GCF_982192425.1. Taxonomy (NCBI): domain Eukaryota; kingdom Metazoa; phylum Chordata; class Mammalia; order Rodentia; family Cricetidae; genus Myodes; species Myodes glareolus. The sequence goes on along the minus strand of NC_142042.1, from coordinate 57,652,814 downwards.
TTGACCTGCATTGATAAGAAAATTACTTCAGCTGCTTTAACAAGGGACTGATTTTCATTGCCCTTTCAGTTTTCTTGGTCATTTGCTATCCATTTGACTTACTGGGAACTCGAGCTTCAGAAAAACGCAATACCCACTTAGATATTTTTTGAAAGAGTTTTGTCTGCTTAACTTTAGCATCACCAACACTGAGCTCCATTCCTGTCGCTAGCAACAAGTCACATTTTATGCTGACATCATTGCTGTTATTTTAGAAATACAAATTATTAAAGTAGTGCTTTTTATTTTCCAGGATGAAAATCTCACTGTGTTGCCCAGGCTGGCCCCAAACTTTTGATCCTCCTGCCTCTGCATACCCTTTCTTCTCAGAGATTATTTGCCCATCTTCTTGTCTTTCTTGAAGCCATGAGCCAAATACGCTTAGCGCATGAAGCGCTCACTGACAGCTCACATTGATGACCCTTCTGTCATGCTCCCACCACATCCACAAACATCACAGTTATGGCTGCCATACTTCCTAGAGGTGTTCCTCAAGATGCCCTCTTCCTTGACTGTGGACTTCTCATAGAGAAGGACTGATTAACATAATCTTTGGGCACCCTGTCGAGAACACGATGACTTAAATATATTGTTTTAATTGGAGGAAAGAAAAAGCAAATGCAGGGGTTCAAGTCAGTTTTACCAAAATTAATTCCCTCTAAACTCTGTTCTTTCCTCTTTCCATTATTTTTATCAAGATAAAATAAATAGTATTACATGTTTATTTTTATAATGTTGGTATATTGAGGTTTTTTGGTTTTTGAGGGGGAGTTAGAGACAGGGTTTCTCTGTAGCTTTGGTGACTGTCCTGGAACTAGTTTTTGTAGACCAGGCTAGCCTCAAACTCACAGATATCTGCCTGCCTCTGCCTCCTGAGTGCTGGGATTAAAGGTGTGCACCACCACCACCCAGCTAACGCTGGTACGTTGTGAACCCTGTAATCTACTACTAGGATGAAGTCTCAGAACATTTGTTCAGAACCTTTCCAAGATAGATTCTATTATAGGTTGCTCCATGCTTTCCCAGCAAATATTAACTGCTCTCAAACTTAACACTACTCTAACTTCTGGCACCATACAAATGGTTTACTTATTTTGAATATTCCATAAACAGGTGGATACATAATTTGTTCTTTTGTTCAGTTCAAGGTCTATGATACTCATGCATGAATAACTTAGTGTATTTTTTGTACTCTTTATATATAACTGCCTTGACACTTTACCTGTGATCTCTTCATACGGCCCTTGGGTTGTCTCTGTGGGAGGGACCTACACAGAAGACTTGTACAAGCCCCTCTTTGACTCTGCACACCCACTCCCCTTGGGCAAACGTTCGAGACTTGCAGTACTGTATTGTAGGACAAGCCTCTGTTTAACTTTAGTAAACAAGTTTCCAATCTATTCTTAGTAATTTATGAGATTGCAAGTCATCTGTCAGGTTTAATTCTATCATTCTTCAAATTTTTATGTATGAATGGATGTATTTATTTATTTATTCTATGTTCTTTGTCAGGCACAGAGGTTAGAGGACAACCTGGGTTCTCTCCTTGTATCATGTGGCCCCTTAGAATTGAACACAGATGATCAGACTGGCCAGTAAGTGCCCCTAACTGCTGAGCCATCTCCCCAGCCTTCCATCATTCTTATCAGAACGTGTTCCCCCATAACGATCCTAAAATTGTTTTTAGTTTCCCCTCAAATGAGTCCACTCTTTTCACTCTGTGACTCTTTCCAGATGTTCTGACCTTTTGCTTGTATCTAAAACTGAACCCAGCTTTCGAAGTGTTGCCCCGTTGGTTTCACAAATGGGAAATGTTTGTCTTCTGCTTCACCCTCTCCTTTCTGTCCATGGTAAGCAAGGACTTTCCAGGGGCTGTAGCGCCGGGTTCTGATGGCAGTGGGAAGTCATCTCACACAGATGTATTCGCTGAGATTGATATCAGAACCTCTGGACTTGAAGCTACAATTTAGAAGGTGTTTTCATCGGTGCATTCACTGTCTAGTCCCGTGACTCTCATGGGCATATCTGCTTTCTCAAAGCTTTAGGATGCCTCCTGGCCGTGCTCACCCATTCCCTTGGCATCATCTCATCATCACAGCTGATAATAAAAACAGGGCCTGGCGATGAGAGGAAAGACCCCCAGTCTGTGGTTTGGAGCGTGTCTGCTGTGTGTCTCCTTGATCAAGACTGCATTTCGTGCTTTCCATCTATATAATGAAGAAGTGAGGCAAAATGGCAAGAAGAATAATCTCACAGCCTGACAGCGTATAATTTTAGATCTCACTATGTAGCCCATTTTCATGTCCTTTGTGGCGGTTAATAAGTTCCATCATCCAAGGTCAGTCCCCAGAATTCCCTACCGTTAACATGTCTCCACGCAGAGAATGCCCCATTTAATTTCACCTTTGTCTCTATGCCAGATCTTAACCATGACAAATCTTTCTTCTACTCCCATTGTAACTCAATATTTTTGAGGGGAAGCCTACAAAATGCTTTCTAAATGTTTAGATAAATTTTGTTTCCTGGTTTTCCTTGTCTTCAGCCCTCACCATCATTTTTGTGTGTTTTTGTTATTCATTTTCTGTTAAATATAATTATAATGTATGACCTGAGGTGGCACAGGCACCAGAGCCACTTCTTGCTCAGTAAATATTGAGTAGAAAAGGGAAGGCACCTCCCAAACTCTTGACTAAGCTCATTCAGTTTAGTAACATTGAGTCCACCTGCCCCTCTGTTCCCATGCACTATTTAGTGTGACGACGCATTTGTCGCAGGTCTCATTGCTGTGACAAAGTCCCCCACGAAGGTGACTTAAGACAGGAGAGCTTATTTTGCCTCCTGAGCTTGAGGACTTGGTCCATCACGGCGGGGTAGGTGTGGTGGTAAGAACACCCCTGACCCTGACCGTGCTGGCAGCATGAGACCACTAGTACTGTCCTATCAGAGATAAGGACAGAGAAGAAGGTCGGTGCTCAGCTGCAGGTCTTAATTAGGATTTCTATTGCTGTGAGGATACACCATGACCATGGCAAATCTCATGAAGAAAACATTTAATTAGGGTGGCTCACAGTTCAGAGGATTAGTCCATTATCATCACGGTGGGAAGCAAGCATGGCCGCATGCAGGCAGACATGGTGCTGGAGCTCAGAGTTCTACATCTTGATCCAAAGGCAACAGGAAATGAGCTGAGACAGTGGACATGGCTTGAGCATAAATGAGACCTCAAATTCCACCTCCACAGTGACATACTCCTCCCAAGAAGGCCAAACCTACTCCAACAAGGCCATACCTCCTAATAATGCCATTCTCTCTGAGCTTATGGGGCCAATTATATTTGAACCATCAAAATCGGAAAGCCCCTTTTTATTGAGTCTGGGACCCTCAGCCTGTAGAATGGTGCTACCAACATTCGGAGTGAGTCTTCCAGCCTCAGTTACACTTCTCTGGAAACACTCTCACAGGCATTCCCAGGGTTCGTCTCCTAGGTGAGCCTAGATCCTGTCAGGTAGACAGGCATACTGAACAAGAACAAACCAGTTTATACTTGTCATTGTCGCTGTGAGGACAAAGGATCAGAACCACCTACTCTCTCATTCGCCATGCACATCTTATGAATTTTCCCTCAGCCTAAGGAAAAGTAAGTGGACACGGAGTTTATAAAGGCCACATTTCCCACCTTCACCATGAAAACATCTATGGATGTCTTCTGCCATTCTTTATGAAGGCTACCATTTAGCTTGCTCACAAGTAACGTGTTTTAAAATCAAACCTAAAGGAAAGATTATCCATTTTGTCCTCATGCTCAAGAGTCAAGAACAATTACATTGAGTGACTAAGTATTTTGGTCATGCCTTTGCATTTTGGTGATGTGAGATCCAAAGGTGAATCAGCTGAGCCAACCATCTCGTCTTTCAGGTCTCACCCAATAGTTACCCACTCAAGCATGGTGTCACTCAAAGTCTGACCCCAGTTTCTTTGGTAGCGTCACTTACCTTCCTTGGCTTTGTCTATCTATTGGCATTATTCCCGATTCTGATCACTCTTATAATCTTAGAGTTATTCTTATGAGTCTTCCAACAACAGCAAGGATGTTGAAATTTCCCTCATGTTTTGGGATTCAGCTACCAGGATAAGGTCTTTAAAGTCATCTAAGGTTCCATGGTCAGTAAAAATGTCATCAAAAAGAACAAGCAGCGAGAAGTCAGTTTTGTTTGACATAGTGGGCAACTGTACTTAGCACTCTGTTTTAAATTAATCCAGTAAAGAACATTCCTTGGCTTAGATTAGAAAACGTGGAAGTTTGACATGGCTTCATCAAGTAATTAAATTCAATTGAAAACACTATTTCCTTCCTTTTAAATTACTGTTCTATGAACTGCTTCAATATGTAGAAAGGAGAGGTCGGTAGGAAAAAAGAACAGCAGGGGACTTCTGGGACCCAAACATTACATCTGAAAAAATAGGCACTACTGGTTCTAAGCATCTAATCCCTGGTCTGCAAGCACCGGGCTCACTCAGGAACCAGTTGATCTGAATCCTAGATTCACAGAGTTAAAACTGGGGATACAACTCAAACGATCTGTGCTTTGACAAACATGATTCTAATGCAATCTAAATTTTCAGACACTTCCTAAGGGGCTGAGCACAGCTTAAGTGCTATGCTGCTAGGGAGGGACTGACAACTCCTCCAGAGGTAGGTACAGCCACCAGGGGCTGGGAGCTCAGGAAAAAGTTCAGGAATAAAGGAGGTGTTTACCTAGAAGGAGGACACACTAAAGAAAGAGACTAGGCTGAGCAAGGCAGAAATCTGCAGAAATGTGCGAGCAGTTGGAGGGAAGGAAAGGAAAGGTGAAAATGATACATTCTACTTCAATAAAAACTTTATAAATTAATAAAATAGAAGGAAGGAACAGTTTCAACGGGGAGAGAAGTCATTGGTTCTAAACCCAGGGAAAAGGTGGGAGAGGATCAGAAGCTGCGATGACTAGACGAAATAGAAATGGGAGAAACTAAGTCAGTAGAGTCAGCTTGCATGGCTTTTGTTCTTTGTGAAAGGGGAGGTCGGTTCCTGCTGTGCCATTTGGGGGTGATGAGAGAGAGAAAGGAGTCAGTTTTAGACCTGTCAGTTTGGAGATGATGGAAGAGTGTCAAAGTAGACATCTCTATAAAAAGGTCAAAATTGCAGGGAGCAACTGCTGCGAGGGCAGAGAATGAGTGACCCTGCAGGGTTTGGCAGTAATCAGGACATCTCTTCACCCCACTCGGTAGCCAAGGCTCAGGGGGCAGGGAGATGGCAAGAACCTGAGGTTGGGGAACACTACTGCAACCAGTGTGTTTGGACATCATAAGACGGGACATTAACTCGTGAACTTACTGCCACTACAGCTCTTAACAGGCACAAGAATGAGACTGGCAACCTTTTTTTCATGCAAGTGGGGAGGGTTTGGTGAAACCCTATTCCTTTCTGAAAGACTGTTGACTGTTAATAATGGTGCTTGAGAAATGGGTACCACTTTTATCAATGGTGTAATCACTGTATGTTGTCCATGCTCCAGTAAATAACTTCCCACCCATGTTCTTGCAGTGTTGACAGAGGTTTCTGTCCTACCTAGTCCCACAGCCATTCGGTCCCAAAGAAATACACAGAGGTTTACGTTAATTATAAACTGATTGGTCTTTTAGCTGAAGCTTCTTATTAACTCTTACATCTTAAATTAACCCATAATTCCTGTCTGTGTTAGCCATGTGGCTTGGTACCTTTCATCAGTAAGGGGTTCTCTTCTTGCTTCCTCTGCATCTGGATGAGGACTGAAGACTGAGCCTTTCCTTTTTTCTGTTCTGGTTGTCCTGCCTATACTTCCTGCTTGGCAAGTGACAAATCTTTACAGGGAACAAGACTATTTTCTCACAGCAATGTAGACAACTGTAATTAAAGACAGCATATTTAATACATATGCACACACAAACACACACACACACATACACACACTCATGCAATCATAAAAGTAGATTGGGAAGAAGAACTCATCCGAGAGAAGAGCAGAAGGTTGAGAACAGGATTCTGTAGGATACCTAAGAGATCCCTGTTTGTAGGACAGAAGAAAAGGGCCTAATGCTCAGAGGAGGAACAACTACGGGACTAGAGACAGAATAAAATGGGTTGGTGTCATGAAGTCAGGCAGGTAGAAGAGCATAGGTGGGAAGTTAAGTCTCTCACCTAGGGATGTGTAGGGAATGGGGCAACATGAATACACTGGTAATGAAGACATTGTCATGGGTCTTCAGGATTCAACTTGAGACCATTGCTTATAATGATATTGGTAATGAAGAAAGGAAGCTGGTAGAAGGTGCTCTGTGGACTTGAGGGATGGTGTGGGTTGTCAGGAAGTGGAAACTTCAGTATCAGACCATGTAGAGGGGATGCCTATGGCCATAAAGAAAAGATTTTAGAGCAATGGGGGTGGGTCATAGGACGACTGGAAGTGGGTCAAGAGGTTTGAGAGTGCTATCAACTCCAGTAAAGAAAGAAGGGTGGGAGGGGTATCAGAATCTCTCAAAGAAGCTTTTGAAACTGGTGAAGGGTATGTTGGGATGAAAATACGAAAAGTTGGAGAACACAAGCAGAGAAGCCTTGCTTTTCTCAGAGGTGACCTCCTGACTACTGCAGAGATAGAAGACAGACAAGCAACACATGCAACCAGAGAACTGTTTCCACTACTCCTGTGTGTGCCTGTGAGGCCTTTCCTAGCAAGCAGAGCTGGAGAGGGTCTAGGAGAGTGCCTGTCACCCATGTCACAGTACTTCAGACACCTCTCTCTCCTGTGAGACTGAGTCTTTTGAGAGCAAGAATTCCTTTTTTCCCTTTTACATGTTTAAGGGTATGTAGAGTGTATGTGTGCCTATTATACACATGTTTACATGTATGCATATGCATGTGGAGGCCATAGGTTGATGTCAATAATCTTCCTCAATTTTGCTGCATTTTGTTAAGACAGTCTCTTGCAGAATTTAGATTTTGATGCAGCTAATCTAGCCATCTTGTACCAAAGATGCTGTCTCTGTCTCCCAAGTGCTAGGATTATAAGCAGCTACCACATCTGTCTAGGCCTTAGGTGGGTACTGGGGACCTAAATGCTCGTCCTCCTGCTTGCACAGCAAATGCTTTTGTCCTTGGAGCCATCTCCCTGGCCCCAGGAGGACGTTCTCAAATGTCAAATGATATATCAAGTTCATTTATACCCTCATAAAAATTGTGGTTTCAAAGAAACACATGAAAACTGGAGAAGCCTTTGTTCTCAAAACCACACTCTCTTCGAGTCCCTTCTTCACCTTCCCAGAAACAACCTAGCATGAGTCCAGTGCGCATCCTCTCCCCCGTGTCTGCTTTTGTGTACCCACAAATAAAAGCTAGCAGTGCTCAAGAGTAACAGTTGGTCCCAGACCCCCGAGCTGGATGTGCATCCTAGACACAGAGCGTGCAAACGCGAACTGGGGCACAAATAACTCTCACGTTGTATTAATCAATTCTGTGGCCTGTGTTTATTCAGCATTGTGCTTTTAATTCTATCTAAATAGAGGTATACATATTCAGTTCATTGGTCCGTGTGTGTCTTTGTGTGATTAACTGTGCCCTCCTAGTAAATATTATTAGGGAATAAATTAGAGTAATATAACAACCAAACTGGGAACTTTGAACACTTGTTTCTAGGTATGAAATATTTAGACACAGAACAATTTTCCCCCTCCAAAGATTGAGGCTGTTTAAGGATTTGTGCCTCAGATTCCTTTCTCTGTTCCAAAGCCCATCTCAATGTTGTTCATTCTTCAGTGGGTCTTAGTTTAACGAATGAATGAATGACTTTCTCCTTTAAGTATTATTACTTCTCATAGGTCAGGTTCTGAGTATGCAAATATTTTCTCAAAACTCTGGGACTGGAATCGGAACTAACAGTTGGGGTTTCCGGCACTCCGTCTAGTGTTCTTTTTATTCCACCATTGAAAGAGCTATTGTAAGGATACTATTAGGAAACCAATAGGAAAGGAATAATTATTATGAGTTACTGCCCTGGTATGTCCAATAAATGGCGTCCCATGTACTTGTGTAATTGGAGAAAATTAACAACCATAAGCAGATCTGGGGCTTGAGATTTATCACAATCATGGACTGGGTCTGCTTTGTTACGTGGGCTGTAAATGAGGCTCGTGTTGTAAAGGAGATGTGTGAGTTATGAGGGGGAGAGGGTGAAGGAATGAGCCAGAAGCAGTTTCAGTGACTGGAGCTGCCCTGCTAGGGCCTCAGGTGACCTTCTGATTGCCCTGTTCGTGAGTCTACCACTCCTCCGGCTTGGGCCCTACCTCGCCCCATACTCTCTTCTGCTTCTTTTAATTTGCCTCCTAGGAAACCACTGACAAAATGATAGTTGAACTGAACCCTGAAAAACTCTCAAGCATTCTTGGAAGAGAGAGTCCAAGGATTTCTTTAAGCACCCACATCCTGCCAACCACCACTCTGGTCTGCCCTCCCACTAAGATTGATTGACCGTGACTGACCATTTGGAGTCTTACCCCAGTTTCCTCACTCAAAGCAAACTCTGCCTCTTGATTTCTTCCAGCAAACCCTGGATCCCAAGCAGCTGGGGAAGTCAGGCTTGCTGTCTAGCAAGGCCCTGGAGAGGAACAAAGGAACCTATCTCCCCTGATAAGGGGCCAGGGAAGCCACCTCTCCACTGAGACACAAGGCTTGCTTGCTTGCTTGCTTGTTTGTTTGTTTGTTTGCTTGCTTGCTTGCTTGCTTGCTTGCTTGCTAACCACTATCCTAGATGTGTGTCTTGTGTTCTCTTGGTTTGCTACATCAGTCGCATTTAGTAATGGCTTGTTAAACTAAACCATTAACTCATTCTTGTTGAATTATGACAAGAAACCAATTCAGTGATCTCTTGTGGCCCAAGATGGGTCGCCATATCTTTTCTTCTGTACCCATAGGAAATTGTTAGAAATGTCTCATCAGTCTCCATTTCCATGACAAAAACTCAACCTTCAGAGAAGCCCTGTTTGGAAAAACAAAACAAACAAACAAACAAACAAAAAACCTCACCCTCCACAAAGATCTGGAACTGCCCTGTAGATTACCCTTGACCCTCCCCTCTCAGAGTCTAATCCTGAAACCCTATTTTTAGACCCACAAAAAGGATGTACATAATAGGCAAAGAATTTTGCCTCAGTCACAAAACAGTAGAAATTGCAGTTTTGTCTTCAAAATATTGTTTGTTGTTGGACATGTCATTGAATTGGAAACAACAGGCTAGACTTTGTGACCACGGTAGTCTTGGACCCTTGCGTTTGTCAGAAGTAGTCAGAATTGTGTCCTCATTCACACAGATGCAGGAATTAAAGATGATGAGTTTTCTTATAGCGAATCATATGCGGGACTATTGCACTAACTGCCAGAACATGGATTTTCCACAAACATTAAGTATGTAGCCACTTTATGGTCAGCGTGGTCATCAGGGAGAGTATGATAAATCATTCTTGCTTCCTCTGGGAAGTCCTCAAGTAAAGGCCCAACATATGACACATAGCTTAGTGGGTATATGACCTTTAGAGTGAGATAGGAAGCTGGACATGCAAAGGGAAGGGCTAAGTAGGGTGTGGTCGTGCTTTGGAAATGTCCTAAGTTTTAACGTGGAAGGTAGGGACTTAACCTTGAAGGGATCTGAGGAAAGGAAAAGAAGGCCTGGTGCCTGAGGAAGGGTTTGATGAAAGAGCCTAGCTTTTAATATGCGATGATGAAAAGAGGTCCCCTTTCTTTGGGGGGAGTCCCTGATTCCAATTTTACATTTGTGGAGCAATTAGCAGGACTCCGCTTGGCTCTCCTCGGTCTCCTCTGGTAGAAGAATGTCTCTGATATGTAATAGTTGTTTGAAAACCCAAAGAGACTCGTTTCTTTTTGGAATCCGCCTTACGCTTTATGTTCTGAAGTTCACTGTGGACCTCAGATTTTGCTCCAAGCTATGAAGCTGTCGGAGTGCACTAGCAGAATGGCGCTGTAATTGTAGCCAACTGGTGGGGGCAGGGAGACAGTTAAGGTGTGCCGTGGTTTCTGCGGCTTCTCTGCGGAGTTGAATTCCCTGCAAAGCTTTTCCATGTGGCGTTTTTAATAGCTGCCTTAAAACTCTCTGATGCATGGAGCAAAACTGAATCAGGCTCATGTGCTAGATTGCGGGGATGGGTCAAGGACTCTCTGAAAATGAAAAAAAAATGAAGAAGAAACAAAAAAGAAAGAAACAACCAAACAACCTAAGCCAGAGGCCGAATTGTCCAAAGAAGATCCTAGGGAGTGTCCAAATTTAGAATCTCAGAAGTGGCCACCTCCTCTAGCCCAGTTTTCCAGAACTTTCTGCGGGAATCTAGGCTACCTCCCTCGAAGATACTGATCTTGCCCTTTTGTTCAGTACTTGACAACATACAAAGTGACACTACATATATTGTTCATTAGAGCCCACAATCTTTGAAGGCTGTGTTACTATGTCTTTTTTTTTTTTTACCTTAATGAGGAAACAGAGCCTTAAAGGCTAGAACAAGCTCACTCGGGTTAAGAGACAGCAAGGCAGAACCTGACACTGCCTGAGCGAGGTGCCCTTCCCGACAGCACTTAACTAATTGTAGTGATTGTGTTCAACATTTACAAAGACAAGAGAAACCAACCAGCCACGGAGCGCACACACAGCGCACAGCACAGCTCTTTGTCAGCTGCTGAGTTCTCATTGCCTGGTGTGAGATGTTCCCAGCTGTTTAGACATTAAGGGCGCACACGCTTTCTCTAACTCACATGTCAGTGACTCGGAAGCCCGATGCCTTCCGCAGTGCCAAGAGCAGCTGATAGACCACGGTCCGCTCCTCAGTCTTTCCATACCAAACGTGTATAAAAGTTCTCTTTAGTGTGTGGTTTTGGCTGCCGAATTCAAGAAGCATTTATGGAAAGCTGTTAGACGGCAGGATGAAGAGGAAGCAGTCTAGGTGGCATGTTCTAGAACCTCTTCCACTACGGAAAGGACCACCCTCACCAGCAAGGCACTATTTGGACAACTCTGGGAACTCTTGGTAATCATTTCTAATACTTAATATGTGGGCACTCTGAAGAAGAAAAACAAAGGAGTCCAGGCAATTAACTCATACGGTTTACTTACTTATCTAATTGGCAAATCGACTCTTAAGACCCTCAGTCTAATAAGTGGTAAACTTCATTGCACCTTGAAGGTGTGGTAGAGCCATAACTTCACTTCCTTTCCTTTTCTTAAGAACTAGGCCTGGAGCTCACAGACTATGGATGGACAGTTGGGAAGCTAACATGAGACCAACCTGGGTCCTCTGCATCTGGGAGACAGTTATGCAGCTTGGTCTTTTGTGGGGCCCCAGGCAGTGGGACCAGGACCTGCAGATACATGGGTTGGCTCTTTGGAGGCTATTCCCTATGGTGGGATACCTTCTTCAGCCTTGGTGCAGGGGAGAGGAGCTCGGCCTCGCCTCAGCTTGATGTGTCTTGCTTTGTTGATTAGCACGGGAGGCCTTACCTCATCTGAATGAAGACCGAGGAGGATGAGTGGATGGAGGGGGGGAGTGAGTGGGAGAAAAAGAGGGAGGGGGGACCGTGGTTGAGATGTAAAATAAATTTTAAAAATGGTGAATTAAAAAAAAAGAAGGGGCTGGAGAGATGGCTCAGCGGTTAAGAGCATTGCCTGCTCTTCCAAAGGTCCTGAGTTCAATTCCCAGCAACCACATGGTGGTTCACAACCATCTGTAATGGGGTCTGGTGCCCTCTTCTGGCCTGCAGGTGTACATGCAGACAGGATACTGTATACATAATAAATAAATTAAAAAAATTAAAAAAAAAAAGAACTAGTCCTCAATGGGCATCTGTGTTTTATATCTAGAGCCACAAAAAATCAGCTGGCTTAATGTATGCTATCTCACAGCAAACAACAGACCCATTTGCATTTTTTTGAAGCGTGGAACCAGACCTTGCCTCTAGTGAGAAGTTCGCTGGGGGCGCTTCTTCAGTGTGGCTCCCTGAGTACTCACTGCCTCCCGATGCCACTAAGCACACACACTTCTACTGTCCAAAGCCGTCTCATTGGTCTCCCCTGCGCTGTTTTGTCTGCCTTGGCTTGCGGTTGAAGATAGTACAGTATTTCTGAGAATGGACGCCAGGTACAAAGTGGTGGACAGGCGCCTCCTGTCACGGTCTGATGTGCTCTCCCCAACTCCCCAGACGAGTCTGTCTTTAATATGCTGGAGTTTGTGCGTTTATGACCTGGGCCCTCTCTTCCATTAGAATCATGGCAGCTAGCACGTTTGTTATTTTCGAAGAGAAAATTATCTCGCAAATTATCATTCAAATTAATATTTTATTTTTGACAATAAAACTATTGATAGTCTGATTATTTTTTGCTTGATGCAACCATAAGCTCACTATCGCACGAAGCAGCCATGTCAGGACAGGCAAAGACAGGTAAAAGCAGAAGTGCAACCCTCATTAATATTCAGGAAACTCAACTGTGGTTATTACTGGAGACGGGTCTCTGAGGAGCTATCTGCAGATTTTTCCAGTCAGTCGTCACAGCAATGCAGTGAGGTAGGGCCTGGCGTTGTCTTCACTTATACATGAAAAGCAACAGAGTCGTTGATCCAAGAACTCAACAGCTTAGTCTGCTAAAATTTGAATCAAGCCAAGCTATCTCCCAAACTAGGGCTCTTAACACTGCGTACCCTGTATTCACCCAAGAAATGGCTGCGGTGTGCAGGAGTCCTACCACCTGTGGGTGGGGCCACCTGGCCCTTCCATGGCAATATCCTTCATGGCCAGCTGCTAGAGTGGGAATAGAGAGGAACGGGCAGGAGTGGGTTGGCCCAGGTTCTCTCATAGGAGTCCTTGGCATATAGTTTGTCCTCTGCGCGAAATGCTTGAAGCTGGGTTCTACCTGCACTGGTGTCAGCAAATCCATATTGGCCATTGATCCTGCCCTGCTGCAGGATGCTTTGGGATGGGCTGTGTGGAAGCCGAAGAGATAAACTCCTTTGTACTCCTCGGCGCCTTTTCAGAGTTAGCCACGGCCTCTTCAATAAAAAATTGCCTGTAAGTGAGCCTTACCCATGTAGCTAGTCCTAGGGCATTGCTGGGAAATAACTGATAGCTTGGGACTAGGAAGAACACCTTATTTTGTAGCATTCACCAAATGAAGGACTACGTCTATGTCAGGCGCGGTATTCTTGAAGCTGCCTCTCTCTAAACAGTTGAGGAGCGTGGTGACCCTTGGCTCCCATGGTGCCCAGGATGGAGATCAGAGACTCAGATAAGTGGGAGGTGATATTGCTGCCAAGGCAGACTTGGGCTCTGCAACCCTCTCCCAGATTCTGGCCTGAGCCAGCCAGTGTGATTTGCTGCTTCCTTGGCTCACATCCTTTCTCTCCCCACTGCCCCTTGATACTCTTCCACTCTGACTCAAGCCTGTAGAATTCCAGCTCCCAGAACTTGTGGTCTGTTTGTAGTGGGTGAAGGGAAGAGAGACCAGGACATCATTTTGATGGGAGTAAGGAAAGAACATGGAGAAGGAAAGAGAGGGAGGTGTGGTTTTATAGTTGATGTTGCTCGGGAGTCATTAGCAGCCTCTTCCCCTTGCATCAGGTGCTTACCCAAATCGCTCTCAGGAAATATGTATTAGCAGACCCTAAATCCTTATAACTGATCCCTGGTGGGACTCATGATAGGTCGGATTCAATGTGTTCTGTGCTTGGGGACTGAAAGGCTGCAGAATGCCTACCCTTCAGCTGCCTGATGTGATACTTTCTCACAACTAATGATTCCAAGAGTCAGAGTCCTCCGAGTGCCCAGAGTCAATCCCCTTGCCTTTCTATAGAGAGTTTGGCTCTATTTTCTGTTCATGCCAAGTATGGTACACTAGTATATAAATCATAATTTCTGGCCTCAAGAGTTCGCAGTCTACTTGTCACAGCTATACGATCTGATTCCTAAACAAGGATTCCTCATGCAGAATGCACTAATATATCAAACTAAGTTTTAAGAGAAATTATGAAGGATATATATATATATATATAATACCTGCTTTAAAAAGAGTTAGGTAAAAGCATGTCATCATCATTAATATGGTACTTGCTTATCATATGACATGTGTCTATTATTGACGCTCTACTTTCAACTTAGTTTGCAGTTAAAATATTCCTTTTTAACAGATACAATTGCAGCAGCCAGTCTGAGGTAATGAAAATATTTCTTCTCCTGGCCAAAAGCCCACACCAACACTCCTCTGCTGACGGAGAGCCAAGTCTTCTGAAAGAAAAAACCTAGCATGAAAGACATTCCCAAACGCCTGTCCTCTTGGCGGTCAATCTACATGGCAAAAAAAGGGTTCCTTCAGCTGAGTCCATGGACACCAAGTGCAGGCTTGCATCTCTGCTGTGCTTAAATGGTTCTCAGTCAAGTCCACTTCTTAAATGCTGCATGGATATTATGTAAGACTCATATGTGTCTTACTGATGAAGGTTCTCTGGTCAGCTCTGGGTAGAGCCCAAGGAGACCTCTTCCCAGAAGCACAATGGAAGGCCACCAAGACAGCATTCCGTTGTCTTCCTGTATCAGCTGATACTCCTGCTACAGCAGGGGGCAATCACAGCCCCATTGTCCAACGGCTTTGACCCCTTTCTAGTGAAGGAGCTGTTATAATCATATTAGAATATGGAATGCCTAGTAAAATTTGGAGAATTTTTAATATATGAAAGAAAAATAGTTCTAAATCTACCCCATGTCTGCGAGACTGGGGGCTTTGTGAGCTGGCCAGGTTCCCTGCATGTACTGAATGCTTTCTTGCCTTAGGAGACTACATGCGAGTGTTTGGGTTAAGACGCCCTCCTGCCAGGCTTCAAATTAGGTAAGACCACTTAAGCAAATAGAAGGTAATGGATTGTGTCTACGCCCAATTCTCTTCCACCTTTGACCGACTTTATCAATAGCTCCTAGGACAGGACCCAGCAATATCTGTGTGTCATTTATGTCTCCAGGTAGCAGAGAGGCACCTTCGTTGTCCAAAGTATTGGAGTACACTAGATTAAAAGCCTCCTCCCTCGCCATTAAGTTTATTCACTGCTTTCTCTGAAGCAGCCAGTTTTTATTTCCCAGCTCCTGTTGAGTGCACACAAAGTTCCTGAACTGTCTGGAACTCGAGCACAGGTCGGAACACTACTGTTACCACAAGTATGGTCACTTGGTTGTGACATGGCACTGCCAACTCCCTCTCCCACGGTCGGTGTTCAGTCTCCCTAAACCATATTTCTCTGGCTTCCCTGTGAAAAGAAATTTAAGGACTCTGTTTAACTGTATGTTGAAGCGGAATACAAGTGGAGAAGGATTTATTGTTGTTGTTGTTGTGTTTGTTTGGGGGAGGGGTGTTTGGATGGTTGTTTTTGACAGCATTTTACCGAATCCAACTTGCGTCCGTGTTTTTCTAAGACAACATCCTATTTCTAAACGAGTTGTTGATGGTAGAAATCTGGAACCTACAGTTTTCCTGGACCCCTAATAGAGCCTCCTTATTTAGGTGCCCTCCACCCTTCTCTCATCCAGTGGTGTGTATTTCCCAGCCTCCCGCTGCCCCCTGCTGCAGCCAGCAGTTGGTACAGCCATCCCCGCAGGCACCCGCCCCCCTGAAAGTGACCACTGTCTCATGTTTCCTGGGGCCCAGGGCATATGATTAGATGAGAACTTGCAGCCCTAACAACGTCATTTTTGGATCCTACTATAGAAAGCAGACCCAATTTAGAAGCAGCTTTAAAAACCAGTGTGTGGGTGAAAACCTTGGCCACAGTTACACCTTTTAGATGCTGTTAAATGGGAGGAAGTTTCCTGATCTAGCTTCCAAGAGCTGTCTCAACGTGACGTCAGGGATCCCACACGTTTTAACATACAGGACCATGGATTGAAAAAAAAATAGACGTGTTTGTTTCTTTTTAGAACTCTCTAGGGCAAAGAAAAGAGAGCCATGGACATCTAGAGAGGGGAACTTGGGAGATGGCCTTAACCGCTCATCCTCTTTGTAAAACCATCCTTTAAAATGTGATTTACAATGTGTTTCAGGTTGGATGGAAGCTATTTCTGAAGGCTCCATGCACTTTTACAAGTACTGTAAATCTTCATCAATAATAGCACGTGACAGATGTCACATGTCATTCAGGCTCTGGTGACCTGCCCTCAGAACTATCCTGAAATAATCACAGATTTGCCAACTTTCTGTGCAGTCCCCATTGGTTTCTGCCACAATGATCTTAAACACAACATTGAACTCCTGGACCTGTCTTTTCATCTGCAGTGTACTGGTGTGCCCATTTCACAGCGTCACTTAGGGGTTCCGAGGGGCAACATGTGCCTGGCACGTGGGAGATCCACAGTAATTGTTAGTTCCTTCCTCCTCTTCCCCTCTTTCTTCATGTCTGGAATGGCCCAAATCTGCCTTTGACACGGGATCCTAATGGGTAGGTAGCAGGCAACAATACCCTCTCTTGGAATTGTCTTTTAAAAAGCTGTGTGACAAGTTTTTGTCACCATTGGCTTTCAACTATCAGCAAAGAAACTTGCAGGGAAAAGAGAGAGAGAGAAGGGGGCAGTTGTTTCCGGTGTCGGGACTTTAACACATGCCCTGTCCAGGAAAGGTGGGTCCTGTTCCATGAGAACAGAAGGGGCTTTCCCCTGAAGCTCTCGCTACAGATGCGGCTTTGATAAGAGTACCCCAGTGGTAGGGATGGTATCCAGTGCAAGGAAGCTCACTTAGCGGCAATGAATTCTTTTCTAAACAATTTGTTAAAATACCATACTGAATTTTTAGGACCAGAACATTAAACAAAAAAAAAATTAAGTGCTCTCTCTTTCTACATCAAATTAGCATCCATACAGGTTTTAAACTCAGTAACATAATTTTTTAAAATAAAGTCACGCCTGTCTGCATGCGTGCAAACCTAGGACATTCTCTGTAAGCAATGCACACGTTTTTATGTTCTCACATGTGGTTTTGTTTTCCTGGTGGCGCTGGACTCTGGGTGGATCTTGTCATGTAGTAAGTTCCCATGGAAAACACTGTTTGTTGGTAAGAAAGGCTGGACCCTGCCTCTCCTCACACCAAGACTCTGCTTCTCACCATGCCAGCCTGGCTGTGAGCAGAGTCCAGAGAGAGCCACACAAAATTGCATGTTTCACAAAAAAAACTGCATGAAGTTTTCCAGTCTCCTTAGACATTGTCTTGGCCTCCACCAAGAGCAGGTTTTACTCCACAGACGCCAGCCTCCCAGAAGTAGCTAGAACAAGTGGTTTTCAACCTTCCTAATGCTGTGACTGACACTTTAATTCACCTCCTCGTGCGGTGGTGACCCCAAGCCATAAAATTATTTTTGCTGCTACTTCATAACTGTAATTTTTGCTGCTGTTATGAATCATGATGTAAATATCTGATATTTATGATGGTCTTAGGTGACCCCTGTGAAAGAGTTGTTCGACCCCCAAAGGGCTCAGTTCCCCTAAAGGGTTGAGAACTGCTGAGCTAGTTACGGGCTTAGATACGGCCATGCCTAACTCTCTTATTATGCATGAGGACCCTGAGACTTAGTGACATCATGTGCCTGGGGTCCCCTCCCCTGATAGTCTTCTCTTCTCCCTGATGTCTTTGTCATACACACTTGCCTTACCTCCCCATGAGACCAATTTGTTCAGAAGTAGAAATCAGTCCCCTTTCAAACACCAGGAGGTTGTGAGGGGCGGGGAAAAATGCACGGAGTTCCACTCGGTCTGCCTGAGAATTACCTTTGCCAATAGAAATGGTAGTGAGTGGAGATAAAGGGATTGCGGAATGAAATCCCTGTCTTTAGCAATTTGTTTCTTTAAATTGTTTGAATCAAAATTGTATGTCCAAGCCTTTTTCCTAGCCGTGGAAAGAATCCGTCTGTGGATCAGCAGTCATGTTCTTGTTTACAGAGAGAGGAGAAGGGGTGTCCTGGTTCCCAGTACGAACTCTCTCAGTGTCACCCAACCGTTAGCAATTATTGCTCGGATTTCTTCTATAAACCTAGCACTATTTCAAGTCACTGTCTAGAGAAAGGACCAGGAAATGAAACAATGATTACTGCTTTGAGACTGCATTTTAATGTACGTTTGTGGCACAGGAATGATATATTGATTGCAAACACCAACATTTTGGGGGATGCAAAGGGGACAGCATTTTACTGGAATTTCCCTACCTTCAGAAATGGTTTTTCTGGTTTCTCAAGAAAATTTTAGTCGTTACATGAAATTTGGCACAATACTGCCGCCTTGTGGCTACTTTTGTCAAAACTGCACATGTACTTCAAGGTCAACCCTGTCCTTGTAAGATTTACAAGAAAACTCTGATTTTCAGTGGGAGCCTCTGACCCAGGGAAGAGTGCTTAGTATTTAATTCTGTCCACTCTTGTAACAGAACGACTGGAAGGCCTCCATCGCTTTCGTGGTTGGGAACCGGATTGAGGATGATCTTCTCATCCGTGCTCTAGACATGGCTGTCCAAGTCCCTCAGCGAAAACTCTTCAGTATAGTGTCATGGCAAGAAATTCTCCAGCAGGTACCTGTCTCTTCCCGCCTCACCCTCTCCAAAGTCATTCTTCCTTAAAGTTGTGGAATGAAATTTTAGAGTAGGCCAGAATGATCACGTGTTGAACTGCTTCGTCATTTATGGTGACTGACTGTAAACACACATTTACATTCTGCTAACAATTTAAAATGTGTAATCTGAAAGGACTGACCTTTTCATTCATGTAGGCCATTCAGACTTCTTTCCATCGGCAAGGATTTCTGCTACCCTTCCAGGCAGGGTGCTAAGATCTCTGAGGGATTATTTACTATAAGATTAGATAACAATAAAAGAGGGGGAAATGACGATAAATAGGGAAAGCCCGTGACTAACTGAAAAGCGGAGTCTATAGAGAACCTAGCTGGTTCAAATCAGAGGCTATGAGGCCATAGAAAAGGGCTGTCGGGGTGCACAGGCCCCTGCAGGTGACAGCAGCCTGCCTAAGAGGTTACCAATGCGGCATCCACGTGATGACTGTTACTTTCTTGCTAAGTTGCCTGATGG
Organism: Myodes glareolus; assembly: GCF_982192425.1. Lineage (NCBI taxonomy): Eukaryota > Metazoa > Chordata > Mammalia > Rodentia > Cricetidae > Myodes > Myodes glareolus. The sequence goes on along the minus strand of NC_142042.1, from coordinate 57,633,612 downwards.
CTTAATTTGAATCCCTGAGATATTTGAAAGTTTCACAGATCTGTGTGTTCCCTGAGTCACTCTTTCTTTCATGACAAGTTCATTCAACTGTCTTACAGATCAATGAAATACAGACACTTGCTGGAACTGCCTCAGCTAAAAAGGGGAAAAAGCCCGCAAGCAGCAATTTACCGTTATATTATGAGGTGAGTGCCCAAGTCTGTCAAAGAGATTTTTATAACCTTTAGAAATAAAGCATGCAGTATGATGCTGTTAAAGTTTTTAATTCAATCTTAAAGTAGATATTCACTCTTCTTTGGATATGTCTGCTCCTTATAGTGGAGGCACACACATACACGTGCCTCTTAGAGTAAACGTAACTGGATTGTTTACACTATCATTGCTCCAATTAAAAAAGCATAAATCAAGAGCAGTTATGTACCAAATCATTGGGCTGTACCCTTCCTTCAATGACAATTATTGAATGTGTGACAGTATTAAAGAGAGTCATTGTTAGTGTTAGTGAAAGAAACAAGAAAGGGCTTCTTATATAAGAAAGAGCCACAACAGGAATAATATTCCAACAGCTAGCGAATCTTGTACACATTTTACATCTCACTTTAATCAACGTAAAACTTGCAATATTCCTCAGATTAGTGGCACATTCCATTGCTAGCAGCTGCTCGACACCAAAGCCTGCTTGATACATAATTCCTGTGCCCAGGGCTGGCAACTCAGGCTCGGTGAGAAAGGGGCTCTTCTCACCCTGCCTCGTTAATATCTTCCTTGGGGCGTGCAAGAGATACAAAAGTCCAGTGGCCAACTGCAATAGCATCGACAGTTTTTAGGCACGATTTTAGGGCTATGCAGACCTAAATCACGAAGATGTGAGAATCTTTTCAGAGACGAGCTTGTTTGCAGTTGGAGACGAATGAAAGTTTTATGTGTCCCGGGTCTTAGGTGATTCCGACATGACCTCTTCAGCACGGCCTGAGTAGCGTCTGAGCCAGTTTCCTTGTCGTTATTGATAGTTGACAGAACTGCAAATATTTTGGCATTCATTCTTGCTATACCTCTTTCAATGTTTTGGCACACTCACTCTGCAAGCACAGCCAAATTACATACCTCCCATCCTTTCGTACGATGTTCTGAATGTGTGCACACCATTTGAAACATTATGTGATACCTGGATTTAAAATAGCGGAATTTTTTTCTTCTGAAGTGGTCGTGGAAATCCATGTCCAAGTATCAGGTCTGGGATCAATTAGCCCCCCACCCCCACCCCCAAAGGATTCTTTCTTCTTCAAAGATACTCAGTAAAACACAGAGATGATAACAGGGCCGTTTTGACGTTTAATCTGGACAGGCATTTTGACTTGGATGTGGGCTAGCACCATGCTACAGATCCAGAGTTTCATTAGAAAGCCAGCCCCCTCCAGCATGTGCTGGGACTCTCTGTTGCATCGTCTCCACTCAGGGGAGGTCCCTCTCACATCTGGCTCTCCCACATTCTTCCACTGGAGCATCTGGGCAGTAAGCCTCCCACACTTGCTTTTCTGAATGGTTCCAGAAGGAAAGAGGAAGACAGGGTGGAGCACCACGGAGATCGGGCCTCGGAGGCACCAGAAATCCATTACCATCAATCACTGGAGCACGAATGATAAAGAACATGAAGCAAGTGCGGGCTCCTGGTCAGCCCCAGCCTAAGACGGGGCACATCTGGAGAAAAGCGCGCATCTGCATTTCCAGTCTCAGGCCCTCCCCACTGACTCCCTCACCTGATGCCTCCTCCACCGGGAATCAAAGTGATATTGTTTATGCCTGTGGAGAGCATCCAGGTAGTTGGGAGTGGTGGCCATAGAAGAGGCTCAGGGGCCAGAGTCTTCTGGAGCCTCTGGACTTTTGAGCCTCATGAATAGCCTGTTCCATGAGTCTGTTTCTGCTTGCATGGTCCAGGGTCCATAGTATGTAGGAAACCTCCATAGACAAACTCTTTAGGAGCATAATTAGGAAGTCTTGCATTTTCTCTTTCAAGAAAACTTGGTCACTGGGAAAAGGAATAGAGCTAAAAATGTAGCTCGACCTTGGGGGAGTTCATGAGTCTTGTTTCCTTTTAAATCTCTGTTGTTGAGGTTGGGGGCCATTTGTTGGCTGAGTTTTCTGTCTTGCCCAGTTCCCACAGTCGTTAAGTCCCAAAGAAACCACCTAGAGGTCTACATTAGTTATAAACTGATTGGCCCATTAGCTCAGGCTTCTTATTAACTCTTATAACTTATATTAGCCCATTATTCTTCTCCATGTTAGCCACATGGTTTGGTACCTTATTCAATGAGGCAGTCACATCTTGCTTCTTCTGTTGCTGGGTCAGGACTGCAGACAGGACTTCCTTCTTCCCAGAATTCTCCTATTCTCATTGACCTGCCTCTACTTCCTGTCTGGTTGTCCTGCCTATACTTCCTGGCTGGCTAACTGGCCAATCAGAGTTTATTTAAAATATAATTGACAGAATGCAGACCATTGTCCCACATCAGAGCTCCATTTTGAATTTAAAGGCTCAAGAATACCATAAAGACAGTCAACATGATTGCATATTTATGTCTACATGTAGGACGTCCTTGTTGACCTTAAACCAGAGCCTAGTCTTTTTTGCTTTATTAAACAGAGTCAACCTGTTTGGCTTCCTGGTTTCTCAACTTGTGGTTGCTTGGTAAGCCACCAGTTAAAATGACACCCCACTACAGTGAAGCTTATCCTTGAGTAGCAAAACTGGCTCAGAGCCTCCTTACATCTCTTAAGTGGAGACTTGAAATGTCTGGGCTAGCAAGGCCCACATGCCTGAGCGATTTGCTCAGGGTTTCGTTTGAATGGATTGGCGTTGTATACACAGGCAACTCATTTGAAATTGTGTAATTTCCCCTGAAACTTTAGAATGTCATCTAGCCACGATATTGTATACAAGAACGACCTTATTTATACATCGTAGTTCTCTGAAACCCACTTATATTTCTGCTAACGTGAATTCCCCAGAGGCAGCACTACAGTCCATTTGTTCATTCACAGGTAAATACACAGCTTCAAGTTTTCCCATTTTACCATCAACTCTGTGCTCTTTCATTAGTCTCAGTCTCAGTGATGTCTAACTTGGGAGGGTAGATACTGGCATCCAGATATAGAAAGGGGGAGTTTAGAAAAAGAGAGCAGATGAAGCAGAGACATGGGAATTAGAGGGATCTCTGTGAACATGGGAGAAGTCGCAGTGGATGTGAGAGAAGTCTCCGTGAACGCGGGAGAAGTCTCAGTGACATGGGAGAAGTTTTAAAGAAAGCGCAGTAAATCTGTAGTTCCATAGTACAATAAACACTAGATAGGAAAGGATAAATCCTGGGTACAGCACTTAACTGCTCTTTTAGGGGAGCTGGGTCTGATCCCCAGGACCCACACAGCTGCTCACAACTATCTGTAACTCCACTTCCAAGGGATATTCTGACCTCATCTGACCTCCGTGGGAACCAGGCACATTCATGGTGCACAAATACACATTCAGCAAAACACCCACACACATAAGAAAGGGAGGGAGGGAGGGAGAGGAGAGAGAAACACTGAGGAAGTATATGTTTTAGATTCCGGCTGAACTAGTGTTTACTCAGCATCCATGCCCAGGGATCCATGCCATCCCTCTTATGTGCCTCTTATGTGCTTCTTATATGCTTCTCATGTGCTTCTTATGTGCTCCTGTGCTTTAGGGCCCATGTGGAGAATATGACTTTTTCCTTTGCGAACGTACCAAGTCCTGACTATAAACTAAAAGGAAACTATTGCCAGTCATTCAGAACTAGCTAGAATATCTTAGGGAGAGAGGTCTATGTGTGCCTTAAGTCTAAAGATTCTTGTGCATTGAAACCTGATGCACAGAAAGTGAACATCTTAAGACAGATGTACAAATTTCAGACTTGACATAAAAACTGAAAAATGGGAAACGCAAGGGTGAAGTGAAGCAGTGGTTATCTCTACAGTGGGCTTGAACTTAGAGTCTCCCATCTTGGCCGTATCAGGTTCCACACCATGCTGATGGCAGCCACCTCTCCTGCCCAGCTGGATGTGAGCTTCCAGGGACATGTGGGTTGAGGGTGGAGTGATTATCTAAGGTTTTCTTTGAAAAGACATATTAGGCCCTTATGAGAACTAAAAGTAAAGGATTCACTAAAACAAAATTGTCTATTAAAAAAAACCAAAGGAATGCATGCCCTATTGGGTGATTTGATTTTCAATTTCTATACAATAAAAAACAGGGATAATCATAAAGACTATATGATGCCCTGCAATTTTAGGCCTACAAATTAATATTAATTTGCCTCATCTTCTCAGTAAAATTTTACTTTTTAATAATTAGGACTTTTTGTTTGTTTATATGTTTGGTTTTATTTTATTTTTTATTTTTTGGACAGGGTTTCTCTATGTAGCCTTGGCTGTCCTTGAACATACTCTGTAGACCAGGCTGGCCTTGAACTCACAGAGACCCACCTGCCTCTGCTCCCCAAGTGCTGTGATTAAAGGCACAATTAGGGTATTCTTAGCAAAAGTATCTTTATGGCTTTTTCTGTTATAACTTGAAAGAGATGCTGGTGTTAGTTTCAGAAATATTAGACCACATGCTGGCTAAGACACGGGAGGGCTGGAGAGGTGGCTCAGAGGTGACGACTGCTGGGTGCTCTCCGGAGGACCTGAGTTGCCAGCATGTGTCATCCATGTGTCATGCAGCTCATAACCACTCCAGCTCCAAGGGATCTGACGCCTTCTTCTGGCCTCTGCAGTCTCTTGGCACACAAATGCGACACACACACACATATAAATAAATATAAGAAGAAGGTAAGAAATACAAACGTTCTATCTTCCGATCTTACTCTGCCCATCTTGAAGACCCTGCTAGTGGGCTGGGCTAGGCTGTCCTGATTGATTAGCTCCGCCTGCAGCTTTGATTCTTAGCTGCTGGGTGTGTGGACATATTTCTCATGTCTTCCCCATCACGAATTCAGTCATTCACAAGAACGAAGGTTTTTGTTATAGTTTGGTAGGCTGCTGTGTTCTGGATTCCTAGGGTGAAAGTCATCCCTTATACGGTGCTTCAAATGAACAGATCACGTGGTAAATTTGCAAGCCTTTATTTTGGAAGGGGGGGGGTGGCCCTTGACAAAATGAAAAGTAGAGAGCTCAAACTCCAGGCGTAGGAACAAATAACGCCTGAAAACATTTAAGAGATTCGACGTTATTAAAATGGCAGCTGTTCCGAGACCTGAAGGAGCTGTGTGTCATGGAAGAAACAAAGGGAAGGGAGCCGAGAAGCCTTCCCCAGCCTTTTCAGGCCTGAGTTTCGAAGCAAAACAAAAACATTCTGGAAGAACTGGAAAGTAGCCAAGCTAATGCTGTTATTTCATGGAGCTCAGGGACACACCAGGAAATTACAGGCCAGTTAGTCTAACTTCACGTGTAGGGAAAGTATTAAAAACCGCTGCAAGAGGTGGAGTGGAAGGGTGCCTCAGACAGCAAGGCTCGATTATGGCGCGCCTGGCCCGCCTGTTTCTCCAAAAGGGAAGGTCACGACCTAGGAACTTGTTGAAATGCTTTGAAGCGATTATGGCCAGTGCAGCCTTCAAAAGATACAGCAGGGCCCAAAATCTGCACATCCTTTCTGTCCCGCATCAGCCTTCCAAAGAGACCTAGAGAATATGGCCCGCGTACAGACTCAGGGCCTGGGGCTCAAAAACCACTGTGAAAATAACAGAAAATCACCTCTGGGTAGAAACATTTTGAGAGCTGGAACCAATTAATCCAACTTGATATTTACAAATGTAAAATAATGAGACTTGGAACAAAATTGAGGAATATTGAGCTGTGACAAAGAAGTACCACTTTGGGACTATAAAAAAACAATCCAAGAGTTATTGTGTCAAAACCTGGGCTTGGGCCCGTCATCCACTCAAAGAAGGGAAGATGAAGAGGAAGGGAGTGTGTGCTAGAAAGGATCACACAGTAGGAGGCTATAAAGAATGGCAGCCAAGTGAACTTTATCAAGTTGAGAAAGAGAACTGTCAAATGTCTTAACGATTTGGGCCCTGTGTACTGAAGGAGGCCGGAGCAGCTCAGCAGAGAAAGTCAGATCTGAGCTAGGCAGGAAGCTATAGATGGTCAGAGCGCCACTGCCTTAGGAATGAGCTCCTGGGGCTCAAGCATGTTTGCCTCCCAAATGGGAGACCTGTAGGTCTATCGTCCTAGAAAAATGCCACTCGAGCAAAGGCATCCACCAAAACGCCAGTTGCTGGCCAGCTCCCCTCGACCCTGGGGGTCACAGGCAACTGACCACACCCACATGGCAGACAATCCTCAGTCCACAGGCAGGAGGTAGACACGTTAGTGCCAAGAAACCTTGGATTCTGCTGTAGGAATCCTACTCCACCCAGAGGCTGGGTTGACTGGCCATGACATTTGGAGAGCAGTCAAGATAGGAATCCAGTCAATATTTCTAAATGTCAACAGAGGATCAACTACAAGACGGAGCAGCATTCTGCTGGTCACGTGTGCTCCGCTGGTCACGTGTGATCCTCTGGTCACTAGGCTCCATAGCCCTAGCAACCATCTGATGGATGCTGTGGAAGAAGTCAGGAAGACTGTTTTATGTCTGTAATTCAAGAGACTGAATAATCCACATTCTTCAATAGTGACAATGTGACTTACCATTTATCTAACATTTTGTCCACTCCAAGTCTGTGAGCATTGGTTAGGTCCTAACTCTGTCTTCTCCCTGTCTCAGGATGCTCAGATGGGAGAACAAAGGTCAATGAATGGCCACATCATTTGAGTAATTTGTCGACTTCAAAGAACCTGATCTTTTTATTTGTATCACATGTGTCAGAAGACAGTTTAAATTTTGAAAGCAGTTGTGGATTGACAGTGTCATACCTACAAGGAATGCCATTTAGTTAGAATTGATGTCTAAATCTCTCAGTGGCTCTCCGATTTTTTTTAATTCTTCCTTTCGCTCAAGGCAAACATGCAGTACATGATAGTTTTAGCGGCATTTCGGTGGCTAGTCTGATGGGTCCTTTTGCCCAGAATGTTTGGGGCAACAGAGAACTTTCATTTCTGTAGTTAAGATTTGTGTGGTTACTCATGATATGATCCACAGCCAACTCAGGTGAAAGCAAGGAAGGCCAGGACTCTGTCTGAAATGCTGAACCTTTGGAGAGAGCCATAGCCTTCGTTTCTTCCTTGGTGAGACTTAGACCCACTGGCAAGATGCACTGATCAAGTCAGGCCACCTGGGGTCAGTCTTGTCCCCGTGACTTTCCAGACCTGTCACCTGAACTGAACCTGGACTTTCCCTTTATAAAGCTTAGGACTAAGAATATCAACCTTGTAAGGCTGTCACTGTGAATAAAAGAGACAGTGAATAGAGGCTTTTTCTCATCTGTCACAGAATAAATGTTCATGAAAGCTAGCAAATCATTCTAAAACAATTTCTATTCTAAGTCAAAGCAAATGCCACAATGTTGTAGTATAGGGAGCATGGAAGTAGGAGAAACACAGCCATGAGCCTTTACAAAAAGATATGGTAAAAATGCATGCTGTGAAGTTATCGTCCAAACCACATCTAAGTTGACAGCCCAGTCCTGTTAAATACACACTCGGTGCTGTGAAGAACATCTTCATCTTAAAGAGTAGAAACCCTATAATCGGTAAATAACACCACCCACGACAGTCCAGGCCCCCTCTGGGGCCTCTGCTAACCACTGGGCTACCTTCTGTGTCTGCAGATTTGGGCAAGCCTGTGGAAGTGGAGTCAGACACATTTGTCCACCATTTGTCCTAGTTAATTGTTTGTGTTTTAAGAGATCCATTGTGGTTGTTGTCGTTATTTTTATTAGTATATAGCAGCTGTATAAAACAGTGCCCTACCTTGTTAAGGGCGAAATTATTCCAACATATGTTTGTTCCGCACTTGGTTGCCCATTCAGCCAGCCATTGACAAACACTTAGGTTGCTTCCGCCTCGAGGCCATTGTGGATAGTGATGCGATGAACATAGGCAGGTGCACAGATTACTAACAGGCTTCTCACAAAGTTGAATGTGGACACTGCAAGGCAGGCCAGCCACAGATGAAGTAAGAGCAAGACACAAGGTATGTTGAAGGTCAAAGGGCACTCCTACTATCCCATTATTCTAACCTTCACAGCTACAATGATGACCTATGCACAATCATACTCATTACACCACATGAGGGGTAGCTGTGGGTGAACACAATGTTATGCAAGCAGCTTCTTTGGCCGCTGCAGGTCTGAACAGCCACTCTCTCTGTCACAATGTGGACCAGGCAGAACATGATGCAGATGGAGAAGTGAAAACCCAGGAAATGTACATCAGTCATTCGGCCACCAGTGAAAACACCTGCCAGTTTTCCCAGTAGCCCAGGGCTTGCCCTGTACCGAGCAGAAGGCGGGTCGCATTCATTCAGAAAGTTTCCGTTTATTCATTCATTCCTAGAAAGATCATTTTGGGGGTTTGGGGAGTCAAAAGGTTTTTGATTTCATTAAATAGCTATTATTTCAACATACATCAGACATAAAATTAAACACTTAGTCCGGGTTCCCTGGGTAAGAGCACTTGTTACACAAGCCTGAGGACCCTAGTTCAAATCCCCAGGCTCCATGTAAAAAGACAGACATGGCCCCATGTGCACCTCTAACTTCAGAACTGTGGAAGGGAAAAGACAGCAGGAACGTTGGTACTGGAGAGCAGCCAGCGTAGCTCCAGGTTCCGTGAGAGACCCTGGCTAATGGAATATGGTGCAGTTATAGAACAGGACGCCTGACATTCTCTTCTGGCCTCCACATACGTGCATGGGTACAAGCCTCTGCACATATATGCACCTACATACACACACACACACACACACACACACACACATGCACGCACATACACATAAAATGTTAAACAAATAAAACAAAACTACCAACTTGCAATCATTATTTCAACCTTGTAGTCTAGACTCTAGCTGCATTGTTTTTAAAGACTTGATTTACACTCGCCTGAAACAAAGGTAACAGGTTGGTAGCACAGGTGGTGTACAGCTTTGGCCAAAGCATCCAATCAGACCTGTCATTAAAATGCAGAAAATGCTTAATTTTCCATGCATTCCACGAATATGTGATGGTCTATTAAGAACCAATTCTATGGTTGAATATTTGTTGGTGAATAAAACAGACCTAATGTCCTGCCCTTGAGTTCATTATATTTTAGCAAGAACTGCAGGCATTAAGCAAAAAAAAATGCGCAAACAAAACAGATGTGTACAATTATGTATTGAAATAACTGTTTTAAATTGGAGGTAATTAAAGAGGGAACTGCTGTGGATGGAGGAGAGTTTGGAGCTAGTCCTAGACCGGTTAGTGTCGCAGCGATGAAATATCTGAGTCTGGGTACTTTATGATAAAGGGAGACTCATTTGGCTCTGTATTCTAGTGACTAGCAGGTCCAATCAACATGATACTGACATTTTCCTGATGTAGACGCTCACACTGCATCGCAGTGTGGCCGAGAAACAGGAAGGTGTGTGTACAAGGGTGTGTTTGCCAGTGATATTAGGAAGGGAGCAGGAGAGACTAGTTCCTTCAGAGGAAGGGATGGATGGGTTGTGTTGTAGCAACCTGCATTTGGGACCTGAGTTCCGTGAGGAAGCGGCTGTATTATACTTGCAGACAGCATTTCCCACTAGGAGCAATATCCTAAAAGGCTCCATCACTTCTCAGTATTGACACACTGTGACAGAATTTCCAGCACATGAACCTTCCGGAAGCCAGCCCCAGACAGACCACAACAGAAACAAAAAGAAAGAGAACCTGTGGGAAACACCAAAAGAAACACCCAGGCTTGGGGAACGCCACTTCAAACACTGCGGTGGGAACCGGAAGCTGTCAGAGAAATTAAGGAGACACCAGGGAGGTGGGAGAGGCTGGTGCTGCGGGCGGGGCCACCTTATGGGAGATTTTGCATCTTTACTTGATAGGAAAAGAAAAGGTATTAATACTTTGTAAAGGATAGATTTTGAAAGCACTGTCTGATTGCTGAGTGAAGAGACCTTGGGAGGAGGAAGGAAGCAAGCAGAACTGGGGTGCCTAGAAAGATTTCTGAAGATGGGGAGCATACAGGCTCAGGAGGGATGTAGGAAGCCAGCTTGAAAGGGGCTGCCAACTCGACGTAAGTGATGAGGGAGAAGCCGTCAGGCATGACGCCTGCAGCTATGCCTCAAGAAACTGAAAACCATCCTCCATGCTACAGAGAACTTTAAAGGAGACTGAACTCAGGGAACAGCCGAAAGCGTCCTTTTAGAACAGGTTAAGTCTGGTATGTCTTAGAGAGTCCTGACAAGAGAGGTCAGAAAGAACGCCAGTTGTTTTCCAGTGTCCTTTTCGGTTTCTGTTCCCCTGTGTGCCTAGGGTATGCCAGGTGTGGGAGGAGTATCATTTGTCAGTAAGAATTAATGTTCTAATTAAAACTAATGAAGCTTATTGTCAGCAACCACAAACCAACCATGGGCCATGGCCGCAGGCATGATTCAGAAGTCCTTTCCTTTCCAATTTGCTTTATTGGTTGCATATTGGATGCAACAGTTTCATAACCAGTTTTTCCAGGTGAGTGTATGCCCACGTTGGGTATGCTATGAAAACTCTTGCTATAAATGTAGGAGGGCAAAGTCGAAAAGGACTTCCCTAGAGTCCTGTGACCCCGTCTGCATCACTGTCTTTGTGTGTGCTTCTCTGCCAGTCTTGCCGAAGCATGAACTGGAGAATATAGAAGCCATTCATTCGTCCAGCCCACTCCTCAAGCAGAACACATACAGAGTTCCTATCACGTCCAGGGCAACGGAAACAAGAGTGAAGTAGTCAAGGTCTCTGCCCTCCTCCACTCATACTTAATAACTGTGTAAACAGTGTGTTTGTTTTCTGTCATTCCATAACATTTTAATACCTTGTAGGAAGTCTGGTATAAGCGTTTTGTGTTTTAACCCTGGTTCTAATTGAGTCTGCTCTTTATTGAGCCTTGTGGCTGGCCTCATTATTGTTCACAACTTTCAGCCAAAAGGGTAATGGTCCCCAGACAGTGGATAATGGAACGAGGAGGGAAGGGGGGGGGGGTAGAGCACATACCCAAACCGTCAAAGATCCAGCACAGATACAGAAGGGCTTGTTTCCATGGAGAAAGGGAATGCACAGCTGTAACCAAACTGTGATAGCAATTGTCATGCTTCTGTGTATCCGCGGTGTGACCTCTAGTCTCCTAATCCTCACCCTTCACTCCATCTTTTGTTACAAGAAAAGGAAGAAGGGCCAAACCAAACACGGACACAGGCTAATAGAATTGGCTATTGGATGGAGTCATTTGTATTTATTGGAAAAGTATTGTTAGACTAGTGAGATAGCTCAGCAAGAACGTGTGCTTGTCACTCATCCTGGCAACTGAGTTCAGTACCCAGGACCCACACGGTAGAAAGACGGTCCAGTCTCGGAAAGCTGTCCTCTGACTGCCACACGTGTATCACACACACACACATGTGTGGGCATGCATACCCATACATACACCACACACACTAAATGTTCTTTTAATACACTGTAAATATTAGCAGCACTGGTGTTTGAATTCATTCCTTCGTTTCACAAAACACGCCTGTAAAAATGCTGTCAAGGGGCTAAAGAAATGGCTCCGTAGATAAGAGCACTGATTGTTATTCTTCAGGACCTGGGTTCAATCCTAGGTTCACCCACATACTGGCTCACAACCATCTGTAATGCCAGTCCCAGGGGAACCATTGCTCTCTTCTGTGCTCTCTTCTAGCCTCCACCAGCACCAGGCATGAACTTGGTACACAAGTAGGCATGCAGGCAAAACAATTATTACATATAAATAAAATAAATTTTAAAAACACACTCATGCCGTATTTGTAGCATGATGATATGAAGGAATTAGAATATTGTTTCTATGCTATATCACATAAATGAACATAAAAATAAAATTTTGAATTTAACCTCTTTAACAATCCTATAGAAACCCTACGCATAATTTTGAAATTATTTCATGGACCCTTTGGTTAAAATTCACATTTCACCTTTACACTTCCATGGGCTCAAGTGCTCATGCTGTTTGAAAGTTATCAGAGTCCTTTTTTTTTTTTTTTTAGTTTTCCAAGACAGAGTTTCTCTGTGTAGCCCTGGCTGCCCTGGAACTCACTATGTAGTCCAAGCTGACCTGGAGCTCAGAGATCCACGTGCTTCTGCGTCCCGAGTGCCGTGATTTGAAGGCATGCGCCACCACTGTCTGGCAGTTATCAGACTCCTGATGAGCTGGGTGAGCAGGAAGCCGACAGAGACCACTCGACTCCATGCTCACCACTGCTCAGCTTTGCCATGAATAGCATGAAGTAGCCAGCATCCACTTGGATTCTACGTTGCTCTCAAGACACTGTTCATTAGAGTCCACTTTTATCAGGAACATTAATTACTTCAGCCATTTCCAGATCTTGCTTTTACCCTTCCATACCTCTCCAGAGCCACAGGAAAGCGGGTCAGGAGACAATAGCGTGTGACACAGTCACAGGTCGCACCGAGTGCTGCATCCTTCTTGAGAAGCTGAACTTGTATCCTGTGCTCTCAGGTTCATCTTAGAGTGTCAGGGAGTGGGGAGCAAGGGAGACTCTATCTGGAGTTGATGCAAGGGACTAATATATTACCTTTTGTAACTAATAAAATTTCAGAGGCCGACAGCAAATTTCTGATTTGCTTTTCCTCCAGTAAAATGTCTGCTTTGAATTATGCAGAAAGAATTCTTCTCCTTGCCAACTTGTTTCAATTTCCCATGCAAAACCATCACAGAACACTGCCAGGGGCTTCCTATAGTGGTTCATCTCAGGATTCCTCAGTCATTGGAGGAACACACATGTACAGATGAGTACACACACACACACACACACACACACACACACACTTCCGCCTTTCTTTGGAGAAAACAGCGGGAAATGTGTTGGTGAGGTTTTGTGTGGTGTTTTCCTTTTCCAAAAGCTGCAATGAGCATTAGTCACAGATTCAGAAAAGAGACCCAGTCTTGCCCTGGGCCAGTGTCCCGTTTTATGAATGCAGGCCCGCCCTGCACGGAGGCGGAGAGGCAATCTCTGTGTGATGTGATTTAAGAGGTGGTGGAAATTCTGCCTGTCCAAAAATAGCCCCCACACCCGCCTGTTGAGTTCAGGCACACTGTCCATAAAAACCCTAGTTTAAATGAAATGAATCTGCAGTTTTGGAATGTTAGCCCATTATATCTGTCACACTTTCAGCATGTATTTATGTATCAGGAGGAAATCTGGCGCTCAAGGAGATATGCATGTGTCTGGGTGGTGAGAAGAGTTAGCGAGACCAAGAGTTAAAGTTACGCTGCAAGCCAACAGGAGCAGAGTCCGCTGAGCCCTGTGGGAATGTGCAAAAACTCAACTCCGTGCTCCCATATCAACCACTCAGTATTCTCTGAATCAGTGTTTTCTGGATCAGTCAATGATCTTGGAAGGGATCATAAAGAATACAATAACGATAACTGAACATTTGAAAATTGTTTTTATCCTAGACTACAAATTATTTTTCCCACACAGTGCCAAATTGTGATCCCATTAAGTCGCCCATGAAGCACACCTGAGTGCCACGGTCTTAAAGCAGTGAGGAGAACTGGAAGGAAGCAAGTGCTTCCCTGCTGATTACAACAGACAACGACAGAGCTTCATGCTCGACGTTGATCCAACCCCAGTGCTCACTCTGACACCTCAAGTTCTCCAACATACAGGCTTCTAGGCAAGAAGTTGGTAGTTAAGTTTACTCTGTTTAAGATTGCTGATCCAGACATGTCCATCAGCCAATGTGCCGCACAAATGCCAGGACAGCTGTGAACACAGCCCCACGTGTCTGTGGATGACACAGCCCCGCGTGTCTGCGGATGACACAGCCCCACGTGTCTGTAGATTACAGTGCCAGCTCACTGGGTCAGAAGGTTGGACACCTCTATAAGGATCAAGCTCTGGGATTCTCTTCTAGTTGTACAAGGCCAGTCTTCCCCCTCATCTTAAAATTACTTATGGTGCTAGAGATACGGCTCAGTAGTTAAGAAGAAGTTGCTCTTCCAGAGGACCCAGGTTCAATTCCCAGTACATACACAGTACCTAACAACCATCTGTAACTCCAGTTCCAGGGGATCTGACGCCTTCTCCTTGCCTCCACAGGCACTGCACACACATAGTACACAGACATACATGCAGGCAAGCGTTCAGACACATAAAATAAAAATAAATATTTCAAACAGTTCTAGAACTAGATGTTGAGAATTATTGTTCAATTATATAAACACTAATGAAGATGTATATTTTAGATATGACCTAAAAATAAAGGTCTTTTTTAATTATTGAAGGTAAAATGCCAAACACAAGCCCCTTCTTGTGTTACAGCTGGCCTCAGGAATATGGGCTAAGTTTCGCTGCCTTTCACATTTTCCCCTCAAAGGGTGAAGGGCTGGCTCTCTCACAAAGATTACTGATTACTTTGCATAAACTTATAAAAACATAACAGTAAACCAAAATAAGTAGAGAAAAGAAAACTGTAAGTAGACAGACACTAGCTTTAAATATCTGTAGACTCACCGAAGCTTGGGGATGCTGAGAAGAGAAGAAGTGGGGCTGGGCCTAATTAGGTGTCGTGAAGTGACTGTGAGATCCAGGACCCCTTTCCAGACAGACCTGCTCTGATCTAGATCATCATGTTTTGTTTGTTTGTTTGAAGGGAAGAGTCCCACCATGCTGTGTAGTCCTGGCTGGTCTGACACTCACTGTGTAGACCAGACCGGCCTTGAACTCACAGAGATCTACCTGCCTCTGCCTCCCAATGCTGGGCTTAAAGGTGTGCATCGCCATACCCAACCCATTTTTTCTTTTTTTAAAAACAACAATTGTTCAATACTGAAACGGCGATAATCAAAAGCTGCACGGAATTTGCTAGAAAGCATTTATTTGTAAGTATTGTACAGCTCCCAGGGCTTACAGCACTAATTACAAGCAATAAATATGGCATCAATAAATATGTTGTGACAAAACGAAAGTCACTGCACAAGGCAACTATGTCCTAAACATCACAGTCTGTGTAGACTAATAGCATGTCTCCAGAGAAATTAGGGAGCCATGGATTCCACCCCATCAGCCAAAGATACATTCACAAGCATACCCACTTCCACTTCAAGACACGGCAGGAGGTGCACGTGGTTTAAACTGTCGCCACGGAGGAGAAGAGTTTCAGTCAGTTTGGCATCACCATTGCCAAGCCTTGGGTGTCTTGCTCAAGGAACAAGACAAGCTTTAAATGAAAAGAAGGGCTTCAGAATTGGGGAGCAGGGTGCAGAGGGTGGGAGAAAAGGCAGAAAACCAGTACCTGTAGGGCTGGAGCTTGGACCCTTGGAGCTCTAAGCGAGAGCTCCTCCAGCCCCATTCACTTACTGAACCAGTGAAGTAGAGCAGCTACCCCAGCCTTTCTGCCAGGCTGACCTGGGAGAGCAGAGATGGCTGCATGTCAGCCCGCACTTTGCATAGGGCGAGAGGTTGCTGAAAATCTCCTTGAGATGTTTATGCTACTACTTTTATTCAACACGAGTTTTATTGGTTGCTTATTTTATTGGTAGCTTACCATGTGTTGATCACGAAGCTAATTCTAGCCTTCAAGTTTTTTTTTTTAATCTAATGAAAAACAGACAGAAATAAGTGACCTTGTTACCAAACGACAACCAAGAAGTTGTAAGTGACGGTGAGTGCACAGAGCAATGCCAGGGTCTTTCCTACGTTTTTGACAGAAGGGGTTTAAGTAAATGTCTTGCAAATGGAATGGGCAACTAATGAAGTAATGCTAGAGAGAAATTCTTAGCAATCAAGCACAGAGAGCAAGTGGAATTTCCAAACAGTGGGGTTTTCTATCAAGGAGGGCAGGCGAAAGGCCAAGCCAGGGGAAGCTCTGCAGGTGGGTACAGGCCCAGGTTATAAAGGAGCTCCTCTATGCAGTGCTAGTTACTATAAGGCACACTATTAAGGCCTGACAAGCACAGAGGACCTAGGGGTAGGGAAGGACCGGGACAGGCAGACACATTGGACTGAGACACAGGAGTTCTATGGGAGGTAGAAGGGCAGCACCTTCGACAGCAGTTAAAAGCTGAGTGGGGTTGAGCTTGCATGCATAAGTTGTAAGCTTTTAATACAATAGCAATATATTTTAGTTATAAAAATTATAGACAATCTGAAAAATAGAGAAAAATCATAGGCCACGTACTGAGAGATACTTAAATATATCTGTGGGATAGCCTACCACTTGGACTCCTCTACACATTTTTACAAAGTGCAAATTATGTATTTTAGATTCTCTCCACACATTATGATATTAGTATTTGTCTAAATCTATGTTCAGGGTGTGTGGTGGGAAGTAGATTTCTGTTCAATATTGCATGTAGCTCCTCTCGGCTCTGCTCCAGAGCTATTCTATTTACCAATACTTAGGATGGTTTCCTCATGAGAGTTTTCCTGAACTGGAAATATCGGGTCTACAAAGCTTTTCAAGGCTCTTGATGCACGCTGTCATCAGATGCAGAATGCACCAGAGGCAATTTGAGCCAATTCCCATACTTTCCAACAGGTCTAATTTAGCCACGTCCTCTTCAACACTCAGCTTTTAATCCTCAGTTTGATAAGCACAATATCATACGGTTGGATATGTAATCATATTTTCATTGGCCATGTTCTGGAAGTATGGAATTCATTAGAGCGTGATTTTGTTCTCAGACTCTCTGAGATAATGGGTCGGCCCCGCCAACTGTTGGAATTCAGGATGGGGAATATTTGCTTTAAGTAATTTCAAAACAGATTTTAGGTGCTATGAGAGATACAACATAGAATTTCTAAAATTTCAGCAGGGGGAATGGACAGAAGAGAAAGATAAATGAGGCCTGTACCGATGGGGCCAGGGGCCGCAGACTCAGGATCTGTACTAAAATGTGAGCAGGGTGGCGTGGATTTGGGTGTGAGGCTCTATATTTCTGTTTTCTTACCTCCTCCTGCCAGCAGATCTAATGTGGCATACAGTGTCATCTAGAGGACCCATTAGAAATGCTGATTCCTATCCAGACCCCAGGGATGGGTACCACTGTGTGCAGAGCCTCCTTGGTCTCTGAATCCACAGTATTGTGAATGCCTCTGGATACATGGGTGATCTGAAAAAGTCCAACTGATGGCAGATTGATCCTGAAATTTTGGACTATGTCAATCCATTACCAAGAGCATCTCCATACTGACAGCTAAATAGTAAAAGGGCAACATAACCAGGACTGCACCATCAGGAGAGCTCAGCT
Source organism: Myodes glareolus (assembly GCF_982192425.1). Lineage (NCBI taxonomy): Eukaryota > Metazoa > Chordata > Mammalia > Rodentia > Cricetidae > Myodes > Myodes glareolus. Next base: position 57,616,176 of record NC_142042.1, on the reverse strand, counting down.
ATAGGGCAGGGCTCTGTGTGTGAACCACACAGCTGTGTCCTCTCCAGAGAACTCCTGTTAGCCCCAGGCCAGCTAGAAAAGCCAAGAGGGGAGGCATACAGTGGCCATTTCTTTTGATTGCCCCAACATTTGCTGACTAACCTTCTACCATTTCCAGTTTTGAATTTTTATCAATGGTAAAAATAACAAAGAAAAGTCACTGCTTTCCTGAAACTTACACTTAATTGTGGAGGAGCGATACTGGAAAAACTAAAGGATATGGAGAAAGGGAAGCAAGAATGGGAAGTGGAAGGAATTTAACTGACTAAAGTTGGCAGTGATGGCAAAGCTGTGAAGGTAATGTTTGGAATCTGGGGGAAAGATGGAACTGTGTGGTGACCTAGGAAAGGAGCATTCATATGGATTGGGGGTGGGAGACAAGTGCAAGGGCTCTGGGGCCTGAACACCAAGAAGGAAATACAACTGGGGGAAGAACCAGGAAAGGAGAGCAATGGGAACCCACCTGGAGCCACGAACAGGTCTTGGAAGGAATCCTCAGTCAGACAAAGGCATGCTGGTCCGAGACTAACCTGGGCTGTATAGTAAGCCTCTTTGCTGTGAATCACCCCAGGTTTTGTTAACAATACAAACTAAAGTTATGTTGGAAGACGAGTCTCAATTGAGGGATGTCTCCATCAAGTTGCCTGTAGGCAAATCTGCGCATTTGCTAATTGATGA